>NC_137198.1:13812128-13942128 GCF_960531495.2 Zeus faber
CGTGCAGCGCTTCTCAAAGTGGTGTTTCATGGTCTCAGAAGGTCAATATCCGGCGCCCAGGGGTTTACATCAACATTAATAATTCCTGAAGTAAGGTTTTGCTTGAGGGGCCCATAATGCTCTGCAATTTATGGTTTGATCGTGCTCAACAAAGATAGGATAGAGGAAAAGGATTTAGCCTCTACAGTGTCAAGCAGGCCTATCACTCACCTTTAAGACTGGAGTTCAGCCATATTTGGGGCCCCGGGGAACAGAGTTGAGGACCACTGGAATAAAGACTAATATTTCAGTGTTTCATAGCAAACACATTCTGAACCATTCCACCCGCAGCCCTGACAATCCCTAGATCACAAAACAATCCCACAGGAACCATACTACGCACCAGCAGTTCTGCATAAATACAATACGACTCATCTGTCGCCAGGTGAAACAACACACAGCGACCGCTTAAACAACAACTGGAGAACAACAACAACAGTAACAGAGAAGGAGAGAGGAGTTGGGAAAGGAGTGAAGGGAAGGAGGGAAGGAGGTGGGGGACATTTGGCTTTCCATGTGATCCAGCAGATATTAGTTTACGCTGCGTGTGTGTGTGTGTGTGTGCGTGCGTGTGTGTGTGTGTGTGTGTGTGCGTGCGTGCGTGCGTGTGTGCGTGTGTGTGTGTGTGTGTGTGTGTGTGTGTGTGCGTGCGTGTGTGTGTGCGTGTCCTTGCATGCCTTCCTGCGCTTACGCGGATGTGATCTGCTTGAGAAAGGGCTGGGAGTAAATTATTAAACTCCCATCTCGGTAAGAGCAAACGAACGGATTTGTTTTTTAAAACACACTGAGTCAAAAGCACGAATCTGCATCTCCAGCTCATTGAACGACTTAAAACAGAGTCGAGGTTGAAAGTGGGCAACACAAATATACATTTTGGCACTCATGTGACATAAATGCAATAAATAATTGAGAGATCTTTTTCTTTTTCATTTTTCATTTATTTTTTTAACTTTTTGGATTATTTATTTATGCCCGTCTCTGGAAAGTGTCTTTCTTTCTTTCTTTCTTTCTTTCTTTCTTTCTTTTTCCTCGACGTCCTTCTGACAGACTCACAGTGCAGCTAATGCACTGCAGCACTTATATAATCACTATTAAACATGCATAACTAAGAGGAGGAAGGAGAGGCATGCGGGCCGGTCTCCTGCAACACTCCGCTCTGGTCCAGGGTTTTTTTTTCCCCCACAGTGACCGCTAATTAAACCCTCAATCACGCAGAGAAGAGGTTCATTAAGCTGGCGTTGTCATGACGACCCGATCGCCATCACCGCCAGCCGTATTGTTTCCGATGCACGAGGCATCGTCATCGCGATCAGATAACCCACTTAGAGGAGGCGAGACAGCGAAAGAGGAGTCTGGGAGCTGATGGGTCTATCGTGAGAAGCTCTCTCTCTCTCTCTCTCTCTCTCTCTCTTTCTCTCTCAAATGTTTTCTTCCTATTGTGCCATTAGCAGAGCTGATCCATATTCTGGCAACACAGGCCACAAACTCCTTATATAGTCAATGGTTCATGGTTTTTTCGCTCTGGCTCGGCCCTCCAGGGACCCCTAGTCTTTCCTTCTTTCTAAAGAAAAGACAGGAAGTGCGTTGTGGAACGCTGCCCTCTCCCTTAACCGTACGAGCCACGTTTAAATAGAACATGGAGCAGGGCACGGACGCTTTGGCGTTCAGTTACCAGCCCCGTTCCCCGCGGTCCGAATATCTCGACTATCCTTTTCCTTTTTCGTCCTCCCCTCCACGCGGCCTGCTGGTAACGGGAAGCTTCCTGAGCAGGCAACGCGTCGGACGCCGCCGACGGCGGTGGAGGACGAGGCGAATCCCGACGGGAGTCCTCCGCGTCCTCAAAATTCCTGGCGGGTCACTGCGGTCGCGACTGCTTTCAGTCGATAGACAGTGTTGAGCAATCGACGAAGCTCTCCCTCCCTGACAAATGTCAGCCAAAAAAGAAAAAAGGATGTTGGGAATTTGACTTGAAATAAATCCCAGAAGATGCGTTCATTGAGGAGAGGAGATCAATGGGCGGAGAAGCTGACGTTGCTTCATATAAATGATTAAAAACAAGGCCCGCGGGACGTGAGCGCCGGTCAGTTCCCTTTCATTTTTCTTCCTCACGGCACGCGGAAAAAAGAACAAGCGTGAAAGCTGGGTACTAAGGCGGCATTGTCCGGGGTCTGATGCTGTCATGGTGCTGAGAGAAGGAGGGATGGGGGAGCTGGAGGAGAGGAGGGGAGGGGAGGGACGGAGAGAGAGAGAGAGAAATCAAAGACGATGAGATGAGTCAGAGACACCACACAGAGAGTTTGATGCCCGGCTGCCTGCTGGCTGGTGATGAAATACACAACCCATACCCACCCATCCGTCTTTCTGTCATCCATCCACCCATCAGTCCGTCCGTGCATCTGTCCGTCCATCCATCCATCCATCCATCTATCCATCCATCCGTCCATCCATCTGTCCTTTCATCCATTCAACCATCCATCCATCCATCCATCCATCCATCCATCCATCCATCGAGCCGTCCTTTCATCTATTCAACCATCCATCCATCCATCCATCCATCTATCCATCCATCCGTCCATCCATCTGTCCTTTCATCCATTCAACCATCCATCCATCCATCCATCCATCCATCGAGCCGTCCTTTCATCTATTCAAGCATCCATCCATCCATCCGTCCATCCATCCGTCCTTTCATCCATTCAACCATCCATCCATCCACCCATCCGTCCATCTGTCCATCAGCCTGTCCATCCATCCATTCATCCATCCATCCGTCTCTCCCTCCATCCGTCCACCCTTTCCCCACATTAATCACACATTTGCGGAGCGGGTGGAATGGAATCCACAGCCGTCCTCTATTTCAGCAGCAAGAAACTCAAGCTCTTTCAGCTCATTGTTTCGCGTTTCTTTTTTTCTGCCTGCAGTGGGATGAAGGGAGGGGCAAAGCGTCTCCCTCTTCCTCTCACTTCAGCCTGACCTTACAGTATACACTCCCCCCCCCCTCTCTCTCCCGCCCTCCTTTCTCTCTCTCTCTCTCTCTCTCTCTCTCTCCCTCTCTCTCTGGTTCTCTGTCTCTGTCTCACCATACTCTGTTTCTTTCTTTCCTCTCCAGCCCCACAAACCTGTCAATTTAATGATGATGTATGATGTGTGTATACATATATATATATATATATATATATATATACATATACATACACACACACACACACACACACACACACACACACACACACACATATATATAGTGTATGTCTCTGCCCCTTTTTCTCAAAAGCATCCCGCTCATCCCGTTCTACGATAAATTGCAGTTTATTTTATTCAATACAAAATTAAAAACAGCAATGAGAGGGGCTCCATTGTCCTGCCAAACATGACAACCCACTGCATCAACCCCAATTCTCTTGCAGTTTGAGGTTAAAACATGTATAAAAAGAAGATGTTTGTCTTGGAAGTCTTTTTGTTTTTTGTTTTTTTTGTATATGATAACAAGAGGGGTATAAATGAATGACTTTTCCCAGGATAATCACTCCCTGGGCATCACTCCAAAGTTGAGCGGGGCTGGAGCAAACCGATGCAGCATGCAAAGTGCCCACACAATGGAAGCAGCAGGGGAGGGAGGGAACGGGAGGGTGTGTGGGTGGGAACACGGAGCTGGGTTTAAGGAAGCCCTGGTTCTCCCATTCATTCGTTATTTGTACCTTCTCAAAGGCATTCCACCTCATTTCTTTTGATTGCGGCATCTCATATGTATTTTAATCCGCGTTGTATGGCGGTCATTTTCCTATCCGTGGCGAGGATTTTATTCAAAATGGCAAAACTTTGCTATAGCCTTTACGCGGCAATTTAAATTCGAATTAAGGTTAAACACAGATGGGCGGCTGTTGTTCAAGGTGACTTTTAACAATGGGATCGATAAACCAATATAGGGCTGTGATTTATCGCAGAGAATCCGTCTTATCTGGCACGCCCGTCTGTCACATGATCCGCGGGTTAACCTGATAAGCGCACGGACTCGTCCTACATTCTACTCTGCCCTACCCGCCACGAGATGAGTTTTTGGGGGTGACATTTTAGCTTTGAAGGTAGGGGTAAGATTTTCCACTCTGCTAAACGGCTTCGGCCATCGGCGATCGATCAGCGTTTCAGCATTGCCGTCCGTTTAATTCTCGATCGGCTTTGTTTTTAAAAATAGTGTATGGACTGGACGGACTGGAAATCTAAACAGCTATGTGATCAATAGTGGAGTGTCTAGTATCCATTAACAGCTATGTAAGCTATGTAAATTGATGGTTAATTACTTACATATTTACCAATACGATAAATACAGCAGTGGAAAACTTCACAATCATTTATAAGATAATTCCCTTTGTTTATCCTTATATTTTGCGAAGCATTTTCCTTTTCCGTTTTCTAATTGGCTGAGTCCATCACACGTCAGACATATAGAGACAGACGAAAAAGAAGGGTTGCGGCTGATTTAAGTATGACGGACTTCGAGCTGCTCTAACGTGATCCGTGGCCATGCAGTGGAAAGGAGCCCTGCCACTGCGGTTATTTTAAAGCACAGTCCGAGCGCAATCACTTTTATTTTGGAGCGTGATGTAGTCGAATCTCACTGATTATTTTGTTATTTTTTCTTAGTTTTTCTTCATTTTCTGCATTTATATATATATATATATTTATTTATTTATTTGTTGCATACAAGGCAACTGCAGTCGACTTCATTGTTTAACTAGGTACAAAGCGAAAAGATTAACGTGATGGATGTTGAGGCTCCACTTGTTAGGAATCGACTGACGCGCTCACTGGGCCGCGTGGGCTCCACTTGAAAAGCCACTCTCAAGAGGAAACAGATTCATGCTCTCGGCGGTGGCTCTGCCGGATCCACTCGTGTGAGACTCGTGAAACACTCAACACTGCGTTTTATTGTAACGCAGACCGCCCCAACGTCAGGACGAGGGGATACGATTTAAAGGCTAATGTCTATAACTGAGATTACGAACACCCGGCACGGCCTCCGTCCCGACGTAAGTGAATAGAAACTCCCTTGGGATGCGCTTTCCACCGGGGCTACTTCCCTCCGTCCCTCCACGATCCTGGGATCTCTCCGGGTCGCTTCCCTTCCACGCTCCCCCGGCTCAAACCGATGTGGGGCCACCGGGCCGCCTGCGGGGGAAGCCATTTTGGGACTTTTGCACGGTGATGAGAAGAAGTCGCTTATAGGGGGTTCGCGGGGCTGTCGAGGAGCTGGCATCGGGTTCACGGCGCTGTGGAGACGGTAATTCGGGAAGAATTTACCGTATATATAGCGTTGCAAGAGCCGGATGACTTTTTCAAACATGCCTCGTCTATTGCGAAAACTAGGTTTCATTGGGTTGAGTTGGTGACATTGAATACTTATCCAATGTAATGAATGCGTGCGGTGGTTACGTGACTTGACGCAAGGGAGGGTTAAATATCCCAGCTGGTTAATAATTATCATATGTTAATGTGCTACAGAATCTATCCAAAAAGCACCCGCTTGATGAAATCATCAATGATCAGTTCATTGATTCTTATTTGTCACCGCTCCCTGAGTGATTTTTACAAAATGCAGGTGCTTTTGCTGTCCTTTTTCAAATGTTGGCATATAAATCACTTCGAACAACTGTTTTAGAAAAGAGTTCTCTTATATTGATTATTACAATATGTTGTCTTGCATGTCATGAGACAACATTTTCCGATCATTTATCCGCGTTACTGCCACATAAGGTCCCATTTTTCAGACAAAATTCACACAGCAGTGGAAAAAAAAAACGTCACGGCACTTACAGCGGTAATAATACCTTTATGTGTGTTTTGTGTGTGTATGTGTGTATGTGTGTGTGTGTGTGTGTGTGTGTGTGTGTGTGTGTGTGTGTTCATGTGTGCCCAGGCTTTAAAAGCGTTGCAATTACCTGGGGAAGAGAGGAGAGCAGAACCAATAGACACAAGAAGGAGGAATCCACGGAAAAAAAACACTGAGTGAGGCTGGAAAGCCCTTAAAACACTAGCGACAGCCTCTGTCACGGGGGAAAAGGCTTGAGACGTGTTCAACGTAGAGAGACACTGGCAAATAAAGACACGGGTTACAAACTGTTTTTTGGCTGAGTTACATTTACCCTTCTGCATATTAACTAAGCGCGTGGTTATTTTTTTTTTTCTACAAAACAGACTTAAAGGCAGGCTGGAAATAGGAATACAGTCATAAGAAAGAGGATTTAAGCGCGGTTTAACTGATTGGATCGCAGACTTCTTTGTGGGAATAAAACCTTTATCTTTCTCCTCTTGATGAAGGGGGTCGGGTGGGCGTTGGCAGCGGAGCAACCAAGGAACCAGAACTGATGGGAGCGGTTGACATGCGGCCTGTCAGGATATAACGAAGCGCAGGAGCTCTCTCCGCACTTGAATCCGAAGAGGAGCCATAATTACTGTAAAAGCCACTTGCTCCTAATGATGGGGAGCTGGGTGGGGGTGGTGGTGGTGGTGGTGGTGGTGGTGGGAGGGGGGGTTGATCATCGCTCAAAAAGGGGGGCTAGACACGTACTGTAGCGCAATTATTTCGGAGAGCGCTCTTTCTTCGCGACCTTCCGATCGTCAAGGTTAAGAACCTCATCATCCGTCAATGGGTGCCCCTTCGTCGAGTGTCGGGTGCAAGCGTTTCGGCTTCCGAGGGGAAAGGTTATGAAGACGACTCGTCTGACACGAAGACTCGGAGGGGTTCCGGAGGATGGAAACCCTGCGTCCCCATCTAACTGTTGTAATGGTTTGCGATGGTTCTAATTGTCTAGCGACCAAAGCAATGACGTTTACGGCACTGGTGAAAATAACAGTAACACGTTGTATTTAGAGACCGCGCTCTGCGCGACACGGCGAAAGCACTCACAATCAAATTACGGTGTGTAATTCATGCGGCGTTCAAGGGGAGGCAACAACAAATAGTAAAACAATGATGGTCTGCACCCGTTTGGGAATTGATTTTTAGTCAATTCCACAGGATGAGTGATTGCTTAATCACCATGGGGTAATTAAATCCCCATGACAGGGGGTGTGACTGAACCCGATGCTGACCTCTGGTTGAATTGACGTTTGCCTGTTGCCGTGAAAAAAAGAAAATGGATGTATATATGATCCAGTCGATCTGACTTTCAGCGACATCGTGGCGCTGATTCGCTCATCCTACAGATGTGACGATGATCGTTGGCGTCTGAGCTTCCAGACGACCGGCCAGCTTGCAAACAATACGGCGTGTAAATAAAGACGAAACGCCGCCAAGACACAGCATTTCAAACTGTTGACGACCTGCCGGGAAGTTTGACGAAAAGCGGTGCTGAAAGGAGGGCCGCTTGAAAAGCATTGTGATTGCGAATAAGCATTATAATGTTGCCTAGCAACAGGAATAGCTCCCCGCTCCGTATTAATGCTATTCCACCGTAGGGCCCCATGTTGAGTTGAGTGTCTACGCGTCCATTCATATCGAGAGGAAAAGGCTCCTGGTCCGAAATTGTTTGTATTTGGGTTTGGTATTGTGCTCAAGAGGTTTTTTTTGTTTTCGCATTGTGTGAATAGAGTAGCTTGTTACAGTTGACTGCCCCTTCCTTCCCCTCCTCCCTCCCTCCTCCCTCCACCCTCCCCTCCTCCCTCCATCCTCTCTTCATCTCCGACCCTCCATCCTCCCTCCATCCCCTCCCGCCATCCTCCCTCCCTCCTCCCCCCATCCTTCCTTCCCCTCCTCCCTCTCTCCATCCTCCCTCCACCTCCCTCCATCCTTCCTTCCCCTCCCTCCCACCATCCTCCCTCCCCTCCTCCCTCCATCCTTCCTTCCGCTACTCCCTCCCTCCTCCCTCCCTCCTTCCCCTCCTTCCTTCCCCTCCTCCCTCCATGCTCCCTCCATCTCCTCCCTCCATCCCAATTCCACCCTCCCTCCATCCTCCCTCCCTCTATTATTTCTTCCCCTCCTCCCTCTCTCCATCCTCCCTCCATCCTCCCTCCATCCTTCCTTCCCCTCCCTCCCTCCATCCTTCCTTCCCCTCCTGCCTGAATCCTTCCTTCCCCTCCTCCCTCCGCGCCCCCCCCCCCACATTTTCCCTTCCCCTCCTCCCTCCATCCTCCCTCCACCCTTCCTTCCCCTCCTCCCTCCATGCTCCCTCCATCTCCTCCCTCCATCCCAATTCCACCCTCCCTCCATCCTCCCTCCCTCTATTATTTCTTCCCCTCCTCCCTCTCTCCATCCTCCCTCCATCCTCCCTCCATCCTTCCTTCCCCTCCCTCCCTCCATCCTTCCTTCCCCTCCTGCCTGAATCCTTCCTTCCCCTCCTCCCTCCGCGCCCCCCCCCCCCCACATTTTCCCTTCCCCTCCTCCCTCCATCCTCCCTCCACCCTTCCATCCCCTCCTCCCTCCATCCTCCCTCCACCCTCTGGGTCCGGCCAGCGTTGAGGGCCACCACGCGCGGCTTGTTCCCTTCTGCATAATGCGACGCCACCTGGCTGGTAAAACAAGCGCTCCATCAGTGCGGTCATACTAAAAGCAAATGACTACGACCAATGAGAAGCCTGGAAACCTCCCGCCCTACTGATGTGAAAAGAGCAATAACCCCCCCCGCCCCAAACAAGGACATCATTCATCCTCCCTGTTTATTTTTATTTTTTTTTGGAACAGAAGAAGCAGGCTTCTGTGCTCCCTCCACCTGTTACACAATTGTGATCTCACTCTCGGAAAAAGTGCCTCGGTCAGAATCCCAATTCCGATAATTGCCCGTGGCACGTCGCCTGTTTCCATAAACGTTTATGTGAGTCAGTAAAACTGTGCAGTACCTATAGGGATTACTCTGTGTAAATAACCCAATTATTAGCAATTATTAGTTTTGTCGAACAGCCTTTTTTGTTGCTTTGTTATGTGTTTCTGCTGGCTCCACGCTTATAGTGCTTTATCTCCTGTTTTTAATAAGAGGGGCTTTTATTTATGGCTCTCTGGTACTTAGCTAGTTCCTACCGTGCGCAACAATAGAGAGGAGGAACAGTAAAATGAAGGCACATACAGTGAAATGTTTAATTTATTAACACCCCCCGAAAGGGCACAAGGTTAGTATTTGTTGTAATACTGTTAGTAGTTTTGAACTATAATAACTCTTTCTTACTGTTTCTTAAATTGTGTTAGCGTTGGCTTCATGTGAGCTAGTGTGAGCCTATAGTAATGCTCTGAAACATTATGGTGAGGTCGCTAATACATTTGTTGTTTTGTGTTTTGTAATCAGCTGTCACGTTGGTTTGGGGATTTCCAATGAATCCAAAATCATCAGAAGGTGTAAAGAAAATTTAAAGAAAGACATATCAGCAATGGAATTGCCTACAATGGCAGACATCATTGAAATGGGAAAGGACGACCTCACGGGAGCTTACAATGAAATAAGAGAGCGTCCCACACCGTCCACTGAACTAAGACGCAAAATTGATGCATGTGAAGCTGTAACTAAAGAAATTGTGGGAAAAAAAAAAAAAAAAAAAAAAAAGGCAATGAACGCTTGCCGGCAGTAGACGGCGATTTTGAAACTGAGTGTGAAAGCACGGTCTCCGTCAGCTATTAGCCCATGACTATGTGTACTCCATATACAGTATGGGACTGCCCCTCAGTCAGGTGCTGGTCACTACTCTGAATTAATGATCATAGCTGCAAAAAAGGGCTGATACAGCCTCAGAGCTTTCTGCAAAGGAGGCTGTGGTGTGGGGGTGGTGTAATTTAAGCAGCCACCCCTGTCTCGGGTCTAGTTAATTGGGCCCAGGATCAGTTGCTAATCAGAGCAATCGATGAGCACGGGTTAAATCACCCATCCCAACACACGTGGGAGGGGAGCACTAGCTATGACACCATTCCATCAGCTCCTGGCATATTACATCCTGCCAATAAACCGGTTTGTCCTTCACTATCCTTGTCTGTATCTCTGTCGGGGAGCCCGGGAAAAGCCACTTGAGTGGCGTGTCGCAGAGGAACTGCCACTGCCACGGAGGCTCAATACAAAATAATTCAGGAAGAGAGAAAGCAATAGGAAAAAATAAGAGCGATCTAAGAACACCAAAGCAAGGAATTGGACATGCAGAATCTGAATTCGGGCGTCTACAAGCAAAATGGGACATGGAGGCTGCTCGTGCCACACTGGGGATCTATGACAGAGAAATCAGACAGGAAACCGAAGCCCAAGACAGAGTAGCCATAAACAGACTCCCAATGCCAATGTCCACAGTGTTTAGTGGAAACCCAATCCTCTACATTGAATGGAGGGCTACATTCATGTCACTCGTAGACTGGAAGGGTATTTCTTCAGCTGATAAACATTACCGGAAGAAATACGTCAGTGGCCGTGCTCACAAATGCCTTGAAGGCACCGTTTATCGAAGCGATGATGCAATACAGGGCCATAAAGAGGTGCATGGAATGAGCTCAACCAACGCTATGGTCAGCCATTTGTCGTCCAAAGAGCTTTTGGGCCCTGTAGGCACCTTC
Organism: Zeus faber; assembly: GCF_960531495.2. NCBI lineage: Eukaryota > Metazoa > Chordata > Actinopteri > Zeiformes > Zeidae > Zeus > Zeus faber. Next base: position 13,822,684 of record NC_137198.1, read on the forward strand.
GAGGTTCCTTGAAGGCACCTTTTATCTAAACAATGATGAGGCATACAAAGTTGCATGGAATAAGCGGAACCATTTGTAGTCGAAAGAGCTTTGAGGGACAAGCTGTCAAAATGGCCGAAAAATACAGTCCAAAGACGCTGAAGGGTTAAGAACATTCTCTGACTTCGTTCCTACCAAAGGAGCCATTAAAAAGAAGCAGATCGTTCATGAACGACCCAACACAAGTGTGAGTGGAAGTGAGAGGGAAGAGAAGTTTGTAATAAAAAAGAACATGGTCATCCCAAGCTGTTATTTTCCGACTGGACGACATCCCCCAAAGAGGCACAAGGTTAGTATTCGTTGTAATACTGTAATTTTATCATGTGGTTTGTGTCTTAAAGCAGTTTTGAGCGATATTAACTCTTTCTTACCGTTAGTTTAATTGAGTAAGTGTTAGCTTAAAGCAGCACTTTAAATATTTCATATTTGATGCCCTAACAGTTTCTGAGTGCAATTTCACTTTTACACAATTGTCGTAAAACTCGGTTCGATCTACAAAAATAATTTACTTTCCCGGACAAATTTGAGCCTCGTCAGTCAAGTTTCCATCAAGGTCCATGTTACAAACACAAATATAATGTTCACCCATGTTACAGCGCCCCTTGCACGGACGTCGCCACCTCCCGGAGCGGGCACTCAGTCCACGGCTCCCCCGGAGCCTCTCTCCCCACGGCCCCCAGATAGGCCGCGGGGATCGGCCCCCAGCTGCTGGTGTAGGTACCAGATGTGCTCGGCCTGTCAGATTGGCTCGTACGCGCGAGTCAGAGGGTGAAACAAACCCCGCGGCGCAATGAAAGTGAGGGCCGGTGCGCACCGGCTCAGGTGCGGGTGCCGGGCGCACCACTGGCCCGTCTCATCCGCGCCGTCTCGGAGGTGGAGCAGCTACTTTTTGTATGAGCATTATTACCGGGCATTTCGACCGGCGAGTTTATAATTTATGTTTTTTTTTAATCTTTTTATAACGTTTACCAGAAAAAAAACCCTGTGATTACCGAAAGCCAAACATCAAGGAAGTGACGTAGTGCCTTAAAGCGTAACACACTTTTCCCGCGGTTTTGTACCAGAACACAGAAGTTACACAGCGCAAGTACAGACGTTCAAAGGGGTTGGATGGGAATGAAGGTGGTGCCATTCTCCATATTACAAGTCAGTGTAGCCTCAAAATGAATTTGAAGCGGTTATTTTAAGGTAAAGAAGTTACAGGCTATGTTAGGCTATGGTGATGCTCTGAAACTGTATGGTAAGGTGGCTAATGTATTTTGTTGTTTTGTGTTTTGTAACCAGCTCTTACGTTGGTTTTGGGACTTCCAATAAATCTAAAATCATCAGTTCAAGTGTCAGACCATCTTTCAGTGGGATATGCTACACCCTGAACAATACACACTCGCACTGAGACAACAAGCCTCTTTATTTCCTCATGGAGCTTACAAAACATATTACAAGCATTTATTTATTTATTTCTGCATTAGTAATTGTTCTCATAGCACCTGCTAAGATTGCTTTTGGGGATTTCAGCTTTTCATAAACAAATTTGCTTTGTGCATCACCATGACACATCTGGGAATTTTTAGACATCATCTCACTGATTGCATTATTTAAATCAGCCTGAACTGAACTGAACCATTAAAAGGAGACTTTTTTTTTGTGTTCACTGTATCAAATCATCAGTCATTTATCTGGCCAAGTGTGCACCCGGAGCCCGTCCTGGAATTACCTTCGTGACTTTAAGGATTTTAGCATTCAAACAAGGTCTATATGGAGGATACCTAATAAAGGAGTCTTCTGTTAAATTAAGCAGCTTCTGCTTTGGCTGCAAGGAATAAAATGGGGTTATGAGATAGCAGATAAATAAATAATCGTTAATGTTAATGTGAATAAAAACGAAATACGGGTTGTAGTGATATACACATTTGTATTATCTTTTACTTTACCTTGGATCGTGTCTCCTTAGGTTGCCCTCAATTCATGCATGAAATGGAAAGCATATTCTAGGCAGAAGAAAATTTTAAACAATGCAGTTTTTCCAACCATCATCTGGTGCATGACCTTGGACATGCTCAGCTCACCGTGACGTTCAAAAGAACAGAAAGAAAAGAACAAAAGATAAAAAAAACAAGGCTAAAATCAAAGGATCGATTCAATCGGGTTGTTCTAGATATAGAGAAGATTTTCTTTTGATTCGCATTAAAAAGCAGAGAGGCCAACGTTACTGAATTGAACAGTATGAAATCGTGTCAGCCGTTAAGCGGAATGCCGGCAGTGTTTGGTTTAGTCAGAACTTCCCCAGACAGCAGATGTTCAGTGGGAGTCTGCGTTTTCATCTCATGGGAGATCCCAAACCACGCTGAGGTCAGCCCGGGGCTGCGGCTCTTCATTCAGAAGCTCGCTGTTGACGCCGCTCAGGTCAAAGAATCTGTTGGCAAAGGGATGGGGCGCTGAACACCGCTTCGGAGCCTGCGTTTTTCGCACTTGCACAGGGCTTCGGCTGTGGTAACGAGATACTATTTACACCAGGGGTGGCAGGGACAGGGCCGAATCAATCATGTCAACAGATTTATCCTCACAATGCTCGGGAATATCACAAGCCACAGCCGGGACAGCAGAGTACGTCGCTACTTCTTACACTTGTTGACAAAAAGTCAAGCGTGGGAGAAGGAGCCCGCAGTGCCTAATGGTATATTTTCTCTCTCCTCCCTGGTTCCCAGCAAGGTTTGGGTGAGGACTCCTTTGTTTCTATTTCTGGCCGTGCCCTGCAAAGAAAAGCTGGGTGTTTTCTGGGTGCTATGTGGAGGTGTGAGTGACCGTGTTGAATGTGAATTCTGAAAAGCAGCTTAAGCGTACTTAGATGATCTGTGTAATTAGCCCTTTGTTCCAGCAAAGTGGTTTGTGACAATAGGATCAACACAGCACCCTACTGTGCATCAGCATCGCCATCATTTGTAATTACCAGTACTGTGTAGTTATCTCGTCACTGTTTCTTCTCCGCTGTACTTCCCCCTACACCCGGCTTGGAATGGAGAAAGGAAGCGTTCAAATTCTCTGTCGCATGAATTTGCATTTGTGCTTCCATCGTAAACATAAACAACATTTTGTACCTTTGTACCTCTATCCATATCGCCCCCCCCCCCCACCTACTCGGACACATGCTCCCACCCCCCCATTGCAAATTGAAATAATTTTCTTTGCTTATTTTCATATGAATAAGTCTCTCTCTCTCTCTCCCTCTCCCCCTCTCTCTTCCTCTCTCTCTCTCTCTCTCTCTCTATATATATATATATATATATATATATATATGGCTTGTGTGTGTGTGTGTGTGTGTGTGTGTCAGTGTCTGAATCACCCCGCCATATTTTATCTATGACGGCATTTCTTTAGGCCTTGGTAGAGTACCTCTGTAGCTCTGGGTGAGGACCCAACGTTAATAAATTGTTCATTTCATCTCATCATAGAGCACATGTTGCCCCCCGGATGCTGCGCTCGTCAAATGAGCGTCGCCTGGCTCTGCCGGCCATACAGCCACGGCAATCCAGGCTATTCTCATTTGTAGTTCCACGTCGGTGGAACGAGCTGCCAAAAATGACCAGAGCGGGGACCTCCCTCTCTGTCTTTAAGAAGCACTTGAAGACCCAGCTCTTCAGTGAGTACCTCCTCTCCTAACCTACAATTACTTAGCACCACCTTGCAGTATTTATTGTTACACTAATGTCTCTGTCGCAATGTAGCTTGAATGTTATTCTCCCTTGTAAGTCGCTTTGGATAAAAGCGTCTGCTAAATGACTAAATGTAATGTCATGTAATCATTTAAGCTGATGTCATAAAGTGCAAAAATCTCACCGTCATTAGGCGAGGTTGGGTATATATTTGGGGGAGGGGGGGGGGGGGAATGAAATGTAAAAAACGAAACTTTTTTTTTATTTTTTATTTTTTTGCTGCAATTCCTTCCGCCAAGCGGGGCCGCGGGGGGCCCCCCCCCCAAACCGGGGGCCCCCCGCCTGTGCGCCGACTCCGGCTCTCCACCTTAAGAACAGGACCACTGGGAGCCGGACAGGAGACCACGCCCCCCTCGGCGGATTCCGATTGGTCCGCCGCCGCGAGCCTGCCTCTCCCATTGGCCGCGGCGCGTCCGGCGAAGCTCCTCCCCCACCTTTGTCACTTTCTGCGCTCCGGTTGAAACGCCTGCTCGTCTCCCAGCCTCTGCCCACGGAGTTGCCTCTCCCCACGCGAATGAACCCCCGACAAAGGGAAACAGACTCTTCCCGCGGAGGTTCGGCTTTTTCCCGGGACTCCTGGATGACCGACTCGGGTGAATAAAAGAACGGAGCTGAAGAACCGGGGGCTTTAAAAAAAAAAAAATAAGTCAAAAAAAAAAAAAAAGAGAGAGAGATACGACGCACGTACATCACCTCGCGGCGCGGCGCGGGCACCGGAGTCCGGTTGAAGTGACACCATTGTGACCTCCGAGGGAACCGCGGAGGCGTCGCCGACTCCCCGGGATCGTAGTTGGACTTGGGGTATGACAGCCACGCACCCCGGGATGGTTCGCTCTGGGAGACCTTCGCACACTCTTTTGTTGTGATCCTCACGATCCTCCGGTCCCCAAACGCCACACGGACGCGCGGAACGTAAAAGAAGAAGAAGAAGAAGAAGAAGAAGAAGGTGTTTCTCCCCCCCCCCCCCCCCACGACGGCGGATTAACGATGCCGGACCAAATAACGGTTTCGGAGTTCGTCGCGGAGACCAACGAGGACTATAAAGCGCCCACCGCCTCCAACTTCACCACCAGAATGTCCCACTGCAGGAACACCGTGGCGGCTCTGGAGGAGGTGAGTGGCTCCATTGTGGCTTCATCCCTCCTGCTTTACACCTTTTTCTTTTCCTTGGTGACGTGAAAAAAACCCAACAACAAACAAACAAACAAACAAACAACAACAAAAAGAAAAAAAAAAAAACGAATTCAGAAACGGTTCCCACCGCCCCGGTCCGTCCCCTCTCAAGGGTACAGCCACCTATTCATAAAGCAGTGGGGCCCAGGGGTCCCGGGGGGTCCCCAGCAAAATGATGAACAGTTAAACTTCAGCAATACAAGAGTGCACAACAATGGCTGTTTTGATCCCGATCTCGCTGTTATCTTCCCGGCTTTAGTATAGCCACTTATGGAAGTTTGGATTAAATCATATCCTATAGTAAAAGCACCTTGTCAGATTGACACTGAGTATTATCAATAGGCCGGTGGCCTAATCACATTGAGGGTCCTTGATATGAAAAGGTTTGAGAGCCGCCGTCGTCAAAGCAACATATTCCCAACAGGTATGGGGCGCCCATTGAGGATGAGAACCACACCCTTGAGATGAGATGAGAAGATTTCTAACTTAAAATGACATTGCCATTATCTTTTAATCAGCCCATTCGGGTCTAATGGGATCACGTTCACTTTTTTTTCGCTGTTATCAAACAAAATCCAGGAGGCAATGTGATGTCCACAGGACACCGTCAGAAAGACAAGATACCAAATGCACTTGACCCAGTTTACACCTGCATTCTCGGTGGACAGGGGGAGTATTGTGCTCTCCATCTACCTCACAGGTCATTATCAGGAAGGACACTTTTGCCTTGTTCCCAGACTGAGCTCCACTGCCTCCCACCTCACCCCTTCATCCCCCGGTTGAGTTTTCCTACTTTGTGCTCTCTATTGCAGTGGCTCTTCCTGCTTGGCATTATAAATAGAATGTCCCACAAGAGCAGCTTTTGTTTCTCTCCTCTCTCCCTTGCCCCCGCTCCCTCTGTGTTAGAGCTGTGCAAATACAGTGTACTCTCTGGGGGGAAATCGAAAGTCACATCTCCTCTTCAAATGAAGTAAGAGATGAATAAGAACTGAAAGCACTCAGACAAGGGAAGAGCTCAGTGCTCCTGGTCCCTGATGTCAATGTTGCTCAACTAATCCACTTCTGGGCTTTACCATAATCTGCCCATCTCTTACACCTCTGTGAGGGTTTTGGCTTTATCTTTAACATTTGGCTGTGGAAGAAAGGGGCACAGACCCAGACTCACACCTGTTCCGGCTGACAGGTGCCTCAGTTTGCACTAGACACCTTGAGGCAGGCCGTATCAATTGAAGCTATGGCGTGCATGTTAAAATTGCATTGAATCTGCCCTTTAGTGATAAATGGATTCATTCGGGAAATGCTTTGAGTTGATCAGAAGTTTTCTCATAGTCTTTACACTACAGTAAGTGCTTTTAAATAATATATAAATGTAGAGAGTAAGTGAACAGCAGTTGCTGGCCTGCGAGGTGTAATTGTTGTTAGAGTGTAATTGTACCAATAATCCAGTTGTATCAGTAATGTTCTCCTATTTTAGAATGGTCATTGTCATAGCAGAGAAAGGGACTGTAGCCTTATTTCTTTTGAGTGGTTCTTTCTGCAGTGTTATTGTTTTTCGGATGACCTATCCGCACTGAGGCCCATGGCGCACAGGCTCTTATTGTTGGAACAACAAGACCTCCCTCACTTTGGTCTGTTCGACCAATTAAATACTGTGGGGGACGAAGAACACTTCCATGTATTGTCTGCTAGCCTCGGTGGAATCGACACAAACACAGAGGCACAGACAAGTGTTTGGACACTTTTTAACCTAACATTTGCTATACTGTTAAACTGTGAATCTGTATTGTATCTGTGTGTATATATATATATATATATATATATATATATATATATATTTCACTTTTTAACCACTTTTTTCCATTTAATTTATATTCTATGGATTTATATTCTATTATAATTCATTTGTGTAGCAGAAGTGAAAAAATCTTTTTATAACTACTGAAGTTCATCAAAATATATTGTGGTCCAATAATAGTTTTATTTTATAAACCTGGCAAAACTTGTGTGCCAAAGTGTTTTCTGTTTTTATTTAATTTCCAGGTGCAGTAAAAGGCTGCTGCTGAACCTAGAGCTTCTATTGCATTATCAACAGCACAAAAAAGAGGGCTGGATATGCATGAAGTGTGTAAAGACACAGGGTCATCAATTTATGCTGTCTCCAGGATTGTGCTGAATCCGTGCTACTTGAGAATAGCAATTGGTTATATAAATGCTCGGTTCATAGTTTTCACCCTTGAAATCACATTTGAGGAGAGTCTGATTGGAGCAGTGTGGTGGAATGCTACCATCAGCGAGTATATCATATTGACCTTTGGTTGGAGGTCTTTTATTTTTAAAACTTCCAAAGGATTTGCCATCCTGCAGCTTCGTGCTTGTCTGTTGTACTTTGGTTTGGAATTGTTTTGATGCACACCATTAATTTCATTCAATAGTGAATACATTGATGAACTGTATCTACTTAATAGCTACACAACCCCCCATAGAACTACTACTTGCATCAATCACTGAAGACCCTTTGTGTGGGAGCAATGTGTTGAGCACTGAGTTCAATTTGGTAGTGGATGCGTGTGATTAGTGGGGAAATCTGGTATTCCAGATGGCTTCATTCTGTCTTTCTACTTTGGCGGAATTACTTCGAAGTTCCTTTCCTAAACCCAAAGGAATATGAGGGTAAAAAAGAGAACATTCTGAGTGAAAATTTCTTCTGGGAAGAATATTCTACAATTCCAGCAGTAGGCTGTTTTGGACCTCATCTTAAAAGTCCCTTCAAATTGCGTTGACCGGTGTCCGTAATCTGTTCAAATAGACTTTAAACCCATTAACAGGGGAGAAGATTAAATCAATCAGGTCTTAAGCAGACTTTTGTGTAATTGTTTATCTAAAGCTCCTGACATAAAATTAATTAGGCGAGTGGTTGTAATAGCATTGTTTCTTCTTATTATATAAATGCGCTTAATGCATCCAGCCGAGAAGACAGGCATTCAAACATTGCACTAAGCACTTAGTCAATGAGTGAGTGAGTGAGTCAGTGAAAGGGGAGGGCCAGTGTATCCTTACAACCGGTTATAAGAACCTGTTCAGCTAGTAAGACGGATGTTGAGCTGTTGGGTCATGATCCCCTCTCGGTTACTGTGAAGCACATTTAATAATACTCAAATGTGTTGCCAAAGTGTTTATCTTCAGTTTCTGGTTCTCAACCGACAGTCCTGTCATGAACAAGGCCAAAAGTCAGAAAAGGAAGACACTGAGAGCTGACCCGGGCTGTTATGCTGTTATAAATTCCATGAATTATCTCACTAGCAACCACCTGAAAGACAAGTAGCAACCAGTCGGTGAAACCAAGAACTCTCAGACATAGTAGTAGCTAGTTGAATGGTCAGTTAATCTTCTAATCTAATGTAACTACAAAGGAAGGAATCTCTGTATGTGTCTGTATGTCTGTATGTAGGTCTGTATGTCCTTTGATTTTATGGATAACCGTTCATCAGATTTACTTCACATTTGGCGGGTGTATTGTTGGGGACCCAAGGATTTGCAGTATCTAATTTGGTGCAATTTGGACATGCGACACGTGTAATATTAACAAACATTCAATAAGCAGCGAGCCAGTGGGGGGCGGGGCTTCGGGGCTCTGCGACTGACTCACAAAGACTGTCTTTCCCCGGTGTATGACTTAAATCGGCAGTTTCATCTTCCATTGTGGAACACAGGACTGAATCATTGAGATTTTGTTCAACTGGGCTATTAAAATGTCTTGAAGCGTTAATTTTGAATGGGCATGCACTAGCTGTCATCAATGCCAGGAGTCTAATGACATTGAAACTTGGTCTGGGCCTGTCATGAAAATGTGAAATTATTATTGTTAGGCTATTATTACACAAGCCCCTTTTAGACAGCCTGTTCAAGGTGGGAGTGTTGCTCCATTATTCTGCCTCGCCGTTCTGTGTAAAAGGTACGAAGACGGGATGGGGGTGCATTGTCTAACCACCTCTGAGCCGGCAGCACAGGTAGTCACAGCCGAAACGGGGCAGTAACGCCGTCAGCGCTATGAAGTTTTGATGACCGAGTTGTTCATTGGGCGGTTGGTCGCAGGGGAAAAAAAAGAAGAACAAGAAAACAAAAAAACTCCATTCGGGAGCCTCGCCTGTTCAGAATTAACCTTGAAACCTAATAGGGCTGCAGATATTCCCCTGTAATCCCATTCGAATTTGTATGCTTTATTGTTTTTAATATTCAAATAATCCACATTTTTAAAGCTCAAATTCAGAAGGGGGGGGTGTTACGCACACGGTTCTACTGCAGCTCCGCAGCAGCTTCACACATTTGCCTCATTTACGGAGAATTTCCCACATGGGGAAACAATCCAACAGAACTTGTAAAGTCCCGTCAGAGCCCGAGCATGGAGACGGAATGGGCATTAGATGACCGTTATGGATACGGTACGGTGCACCGCCGGCTGCGAGTCAGCGCCGTCCTCACCCTAAGCTACAGTTTATTAAATTCAATCTTTTTTATTTTTTTTATTTTAAATAATACGTTTATTAAATCTGTGATTTTCCTCAACCGTATATTATACGTCAAACTAGAGGCCGATTCTGTTGTGTTGTCAAAGACAGCGCGATTGATACAGGCAGAAGTATTTTCAGTTTTGTTTTAGAGGGACCATGTGGTATTTAAGCATAAATTAAACTTTGTATATTTATAGGAAAAAAAGAACCTCTTCTTCCTCTCCCATCCCAGATAGGCGGCCGCCTGGGGGGCGCCGAGAGGGAGCGATCAGGGCGCATTTTGCGCGCCTGTCTCCCTCCCCGACCACACAGACGATGCGCACGCCAGCGATGGGGTGCCCGCGATCGGCGCCACGAAGCTGTGTGTTTTAATTTTAGATGAAGGTTAACGTCTGCTTTAACGTCTGCTTATGGAACGAAACAAGTGCGTATGGAACGGTATGGAACTAAATTGTGTGTAATGGGAACCCTTTCTCCGTGACTCTCTCCCCCTCTCCATGCGTTATGCGCAGAATATAATCCGCTCCTCCGCGCCCCATCCCCACACTGTTTTTAGTTGTTTTATTTGGAGGAACGGGGCTCAGTGATGGGAGCCGCAGAGAGCCCTGTTCAAATCTGTGTCCGGACGTGGATGATTCACACATATAAAAATACATTTATGATTCCCCTTATTTATAATTCCTCATTGAAGTGTTGTCCCTGTGCATTTTGTAAGCTTCTGTCTTCTTCTATCTGTTCTATCTGACTGCTCGACTTGAAGAAACTCAAAACTTCTGACTGATGATTTGACTCGTCGACTTTCAGGGGGCAGCCCTACTGTAATGCAAGATTTACTGACAATGTTTCAAGCTTACTTTCTCTTAGTCAGATCGTATGATTTGATCTGAAAAAACCCCAACATTTGCCAATTGGGTGCGTGTGTGTGCGCGGGAAGTGAAGGGTCCAGAAACGTATTTGTACCAGGGCCCACCACCATCATATTACGTCACTGTTCGATTGCATCCCAGATTGTGCATCGACTTACTTCTCTGCTGCGCCCCAATGAAGTGTAGGCTGTCAATGAGAATTGTCAATAATTCCCAGGCCTGACTATGTTTCTTGATTGGTTCCCAATGACTTTACTTTTCTTTCTTCGGTACAACAGGAGTTCAGTGATGCTATTCATTCACAAGCCTTTCAACAGAAGTTCCAAGGGTTCACGGCTATAATGATAATTTAATTATCTGTCAAAAGGCAAAAATGAATGCATTGTCTACTAGAGCAACAGTCCGAACTGTCTTTCACGAGGAATTAAACTCCTATGACAGTAGGTTGCAGTAAAGATTTACTTTTTAGTTGAGTCTGGCTGGCTTAAAAAATCTATTGTTATCTAGTGTTCATCAACAGATCTATGATCAGTCTGCCAGCTGCCTGCACTTACCGATGCTTCTTCTACAGTTTGCTTTTAATGTAGTCTTGGGCATGTTGTTGCATAGACACCACTAATCCTCCATAGTCCCTATCCCTGTGGAGCCCTTGAATGATGTTTAGTCTCAGCTGTTCTTGGCAGGCCTCCGCCTTTTTTGACTATGGAACAATCACAGACACTGGGCATCGCTGGGGCCTCTTACAATCAACAACAATACTCCACCACTAGTAGGCCTGGTGTCCCGCTGTGGGAGAGCAGAACTCCAACACTGTCCCTGGTCTCTCCCTCATACCTCCCCACCGGGCCTTTCCCCCTTGCCAATCTTATTTATTTCTCCATTGAACAACAGTTATTTATAGCCAGGCTTGGCTCTATTGGGCTGTTTCTTGTTGAGGGAGTCAGGGTGGAACGAGGGTCGGTGTGTAGTCTATAGCTCTTCCTTTTCCTTCTAGCTATTATTTCATCAAATGGAGTATCGTCACAGTGGTATGCCGGCTATGCGCCAGTAAGGCACATCATCCGTCAGCCTGATTATGTATGGAGATTATTAAGGAGCACCGTTGGGAATCGTGCTGGTATTCCTAGCATCCTGGGCCAACTGCTGGTTCAGACTCTCCCCACTGCCCTCACTCCGGCTCGCAGTGAGTCTGATTATCATATTTATCTGGTTATCGCCGACTTGGCTTTCAAAGTATTCTCAGTCCCATCATCAATGCACAAGGTGACATCTGATTTATCCCCGTCTTACCCAGGGCCGGCATGGTTCTTAGTTGAAGGGTATTATTTCTATTCCTTTGTTTTTATTATTTTATTCTATTTGCTTTCTAAAGCTATAGTTGAAATTGGAATAATCGTGTTGAGATTTTAGTTAACTTTCTTAATCTTCCATAAACTCGTTACTCTTCTTCATGTGTCTGTCTGTCAACACTTGTTGATTCTGGAGTCATTCCCAGTCCAAGGGAAGGCCTGACCTCTCTGAGCCTGGATTCCTCCCCCAATTCCAGGCCTGGTTAACAGGAATGGCAGTGGCCATGCAGGGTAGAGCAGCTGCCTTCTGGAACAGGTGGCTTTGAGAAAAGTTTTAACAAGGCGTCACACAGCAGGCTTAAAAATGCATACACAATCCATCCATATCTAATAGCCCGAGGACATGGAATCGATGCATACATTTTTTTTCTTGTTGAGTAGCAGGGCCAAAGGGAGCAGATCGGACCTTCAGCCACTCTGGCTTGGCTGCAAAACAACCTTCTTAGAAGCGTAATACTTGCCATAATTGAAATGGTATTTCTGGCAAGGTCATCAAAGTCCTGTGTCCTCTCCCTCCCTCTGATTCTGCAATCTCTGTACCTGCTGGCACATCCACCTCCACCTCACGTCAGTAAGAACCCCCACCAAAAACATGCACACATCACCATCGTCTGACCAGCGATGGACATTTGGAAGCAGGTCCCTGGGCGCGTCGACGAATGCTGCCCACTGCTCCTGGCGGTCCCCCCGGAGGAAGGCAGAGGCCACATTTCACCGGCCACCACCCAAAAAGCATGTGCTTGTGTGTGTCTATATATGCATGTGTTGTAGTGTGGTGTGTCGTGTGATGAATAAAGATTCTTCTTCACATCGCAGCACTACGAGACAAGAAAATCAAAGCCAAAAAACATTTATTTCTCTTCATTTAATCAGTTGATTTCAGGCCTCCTGTTAATTGCATGAATTCATTACTGTATTTTTTCAACCATTTCGAAAGCCTTTTTACATACAAATTTTATTTTGTCATTTTGAATTCTTTGATGCAATTACCCATTGGTGGTTGGTTAGATGTGTATTTGGTGTGATATCAGTGGTGACTTTCACACAACATCCCCTCGTCATTGTGTGTGGGTGTAACATCCTGGGATGGCTGAGGAGGGGCAGTGATTGGTCATTGTCAAGCCTGATGAGTTGAGGTTTATTTGGGCAGTTTATTAAAGCGTAACTTTGGAAATCTTGTTTTTGTAGGTCAACAGGCGTTGAGGTTAAAGGGGAGATTGGCTGCTTCTCTGTCTTGAACAGAGGTTACAGGGTTGGACACCCTTTACGTGGGGGCAGGCGGCAACTGAAGACATTCCCATTCGTCAGGCTCCTCACCGTGATTGCCAGAGACAACTCCTGTTCACAGCTTTTGTTCGCTCACCATCCCTAGCTCCTTCCTAATGAACTTCACCATCGATTTGTAGTCAGAGCCACTCTGCGCCGCTATTCTGATAACCTTTGTACACCAAAATTTGCGGGTTTACCCCGGTTTTTTTTAAACCCGGCACACTGGTCTGCGCGTGCGCCGGTCCTTTGGCGGTACGGCGCGGAGACGCTCCACCGGTTCGGAGACCAGCTTGTGACAATGCTGTAGTGGCTCGGAGCCCGGCGGGGAGCGTTGGGGTTCTCTGCCGTGCTCCCCACAGAGCGATCCCCAGACTCAAAACATTTCATGGTCCCCCATGCGGGAAAAAAAGGAATTAACTTCTGATTTAGATTTTCGACTCTAAATCAGATATGAAATTATCCGATTTAGAGTGTCCTGAACTTCAATGCGCGTCGCATCGCGCCGGTTAGGGGGCTAAAATAAGCGGGTCGACCCGGGTGTCCTGTTATCATCATAGCCGATCGGAGGTGGAGCCGATAAAAAAAAAAACCTGAGTCTATTGCAGGGTCATTTGACCTGGGACTGAAACCCGGGTTTTACCTTTCCCACTGATGACAAATGTGAATGTTAGCAGAGTTACCGGGTTTTGGGCGTAGTGGGAAAGGGGTATAAGAAAGAGAAAGGTGCAGAAAATATGGGGGTTTGGCGCAGGGGTTGGGGTGGGGTGTGGGGACATGCCTTCTGTTTTTGGGATTCCTTGTGTGAACCTCAATTAGAGATCTGAAGGAGCTTCATTTCAGATGTTTGAGTACATTTGGTGCTCAAAGCTTTCTACAAACTGATATTTTCCAGGCAAAGCAGGCCATCCTCCTAGGGCCCAGTGTTCTCATGCTGGATTCATGCAGCACATGCAGCTCCTTCGAATGGATGTAGTCAAAGATTTTTTTTTTTTTTTTTTGCTGCCTCAAAGCACATTTGGTGCTCATTTCCCAGCCCCTCCCTCAAACTTGGCTTCCATCGGTCTCCTGCTACTTTATAAACTTCATTGAATACTCCCCTCAAAGTGGAGGAAATGTTTCAACACATTTTAATAATAGCTCCAAAGGACCACTGCTGTTATTTACTACTTTATTCTGAGATTATGCCTCTTGTCTTTTGTGCGATTGCTGTTGGAGAATGAGAGCACTACGCCAAGCTGACTTCATTTTTTGTAAACATACTTCACAATAAACCGATTGTGATTCTTTTATTTTTTTCTTATAACATATGGCAAAGCCTGCCATGTGATTTAAGTTCTTTCTTTTTTTATTGTACCATTTTTATGTGGCGAGTCCTTTCATCCTACAAGAAGGTTTGATCATGGTAACGAAAGAAACATGTGCCTTTGGCCAGCAGTGACAAAGAATGTAATAAACTTCCATTGTACACAATGAGAGGAGTTCAAAAGCTAGAGGTGTGAGTGTTAAGTTACCTGGTGTTGAGTTTAAGCCTGTGTGTGTGTATGTTCGTGTGTGTGTGTGTGTGTGTGTGTACTAGATTGACTAAATAAGACCATTGCCAGTGAACCCCCCCCCCCCCCATTTAGTTTTACTGACCACACCAAACTTTGTTTTCTTTAGTTCTTTTAAATCCAGCAGTTGATGTTGTCACCCCCGGTGTGAGTGTGAGCTCTGGCAGGCGGTGTTTTCGGCTCAGCTCCAAAACCGTCTTTGTAGATTTCACTGGGGAGCCATAAAGCACCTAATGCTCCGGCGGTAAACCAGCAGAAGGCTTGTAGGTGGAGGAGATGTTAAAATAACAAGCAGTCAGGCAGAGTGACCCGAGTCTACCAAATCCTCTGCATAGAAAGTGAATTGCGACTATAGTTTTCATTAATGTTTAGGTCAAATGGTAAAAAGTGGAGTCGCGCTTTTTGATGAATTGGCGGTGAGGCATCCAGTTTTAATAGTCCCACTGGATTTGTGGTGGAAAACCCTGACATGGTTTTTACCACTCGCACAGTGAACTGGAAGAGGAAATATTAATTGTGCGCTACAACTGGGGATTATTTATGAGTTTGAAATATTTCATACACTTTCAACAGTCCTCAAGTCTTCTGCACGCGGTCTTCCAGGGTGGAGAGGTGGAGGCAAGGGGTCGGCGTTTGTGTGTCTGCAAGCGCATGTCAACCGGTTTTACAATCTATCCACCCCCTCCCTCACGCTTACCCTCCTACACCCTCTACTCCCACACCCCCATTCAACCTGCTCAGTTAGCAGGCTGTAGTTTTCCTTCCAGCCCTGGGGCAAACGGGCTCCGCATGGCTCCGCTGAGGGAACAGACGAGCAGTGGAACCACGGCTTGTTAGTCGTTGGCTCGATGGCACCCACCTAATTCTAAATATTGACTCTGCTCGCTCAGAATGGACAAAGTTGTGAATGAAGCTCTTGAGAAGGGATTCCAAAGCCATTTGCACAGCAATTTCGAAGTTTCTTTGACCGCATTGCAAGATTGAATGGGCATAGAATGAAGACTGCATTTCATTATTTTCTGATTCAAGCCGACTCCATTAAAATTGTGGGGACATAATTGGTTTATAATACAAATAGCTTGGGTTGAATTAATTTTTCGGTTATATTACTCCTCTCACATTGGCCAGCAGAATCATTCTAGGCTCGTGTTGGAAGGTGCGTGCGTGCGTGCACTGTATATCGGACATGTGTTTTAAACGAGCTGCAGGGTTTTCTCCAGGCCCTTTGTATGTGAAAAGAAAGACCTTTTCCTGTGTTTATGCAGACTGCGCCACATGTGGACCTGTGTGGAGCAGCTCCCTGTCTGACATTCAGCTGGTCAGCAGAACTTAGCCACATCCGCCCACCGCCGGTACGTCATACCGGTAGGCAGATTAACCGCTCTGAATCAACTCAGAGCTAGCACAAAACGATCAGAGAAAGTGTCTCAAGTTTGCTGTTCTGTTTGTGTTGGGTGTGATGTAGCTAAAGTTGCTTGCTCTTGTTTTCCTAACTTGGGTTGAGAATATTCAAATAGCCGCCATGGTCCAGGAACTGAATGAAGATCCATTTAGGCTCTGAGCCTTCCTCAACTGTTCCTGGTTGCTTTCCAACGACACCCAGTAACTGTGGATATCTCAATATTATGCAAGTGGATGTGATAGACTTGATGCGTAATTTTGACACGTGCCTGAACCTGTTGTCAGCACATTGGTCATTGTATTCTGGGTTCTGGTTTTCCATTTTATTTTTTTTTAAATGAGGGCTGCCGACTGAAAGTTGACAAGTCGAATCATCAGTCGGAAACCAGTCAGTCAAGTTTTTTTTTGTTGTTGTTTTTTTTCACTCAGTGTGCTTTACAATAACAGGATACAACAGATAGAAGCTTACAAGATGCACAGGGATAACATTTCAATGGGGAATCATAAATAAGGGGAATCGTGAACATATTTTTATATGCGTGAAGCGTCCGGACGCAGACGCAAATACGGCTCTCCGTGCTCCCCGATGGCGGAGAGCCGTGCCACGTCGCCTCCAAATGAAACATCTAAGGACAGTGTGTGGACTGGGCACGGAGCAACGGGGCACGACTCGTAGACTCGTTAGGATTATTCTGTGTGCACAAGGGCATGGGGAGGGGGGTGATTGGGGGAGAGGGTCACAGAGAAAGCGTCCCCATTACGCACGGTTTTCGTTCCATAAGCAGATGTAAAATAAAAATGAAAAAAAAAAAAAAAAGCGACACCTAAAATAACAACACATGTTTTTGCGCACCGATGCCAGGCGACACAGGTGCGTAAAATGCACCCCGATCACTCCTAGGCGGCCACCTGTCTCGCCTATACGAAGAGCGTGTGTGTGTGTGTGTGTGTGTGTGTGTGTGTGTGTGTGTGTGTGTGTGTGTGTGTGTGTGTGTGTGTGTGTGTGTGTGTGTGTGTGTGTGTGTGTGTGTGTGTGTGTGTGTGTGTGTGTGTGTGCGCGCACAGAAAATGTATTTTTATTTGTATAACATCTGGTGCTTTAATAAACACTCCATAGTACAGACCCCCCCCCTGACACCCATAAACACACTTGAACTAATTGAATTAGCTAATTATACCTCAGACTAGCTCCTTGTAATGGGCTTATTTCCGCTGTTTGCGGCAGACTGTTTCCTCGTGTGGCTCTCGCAGGAGTCGTGGGGCTTTAAGGGTTAGGCGGGATCAGGAGACGTGAAGTGGACAGAGGACCCTATTTTTGTGCGAAAAAACAGTTGTGGTGGCTACGAGTCGTAGGGAGGGCGGCTCGGTCTTAACGTGCCAACCGTGTGTGCGTCGCGTCCGTCTGAGCGTCGGACGTGGCCTCAGATGTTAAAAGCAACGACACCCAGACACACTGTCATCTGCGGATAATTCAGAAAGCTGGAAACAATGGGGCAGGGTATCCGTCTTGTCTGCCAGTCAGCCCAGCATGCAATCATCCTGGAATGTCTTTCTTCTCCGGACGGTGAGAGACGCGAGTGGAAGGGATCGCGCTCAACAATGGCGGCTCTCAAATCAAGCAAAAGCATCAAGTGAGAGATGAGGATTATTTATCGTCCTGTTCTCCTGTCCGCTTCGCCCCTCTTTCTGTCTCCCTGTCTGTGTATGTATCTTGTCATTTTCTCATTCGTCAGCCTCGGCTCCATTGGCTTCAGCCTTGAGTTCAGCAAAGGACAGCAGGAGAAGGGCTCTTTTCAGTCACAATGTTAAGCCAGTGGGATGAAAGCAAGCCCTAAAAATAGGGTAACAGAAATGTTTCTTCCCCCCAACATTTAGCTACTAGTACTTTCCCGTGGTGTCCACCGTGACCCCCTGCATTCCTCTCATGCAGCGCGGACCATTCAAATGACGTCGAAACAAAATACTCAGGGAACGGACGACAGCGGTGTTATGAAAATCCTGCTTTATTGACCTTCCGTTGCTAATTTCCCCCTCCCCTGTTTCGGCTTTGAAGGCCCGGCATACCCTTTCTTCTTGCCTGTACAGCCAAATTTTGTGCTTTTCTCAGTTAAGCCTCGCCTCGTGACAAGGGTCAAATATTTTTCAGTCGAAGCGCCGCGCGCGGGGGTCATTCCGGGGCCACGGCTGTGGGGGCCGGTGTTTTTGTTTCAAAGCCAGTTGTGGTAATTGCTTGGCCAGCAGGAAGCGGGTCTGTCGTAAAAGCCAGGAGAATGGAAATGACTTCTTGAACACCAGAATAACATACACATTGTACTCTGTGTCCCGACCGCGAGTTAGGATCCGGTTCACTATCGGGTTTTATTTTGACAGTTTTGATGTGCTCTCTGCAACCGTCCTCGTCACGGAGGTCGGCTCGACGCAGGAACTCTGGAGAAGTCCAGACGAACCTGTAGTTAGGGCCGTCACGATCATGACACTTTAGTTGATGATTAACTGCCAAACTAATAATTGCAATTAACACTTTTCCTTTTGTTCATTTCATGATCATAATCTATAAGTCTGTAAAACTGTCATAATATATGTTTGTCTATTGCAGAAGAACCGTTTTTTAGCATATAATTGCGAAGATTATTATTGTAATTCACATTCTGTTTATTGCAACATTTCTAATATTGGTTCAAATGTCCCTTAAATTTGGATGGGGACATATGGTTGTGAAATAGTAATGATTTTGGGGGAAAAGGAATACAGTCAGGCAATTGTGAAATAACCGTGACAGCTTTCTGCCGTAGCTATTCAGAATGACCATTTTGAAATGTATTCAGGCAGACGGGCATCTTTTGCAGTTTATTGTAAGGATAGAAAGTTATCTCCTTACAGCTGAAATGTAATCCTACTAATAAAAGCTGTCGTTCAGCATGCGTTCCCTTCATCACATCTCAAATAGACTTTGTAATGGTTTTTTTTGTTTGTTTGTTTTTTATGTATTACCCGCACATGTTTGAAATCTACAGTATCTGACCGGCGGACCTGACAGTTAAGATTTGTTATCTGAAGCTTCCCTCATCAACAATTCAGGGAGGACACTGCAGCGAGCGACTGGATCACTGTGGCAACAACCCCGGCGTTCCCCTGGGAGTTTGTGGTCGTCTCTCTAGATTAGCCGCCAGCAGATGGTGCCTGATTGTGCGATGGTGATGGTGATGATGATGTCATGCACTAAGACACAGATTAGTTTAATTCACTCCAGTTCATTGCATTGCTTATCGCGGTGTGGTGAGCAGCAGCGGTGGTCCCCATAAAGGGCCTGTTTAGCTTGACCACTATGGGGCGGGAAACAAAAATCTGATGTTACAGCAGCTTTATGTTCCAAGGCTTACTATTGGTCGAGGGATGGGGCTCTGCTCCACTGCTGTTAAAATGCCCATATCAGCGGATTTCACCATATGTACATTTTGTTTTTTGGTTAAAGGTGTCTAATTTTAGGATTGCCCATGCTTCATAACAGTGAGTGGCTGGCATTCAATGAAACGTGGGTCACTCAACCTGGAATGCTCCCGTTCAGAGAGTGAACACGCACCGTAGACAATGGAGGGAGTGTTGGGGTAGCAATGTGTGAAAGTGATTTAGGACTTTGTGTTGTGTGTGTGTGCATGCGTGTGTGTGTGTGTGTGTGTGTGTGTGTGTGTGTGTGTGTGTGTGTGTGTGTGTGTGTGTGTGTGTGTGTGTGTGTGTGTGTGTGTGTGTGTGTGTGTGTGCGTGTGGGTGTGTGTGCGTGTGTGTGTGCGCGTGTGTGTGTGTGTGCCTGTGAGAGTGACGTTGATTTAGGGACATGCTTGTTGTGTTCAGCTGGGCCCGCTTTATTACCCCCCTCTGCCCCCCACTTGTCTTGTTCCTTTTGCCTGACGGAGCACTCTTTGCAGATTGAAAGGGCCTGCTGAAGTGTGATACTTGCTGATGGACCTTTTGGGGGGGCCGTGATCTCTCAAAGTCAATAAGAACCTTGAGGTCCTTGTCAGGATACACATGGAGGCTTTGCATTTTGTATTGACTGTGTTGCTGATTAGTGATTGAATTTGGAGTACAATCATTCGCATGGATCTTCAAGTCACCTTGTAGTCATAGAAAGTTTACATGCACAGTAGTGTGTGTGTGTGTGTGTCAAGTAAACACTTTATTGTAATATCCAACATTCAAAGTCCTCTTCAATCACATTCCAAGTTTTTTTTCGACCTTACAGCACAACAAGATGCGGTCAAGTGGTGTGGTGCGCCAAGCTTCCACCTGCGTCAGTGTTTGTGCAGCATACATCCACCAAACGCTTCATCCTGAAATCTCAACAGATTGCTATCAATCTGTTATCCATTGAAATTGTCTTGCTCCAGAATCCGGCGACCGCCAACACACCAGCTGTGCTCGGAGTGTTGAGCCACACAATGAACAGTCACGTCTCTCTTTCAGCTTAAGCCTCCTCACTTTCTTTCATTCTTTTAGTCTCTGTTTTCTCTCAAGGTATTAAAATTTTGTTACGATCTGGACTTCTTTTTTTTTGCGCAATTTTTGGCATGGTGTCACACGACAGTATGCCGAATTCTCATCAAACTTTTTTATATGATTTAAAACAAGGGATTTGAAGATGTACACATGTTGCAGATTGGTGAATAATGTTTCCCAGAATGATGTCTTTGCATCAATAAACATTTGAATACCTTTAAAGGGCCTTGATTTACATAGATTAACAGTAACACAAGAAAGTACAGGGAACTTAACCTCAGGCGATGGTGCAATACATACAGTATCTCTGAAAGATTATCATGCGAGAGGGGTGGGGGCGGCTTCCTCTGCTTGGCTCTGACACAAGGTTGTAAGTTGCGCGCCAATCGCCCCCAATCTTAAAGTGCAACAGACATCGCTGTTGCACTTTAAGATTGTGGGTCGTGTCGTACTTCTCCATGACATCGCGAATAAAAAATGTTTTTCTCAAAACAAGGTTGATATCATACTGCCTTGTGGCTTCTACAGGAACATATACCATCATTTACAATCTCATAGCTCGTAACTCCACCTTAGATGGTTCCGACATTATGGCTAATGATCAAAACCCTCGATTTAGAATATGTATGGGACTTTCAGCTCACTCTCTATATACTCATAAAACAGCCTGATGTTGGCAGAAAGGCTTTGAAGGCTTTAATCTCTCAGTGCTCCGGCTGCCCAACGACACCCAGAGTGGAGTTAATCCACAAAGCAGAGCCACAGCTTACGGTGCTGATGTCTCCACCGAGAAAACACTGTGGGCATCTCAGGTTTCAAGTTGTTAGCAGGTGCTTTTCTCTGACTTTCTACTTGGGTTGTCTTGGCATGTTTTAACAATACCCACTGGAGCAGGAGTGTCATCTAGGTATAATGTGGTTTCTCGTTGTGGGGTCTAAGTGGTATTTAGCGTTTCAGTTCGACAGAGAGAAGTCAAATAACTCATTGAGGACTTTGAGACTGTAGCCTCAATACCACCTTTATTTATGAAAAAGGGATACGTGAGTAACTTTTAAATCCCTGTAAAGTGAATTCAGTGATTTGTTTCTTAACACGTTATACATTATAAAAACCATTGTTGAAAACATGCGAAAAGACTGTGGATGATGTAATTCTGAATTTTGGAGTTAAACTGTTTCTCACCATTTTTGTGGTCCGGAATGTTTTGGGTGGGCCTAAATCATGACTCGATGACGCGGTCATACTTGGCCCCTCCCCTGACACTATATCAGAGCGGCATTTCACCGATCAGGGCGATCTTTTGGGAACCCCTGTTTTAAGTAACCTGGTTAATTTCGTTCTTCATTATCAGACGAGATTAAAATGTACCATTTAGAATGGATGCATGTCTGTGACTCGGGGTGTGCAATATCGTGTCGTTCATGATAATGCCAGTAGAATTTTTAATATGATAAAAAAAATTATGTTGTAAACAGCTTAGCTGACTGCGAGCGGCACTTCCGGGAAAGGACCTCACCTGGGGGCTGTCCTTTTACGTGCCTGAAATAAAAGCCACGTGTATGTTGCATGTGTCGCCCAAATGACTTTTTAAGAAATAGATTGTATAGCCTTTTTTTCTTTTACCATGCAACAATCTTTTACCATTTTTTCAAAATGACCTTTCAACTGTTTAACTGATAGTATGAATCTGTCAAAATTCCTATTGTCGGTTAATGGTTAAACGGTTAATTATGAACATCCCAAATGTATACAGTATATGGAGTTTATCAAATAAATATGACTACTCTTGTGTCATTATATAATTGGGAGTGTCTCTTTGTTTTACGTGACACTATGTAAAACAATCTACTCTAAAGTGACCCCTCATCTACCATGACTAAAGGCTGCAGCCAAAGTAGTAATCCTGCCATCTCGTGTGACATTCGTTGCTCCCAAAAGTGTGGTGTAGGCCACAGAACGCCTCCAGACTCCACACTTTAAATAAGGATGTTTGTTTTTTTTAGTTGGTGAGTTCACTTGAATTTTTATTATTTCTTCATCCTTTGTATTTCAATTGTGGGACAGAAGCAGTTAGGTTTTATTCAAGTTGAGCAGCACATGTATGTAGGCACGACTCAGCTACGTCGGAGTTGTCGCTGATTATTTCAAGTAAATTCTTTTTTTTACCCGGTTAATGTCAAAGGTGACCTTGGATTGACTTTGGCGTTTGTTATATTGCTTTTTTCCTTTTAGTTTTCATCAACATTACAGCGGTTGTTTTTTTTTCTTTGTTGGCGGGGTCCTGTCAGCAGCCAGTCATTGCTAAGAGAAGCGTGAACAAGTAACACGTCAGCGCTCATGTCTGCTCTCTGTGTCTGTGTCTGTGCGTACACCTTTCACATTGCATTGAGCAAGGTGAAGCTTAGCTATGTCGTCTGTCATCACAGCTACTGATGTCCGCTTCTGAAAGTTTCAGTGTTCGCAAAATGAATGGCAGCCATTGTTCGTCAAGCTTTGTTTACAGTGGGACCAGGGGTTCTGCTCTGTGTTAGGCACGCCGGGCAGGCAGAGCGGCGCCTGCCTGTCCATCTTTGTGCGGACATAATTCACAACGACTCAAAACCAAATTTCCTTAATACCCCTTACACATTAGGTGTTCTCTGTGTGTGCGTGTGTGCGTGTGTGTATGCGTGTGTGTCGGTGTGTCGGTGTGTGTGTGTGTGTGTGTGTGTGTGTGTGTGTGTGTGTGTGTGTGTGTGTGTGTGTGTGTGTGTGTGTTGTGTGTGTGGCAGGTACTCTCCCGCTGTCCTCCTGTTTTAATGTTTTCCCGTAAATCTCCTGTATTTTTAACCTTTCTAAAATAAAACCAGGCCGCGCGATCAGAGCGCTTAACGCAACATTAACGGCGTTAGCGCAAAACTAATTCACACGGCATTATCGCGTTAACTTTGACAGCCCTAAAAAACATTTATATAAACACATACATACATACTACTGGTCAACGTCTTAGAACAGCTCCATTTTCCCAGTTTTTATTGAAATTTATGCAGTTTAATGTCTCAATTTACACTGAAATTAAATTAGAACAAATTTCCAATTGGAGATAAAAAGTAATTCATGGAATTGTTTTTGTTGAACAAAAACAATTCCATGACTTTCAAGGATAAAGGAAGTTTGTGAAATGCAATTCTAAGACGAAAGGACCCACTGACCAAGTGAAAATGTCTTCTGTTCTGGTCTTTCTGTTGCATTTCTGCCAAGCTTGTGATGCAGACACTAAAATGTTGATGTAAAAAAACACACACACACACACACACACACACACACACACATACATACACACACACACACACACACACACACACACACACACACACACACACACACACACACACACACAATCTCACGTCCTTCAGTATTCAGCGACTGACTGGGGAGCTGAGGTCTATTAATAGCTTTGCTATGAATAATGCATCATTAACAGACAGAGAGGAGAAGGCACGGAGATGCACGCACACACACACATACATCCACACATAACTATCACCACGAGCAACACCAACACTCTTACGCCTGGATATACGTGTGAAATGTTCATCAGAAAGATCGGTGCTCTAGATCTTGAGGCAGAACTCTAAATGGTCTAATTAGATCTTACAATGACCGCCAAAGTCACCTTGAGAATCTACCTTCATTATATCCCTCGCTGTGATCATGAATGTTTGTCACTGTGGACCCTTCACATATTCCTTTTTTTTTTAAATCCCATCTGCTCTTCTCCTCTGCGCCTCTCTCTGCGATCTGTCTCTGTCTCTGTAGGCTCTGGACGTGGACCGCAGCGTCCTGTACAAGATGAAGAAGTCTGTGAAGGCCATCTACACGTCCGGGCTGGGTGAGTGCTCCCGCCAGTCGTCCCGGCCCGTCAGTCATCCAATCAGCGGGATCACTACGCGGGTTTGAGTGGCACAAATAGGTCACACCCGTCTGTGCCCACCTCCGCTACGAGGGACCTGTCACAGGAGTGCATTTTGGGAGCCGTCGTCTCTGTCGTGCGTCTGAATAATCGTCGGGCTCAATGAGGCGGGCCGTGGCGGCCGAGTGATGGGCTCCGAAAAATGTTTTTTTTTTGACAATGAGAAAGCACCCTGCCGAGAGGAATCGAAGGGAAAGCAAGACTAGGAGGGGGAGAGACAGAGAGAAGCAGAGAGACCTTCACACAATGTGCTGAGCTTGTCCTTTCCGGGGGAACAGTGCGGCCTCTGTTCGGGCCAGAAGGACAGCTGTCCGATCCGGACCCCAGAGAAACAGCTGGGGCGGCGGACACGCCCTGCCCGGGTGTCGTCCACATGCAGTGTACTCATCTTCTCATTTTACCCACTCTTCTGTGGGGGACTCGATTCATAAAGTATTCATACTTTTATGCGGTGCATTTACAAATACAGTCATTCTCTTTGTCTTTCCTCTTTCTCGCGTGTCACGGGAATCCAAGCGTCCGCCTCATTCGAGACAGGCGGCTTCTGTGATGCAGCTGATGCGAGCATGCGTTCATTTCTGTCAGAAATCACGTCGTGCAATCATGTCAGATTGCTGAGAATCCTCTCTCTCTCTGCCCATGCCGTACGTTTGACACCTTTTATTAGAATTTATTTAGTGAGACTTGCACGCTTGATCCACAGCGCTCGGTCGGCAGGTGTGCCAGTGTTGTCATTGTGGATAAACCTTCAACGTGGAGATAGGAGGCCGGGCAAGATCTCCATCGGCGTTTGGAGTGTACACACAGCCAATATTCTGTCCTTCTCTTTCCCTAAAGGTTGTTGTTGATCTGAGGTCACCTTCCCTTATCCACACACATCCAGGAAATGCAATCCTGATTCTGCTCTGTTTGGAGTACAATGGCGGTGGTGCTAAGCCTCCTGCCATATGAACCTTATGTCAGAAAATCGACAATGTCACAGAGGTTGACAGCTGGCAGGGGTCGTATGGGGAACGCCTGTACATGTGTGTGCATTAGGGATGCAGCGGTACATTAGCATGTTATCGAACTGTTCGGTACGCCCCCTACTGTTCAATACGCACACGTGAAATGCAGTACTACGATATCGCTGTAGAAGTCCACCAGCCACCTCTGTTGTACGGGGTCCGCGCAGCATTTCTCTATTTTGCACAAAAGGTCTATTTTTATTTTTATTTTTTTGATATTTTGAAATACAAGATAAAACTACATAGAAATGTTTTAGTAAGGGTGCAATCAATCAAGGTGTCCAGGGGGAAAATAACGACTGGGATGGCCGTGTCCCTCTTTATGACAAACTTCTCTTCAGACACTTGCTTCCACTCACACCAGGTAGTTTCAGGTCGTTCATCAACGATCCGATTATTTTGAACGCATCTTTTGTATGGATGGAGGGAACCGAGTCTCACTGGGTGATGAGCCATTATTCACAAAAAATACCAACTATAGTACTGGTTTTATTATTATTTTTTATTGTGAACTACTTTAAATATTATATATATATATATATATATATATATATATAAAACTCTATATTAACGTAAATTAATATTTAATTTCCATCCATTATCAATTTTATGTTAAAAAACATTCAATCTATTATCCTGGACATCTCCCCTCCAATTAGATGAACTTATGAAAATTATGACAACCCATCAATGAACCTGAGCCCTAGTCTCCCCCCTCCCCTCACAGTCATACACACAGAGCATTACACTAGTTATTTGTGGCACACTGCTATGAAAACATTTTTTACACATGTAAAAAAAATTTTTTTTATCAAAAACATATTTAAATTACTATTTTTTTTCCTGAATATAATGATACCGAAACCGTACTGTTAACGTTGCCCCAAAACTGTGATACATACCAAACCATGGGCAGTGCCTTTGCATCCCTAGTGTGCATGTGTGTCTGTTCGTGTGTACATGCACGTACGTGTATGATGGCCTTGAGCAGCAGGTTGTTGTTAAACTGAAGGGGGAGAGCTATGCTTCAGCTGCAAGACCTGGCTTCAATTCCCCATCCTGTAGTGTTCCTGATCAAGTGGCAGGATGCATAACAGTTCAGGGTTTGTTCTCTTGCCAACGCTGCCCTATGAGGCAAACTGAGGGAGTTTTTAATTAGCTTTTGGAAAGCATAGATCTAAAGATTTTTTTTTTTTTTTTCCCTTTCAAAATGAGCTGTCCAACTTCCAAATGGACACAAAACTCTAAGTAACAGAAATGCTAGCAAGCAATATTTATACTGGATTTTCTTTATCCATCCACAATGACAAAGCCTCTTATCCGCCTGTAGATGAGATTTAACACTGGTAATTGATGAGCAGAAGACCTGTCAGTCAGTCAGATAACCCATACAACCTGCCATTCACTAATTAAACACAAGGGTACAAGGGTACAAGGGTACAATGCGGTAAACCATACAGATGCTGACTGGGAGCCAGTCAGCGAATCGGCTAAAAGGACTTGATGGGGAAGTTTATGCAGTTAAAAAGCAATTATCTGTTAATTAATAAACAACAATAAAAAAACAAGCTCAGCTTCAAGCATTTGAAAACCTCAATGGACTCAAAACTCTTTAAAGAAACACTGAAAAGCAAACAGCAAAAAAAACCAAACAAACAAAAAAAACCCCCAATCCATAATGAAAGACGCTGAACACACCAGAAGCTCTTTGGAGTGAAATTCTGCCGTCTCGGGAAAAACGTCCAGTACCTTACAGAGTCTTAAAGCACCGCACTGTTTTTCTTCCAGTGAGCTGCAGAATAATCAGAAAAAGGACAGGTATACTGCATCTGTACACTGTGGGAACACTAGAGAATGCAGGAGAGAGCGCCTGCCTCGGCCGGGGTCTTACTGCAGGGGCCTGCCAGTTAGCCGGGCTGTGGGTTTTGATGAATAAACCAGTAGCATCTCCATTCCTGGAGCTGGTGCAGGCCAGGAGGGCCAGAGCTCCACAGAGCCCACTGAATAGATAACAACTGGTGGCTGAAGTGGGAACATTCCGTTCCCAGAGTTGTTGCTATAGGTTCGACTGGGAGTCTCCCCATAGCAACATGGTGGGACGCTGCATAATGCAGAACCGGAACCATCACAAAATTCATCAGACCGAGCGGTATCTGGTCTGCAGTGTCCTGCTGAAGGTCTGGCTTGATGGTCCACACGTACAGCTGCTTCCTTATCCCTTTGTCCCTCCCTTCATTACACGCACACACACACACAAACACACAGACACACAAATCTGTTTCTATATTGTGGCTGGCAGGTGACTAATGAATGAGTGTTCCACAAATGGTAATGTAACTACTGGGGCTGCACCCGACTAAACATTGCCCTAGTCGTGTCCTTGTGTTAGTCATCAGTTCAAGCCATTAATCGACTTATCGATGCACGTTTATGATATAAATGTTGTTATTCAAATATATGTTTTTGGGGCATCAGAAAATGGTTGGAATTCCCGGTCTGAGAAAGAATGTTATAACTTACACTGTCAACACTGCAAACATTACAGATAAATACAAAAACTAATAAGCAGCCATTAAAATATACATTCAATTTACAAGCGCTGTGCACACGATGTGAGCCGCCTGTTACGTACCGGCGAAAGCCGTTTGTCAAAAGCTGTAATTATTCTTCTGAATCTGTCGGAATAACCGGTAAAGAGACTGAACATTTATTTTTGTTAAAATTTGTTCCAAATGAAAAGCCCTCTAGCGTTTCATACTCTGCACTAAATTGATTTGGGGTTTTTTCCTGCGAAACAACCGACCAATGAAAAACATGGCTGATTAAGACTCTTCTTGTCGACTAACTTTTGGTCCACTATTTGGGGGGCAGCCCTAGTAACTACACAAGATCGATGTCTTTGGCAGGGTGCAGTAGGAGAAATCGTGAATCAGAGAAAATTATGAAGGAAGAAGAGGAAATGAAGGAAAAAAAGGTGAAGGTCTTAGATTATTGCGCCTGAGTTTTATCATTTCTAGACATGCATCCCGTCTCTTGCTCTGTCTTTCTGTCTCTCCTGTGCACACTCTCTTCTCAAATTTACAGTCTGTAGACAGATCCCAAATTGATCTGATGTCTGCTGCATAATAAAAAGGGCCAGCGTTAGATCTGTTGTCACGCTTGGATACAAGAGTTTGGATTGGATCGAGGGAGAGAGAGAGAGAGAGAGAGATGGCAGACTGCTATTGGTGATTACACTGTGTATGCTGTGTGAGAGACTGAGGGAAAGAATGGGGGGAAGAGGCTGAAATAATAAGTTGTAAGATAATCCTAAAGGGGGCGAGAAGCTCGGCGTTTGTTCTGTTGACGCCTGTGTGCGTGTCTTCAAGTGAGAGAGATTGACAATCACAAATTTTGCACTTTCCGACAACTTTTGCTTGGCATGACTGTGCTTTTGTTCCCGCAGGTGTGTGTGTGTATGTACACGTCATGGCCTTTCCCTCCGACCTCCTGTAACCCGGTGTGTGCAAGGCCGTGGTTTCCTGAGTCCATGGGACAGGAACCCTGCTCCTTCCTTGGTCTAATCTAGCCCTTCATTCCTTCATGCAACCCAGAACCCGATGTCACAATGTCAAACAGGCCGACTTTCAAGTGAGCTTCCACAGCAGATTCGCGTATGTGACAAATATCAAGGGATTATTTAGAATTGATTTCATGAATAAGTCCTGAAATCCGCTGATAAGCAAATATGTGTAAATATCTACGGCAACTTGTTGAGTTGAAACTTCAACACAACAGCAATTTATTTTTTTATTTATTCATTTATTTTTTCTGTAATACAGGACTCTCTCAGACTTGTTTGCTTGTACCTAACTGTGATGGGGGTAATTATTATCAATTCCCACTTTATGGTTCTGGTAAATGTCACGCAATAATATTAAAGGACAAACAGGCAAAGGAAAGGGAGCGCTGTCACGCTAATTACACAAAATGAACCCCCTACAATGAGCCAAGGATGGAATCAACAGATATTAATATCAACAGAGGAATAGAGATGGAATTTGAGCCTCGGTTATATGTGGCGATATTTGTCTTGTTTCTCTATCAGAATTGGCAAGCTAGTGCCTTTATTCTCCCCAACTAATACCTAAACATAACCATTTCTGCATAAAGAAAAATATGTGTCCCGAAGGAGGATTGTTATTTAGAATTACTGCCACACAAAACCATCAAAATTAATTAATGTGATGTCACAAGACCCAAGGAACACATTTTTTATTTTTTCTCTCAAAATCTCAAAAACTGTTAAAATAATTGGTTAAGTGGAACCTCGATCCAGGAGCAGCAAGGGATGCTGATCTAGGAACATGTGATACTCCAATCACATTAGACGCGGTTGGGCATCCAACTGAAACAAACTCAAGCTTTTTCATCCAGTGCTGTTATTAATCAGAGTTTATTCAATGAAGAGGGAGGTTATGGAAAGTGAAAATATTGATACTGTAGGCGGGGGAAGCGGTCCATTAGTGGGCAGCTTTTACCTAGACATCCACTTTGATCGGTGGTTGGACCTGAATCGGTCCCAAAATAGTAGCGTCTAGAGGTGACGGTTAACAATGGTATTTTAAAATGGCGTCCCTCTGCACCAGCCCTTTTTACACTTTGCTGTTCCTTAAACTGTTTGTTGACCTTGGTCATCAAACAGTGTTTCATCAATGTCAAACAATACCCACAGGTGCTGCATCAGCACTGCTCGAAGGAGAAATTCCTCTTTTGACATGACTGCTTCAACAATGGAGCGTTTGTATTATGTGGCTTCTAATTAACTTGAAATTGCATGTTTGTTTGGTGTCTCTGAGAATGCGGCATTGATCACAATGTGCCGCTGGTTGAGGTTAGGGGAGCTGAACGAATGTTTATTTAGGGCTATTTTCTGTTTCATTACATTGGATAGATATGTTAATATCTTTTATTATTAGATGTACCACTGGCAGCAATGGAAGTGTTTATAATTTTAACACACTTCACCTTGAATAGACCCGATTTGCAGACGTCATCTGGTAAACTGCTTGTGTAGGACTCGATGCACTGGCTCTCAAAGGTTTGTGTCAATTCGTGCAGACAATGAATGGAAGGCGTTGAAATGATAAAATCTGGAGAAAACACACAATAAACCTGCCACATCACTGACAGCGTTGCCCAAACATGCCGCGCAGCCTTCTGAACTTCAGCGTGACACACACACACACACACACACTCTCACACACACACATACACACACACACACACACACTTGTGTAGTGTGTATTTAGGTCATGTTACAGCAACACACACTTACACACATAGACACTTCCAGACTGGAGGGGGCTGCAGGCTGTTTTCCGAGGATGAATAGTCGTGCTCCCGGCTCTCATGTGCCACTTCAAAAAGAAAAAAGAAATGCCACCGCCCCGCTGGCCGCATGCCCGGGAAGAGCCACAACAAAGCGGCAGAGGCTGATGTTTAGACACTTGGCTGCGGGTTTTACTGCCTGGTGGAGAGGGTGTGAGTCAGGCTGACGGACGGTTCACTCGCAGCTTTCTACACTGTGACACTTCTCCCTGCATGGCTCTCGCCGCCGTAAAAAGTCCCCTACATCATTTTCCGCCCCCGTCTTTCACAGGGAGGTCAGCCGATGTCAGCCATGATATACGGGGCCTTTAAAGTGGGGATAGGTTACTCGAGACCTTGGCCAATGAAAGTTCACAGCATTTTTATGTTTTTGTCTTTATTTCACCACCGGATACTTTCTGCTGAAATACCAGTCGTTCGATATGCTCCTAACCCCGTCCGGTCGTCTCCAGTCCACCATCTCTTATCGGAGCTTTATTAGGCCGCTCACCCATTGCGGCAGTTATTATTTTTGCGGCTAAAATTAGATCCGTCTGATGTGAGGAGGTTTGCAGGTAATAACTTGGTAGTTGTAAGTGTGCTTCCTTTTGTTTTTTAATATGATGGATATCTCTAGGGCCCAGACATGAGCTTATCCACCCCCCATCTATAAACTACTGTCTGGTTAATCTTACAGGAATGTGTGTGTGTGTGTGTGTGTGTGTGTGTGTGTGTGTGTGTGTGTGTGTGTGTGTGTGTGTGCGTGTGCGTGCGCGTGCATGTTTCTGCCTGTGCAGGGCAGATAAAGAGCTGAGTCATGGTGTTTAACAGCAGGTGTCTCATTGAGTCAGCTCACACATTTTTGCACAATTCCGAATAGCAGAACCAGTAATCAGTGGGAACCTCTCGATTGAATCTTTTTGCGCCTCCCAGGTGCCAAGTCCACCAGTATTGCCGTTCTGAATTACTAGATACTGCAGTTAAATGTATAAAATGTATTATTCATTTCATTTTTTTGGAACTGAATTAAAACTGGATTTTTTTTTTGTTAGTGGACACACAGCAGCACACACTGTATTTCATAAATTTTTATTTTTATTGACAAGACACATTTTAGACCAAATAGCCAAACATGACATTATAGATAAAATTGTGGATAGACAACTTTTATGATTCACATGTAAACAAATACAATGAAAGTATCACGTTAGGTATTATATTTGTTATTGTGGCAAAAAAATACTTTCCTCAGCACTATCAAATACCCGCTTTCCTGAGCAGTTTAATATTTTCCTGACCCTCTTACCTCCCCACGCCCCCAGTACCATGTTCTCTCTGCAGAGAGGCCATGTGTTGTCATGGTAACAGCCCCGGTGCTCCAATGCGTCTCCCTCTGCCACAGTCCCTGTGGCATTACCTGTTATCTACCGGCGGCCCCAGCCTTAAGTGTATTAAATGGAATGGGCTCTCTCCTAACCCTGTGGTTATTTGGGTGGACTTTTCGACACGCTCTGAGGCATCCGTCACGGCTGGTTTACGGATTTCACCTCCGGCTGGGAACTTTGGGCTCACAGGCTGACATTGTGCCTTCCTGTTTCATGTCTCTTCTGTGTCAGGATATCTCCTCCGTTGTTCTTTCTCACGCTTCATTCGCTCTGAGTGTTTCGTTTCAACCAAATTCCGCTCTAATTGAATTGAAGATTCAGTTGTTGTTATTTTTGGAGTACAGAAGAGGTGCTCAAGTAGTGCTGAGCAAGGCACTCATATATGTATTGATGTTGTGATATGAGCCCTGATGATCGTAAGAGATATAATATCCATAGTCAAATGTTGTCTTCAAGGCGGCATCACAGTCAAGTCATGCAATTTTCAGAATTTCATAGAACTTCGCCTCTACCTGCTTGATAAGAATATCCACAACCACATTACTAATTGTTGTTTCTCAAAAGTTTCTTGCGTGTAAATATCCCATGAAAGTTGTCAAATTGTCAATATCGCCCAGCCTTATGCTTTCTTCTCTGTAGAACTCAAAAAGCTTCTGCAAATAACAGCGCAGAGCCAGTTACTAGAAATGCAAAGTATTACAGCAGGTTCGTCAGAATATAGTATTACACCAAAATTAGCGTGTAAACCCAGGTTTTTAAAATGCAGGTAAACCCCCTTAAATAAGCGATTGACGCTGTTCCCATCGCCAGTGAACTTTTATGCCTTCCTTTTTTTTTTCTGGTGTGCCACAATGGACGCACGAACACGCTCGAAAAGGGGCGTGTCATGGTTCCAGGGTGATTGGGGGGGAAAAAAACAAGAAAGCAGCATGGAGTATCCATGCCCGCACACTGGCAAGGCCGGCAGCACCGGCAGCGCCCGATGCTGGTCCTTCGGCAGTGAGGTGGGGGAAGATGCTCCTCCCACTTGGAGAGCGGCTTGGGGCGTTGCTGGAGTGGCTCGCAGCCCAGCAGGGAGCGTGGGGGCTCTCCACTGCGGTCCCCACGGAGCGGTCCCCACGGAGCGGTCCCCACGGAGCGGTCCCCACGGAGCGGTCCCCACGGAGCGGTCCCCACGGAGCGGTCCCCACGGGGCGGTCCCCACGGGGCGGTCCCCACGGGGCGGTCCCCACGGGGCGGTCCCCACGGGGCGGTCCCCACCGAGCGGTCCCCACCGAGCGGACCCCACCGAGTGGTCCCCACACTCAAAAACATTTCCTGGTCCCGCATGCAGAAAAAAATATTCCGATTTCGATTTTGGATTCTAAATGGGATGTGAAATGATCGAAAGCTACATGGATATTCTTTTCTATTTACACTCCAACGTCCAGAACATCAATGCGCGTCGCATCGCCCCGATAAAGGGGCGGAAGTTAGCGTGTCTACCCAGGTTGGAGCCGATCATAGCCGGAGCCGATAATTACCCTATTGCAGTCATTTGTCCTGGGAATGAAACCCAGGTGTAACCTTTCCCACTATTGACAAATGCCAGATGTTTGTGGGCGTTACCGGGTTTTTGGTGCAGTGGAAAAAGGGTAAAAGTCTAGGGTTTAAATCGAAAAAAAATGGCTAGCGCTTCTCCTACCACTGAACGAGTAATATGTTAAAAAAAGAGCACCCGGCTGCTTCGTACTCTGGACTGAAGGTCGCTCTGCTTTGTTCTCTTCTGTCCTGTTTGAGGTAGACCAGGAGGTTTCCCCCCTACCTTTTGTGTTTGCCAGTCCCAACGGTATAATATAAAATAAATATTGTTATGCATTAAAGAGGATGTCATACATATCATTTATATGTCATATATTTCCATTTTCCGCCTGACGTGTGGGTATTGTGTGTTTCAGCCCATGTCGAAAACGAGGAGCAGTACACACAGGCCTTGGAGAAGTTTGGGGAGAACTGTGTGTACAGGGACGACCCCGACCTGGGATCTGCCTTCCTCAAATTCTCCGTCTTCACCAAGGAGCTCACGGCGCTCTTCAAAAACCTGGTGAGTATGCAACGAGCGTGCGTAGCCAGCGCGGGAGCCCCAAGCGGGCGGCAGATTTCTACCCCGCCTCTAAATTGTCCCCCATCCGCTCGGGTTCCGTCTGCATGTGTCCCCAAGCACATGTTTACGCTTTCTACACCGATGCATACCCGCACACTCAGTCAGGCCATAACTTGTAGCCCTCGGGGGTTGGGGAACGACCAGTTTTCTATCACGACTGTCAACGTGCCAGAGCAACACCAAATACCCGCTGGATCTAATTTAGCTTAATCCCTCTCTATCAAAGCCAGCTTCTAAAACAAGCCTGAAGCTTTATTGGATAAATAAAACGTAATCATGTGGCAAAGACCTCCTCGCCCCTCCCCAACATCTCTGAATTAGTTAAAAAGGGGATTCTTGTCTTGGTGTTAAAACCTCATTGCGCTGATCTTGGGTGTGACGGTTTAGTCTGGATAGGCTTAAGTCCCTTCATATGGTCTTTTAGATCTACTCTCTGGGATGCCTTGCTCAAGCATTTCACACGCTCGCAGGGAACGTGCTTTGCTGTCACTAACTATTTCTACCGTTATATTCGCCTGTCGGGACGTCACCCTCGACCGGCGTCTCTGCTGTCAAAAGATAGTAGAACTTCTAACCGGTATAAATCCAGACCACTAGTAGCCAAAACAGGATATTTTCTCCCACCACAACATGCCAAAGCTGTTGATGTGCTTTGATTTCTGTTATTTTTATTATTGTCAGTTATGCCTCATCCCGAGGTTATGAGAACAATGATTTCCGCAAAGTAACACTGGTGTGCTTTTGTTATTCAATCCTTTTTCTCGATTTTAGTGACTTTTCCGTTCGACATAAAGCATGTGCAGGACACACACACACAAACACGTACACAGAGGCACACACGTACACACACACGAGGGTTATATTCCTACAGTGATGTACCTTGAAATTTGAATTCTGTTCAGATATCTGCTGTGAGGCTATCTGTTGCCTTCTCTCTCCGTCTCTTCTACTTACTCACTTTGTCCCTGTCTTTCTCTCCTCCCAGTTCCAGAACATGAACAACATCATCACCTTTCCGTTGGACAGCCTACTGAAGGGAGACTTGAAGGGGGTCAAAGGGGTAAGTGAGGACGGTGGCAGGTCTTTTATGTGACTTTTCTTCCACCCATTCATCCAGTCAGCTGGTTGGTCATGTGTCTCCACCAGAGTCCAGACAGACAGACAGACGTTTAACGCTCTGTCCAGCCCCGTAATCCAATCAACTCTTATTGCCGTCCACGGTGGCTGCTGACCTCTCACCGTCGAGCCACATGATTGGCTGGTGATGGGGGGAGGACGTGGTCTGATGTGACTTTGCCAGCTACCTAATGAGGCGTGTTGCCGTGGAAACGGCAGTCACTTCCGTGATCCCGTTTCCCCAGTTTCGCTTCGCTATCCCCTCCTCCTGTTTTTTTTTCCCTCCTTTTTCTTCTTTCAAGACTCGTTTTGCAGATGTCTCTCAATAAAAGGTGCCTCTGTTGCCCAGCATCTATCTAGCTTGCTAGTGTACTTTGAAAGGGTCTCTACATTTCTTTACAAATTATTTCCTCTCATAATTCTGCGACAGTAGGATTCTCCAGGCACATGCCAGGCAAAAGTTTGTCTTTCCGCAAATATGACATAATTCCAATGTGTCACTTGGCGCAATCATAGAGCCAAGTGAAGGAGAAGTCTTCCTGAAACAAATTCATGACCCATCTTATCCGTTTCCAGGTCTGCCTGCCTTCCTCTCCTATTCTTTGTCTGACTCTCTTCCTTTGTGCCTGTCTGTCCGCCCCTCCCTGTCCCTGTCTCGCTGTGCAGTCAGATCAGTACAGTGGTGGATGCACATCCACCCAGCACTTTACTCCATAGAGGATTCTCATTACCCCAATGACATGGGGCTAATGAGCTGCTAGTTAGAACAGTTTACATATCAAGCTGTCCTGACATTTACCTCTGCAAGTTCGAAGAGGTGTGTGTGTGTGTGTGTGTGTGTGTGTGTGTGTGTGTGTGTGTGTGTGTGTGTGTGTGTGTGTGTGTGTGTGTGTGTGTGTGTGTGTGTGTGTGTGTGTGTGCATGGCTAAGAGGCCTGGGAGGTAGGAGGCAAATGTGCTATTTAAAGTAAAGAAACACACACACACCTGCAATCTCAAGAGCTCAAGGCCTTTCCTCCATCCCTCCCTGCCTCCTCTAGTCCTCACCCCTCATCATTATCCTGATCCATCACTCCTGTCCTCCCCCAGGGGGGGGACCTACCTGGGGGGGAGGAGGGTTGAGGTTGAAAATATCAACCTGAAGGAGTGTCTGTTTAGTCAAGGAGAGGAAGGAGGGTTTGTTAGTGCAGAAGTATGGAGCCAAGAGACAAAATAGGGTAGGAAAATGGAACCACTTTGGATACGTTCTACACTTTGCAGAGCAGGGAATAGTAGACCGACCGGAGTAGAGGGGTGGGGGCTGGAATACGGACACACTTGCGAGACGAGGAGAAGATTTGGAAAAGAAAAAGGATATCGAGCGTACAGACCAGAGATGCAGGAATGCCTCTCAGTGATATCTGCTTCATACCAGGCTTAAATATCAAATACCAAATAACGATCTTATAAGCAGGAGCTGTATCAAACATGTCAGATATGAACAGAAAGCAACATGATTTCCTGCTTTCTTTCACACATGGACGCATGTTATGCATGGCGTCAATGGAGAATCTGATGGTCTAGCTCTAAAGTAATTGGTGTCTGCTGATACTTACAGTTTCTGCAGTGATATACTAGCCTTAGGAACAAGCTATGATTTTCAAACTGTGTAATTATAAACATACCAGGTTAAAAAAAGGGAAACCAGTTGTTCTTTTTCAGAGTAGAGATACAGAAAATAAGAAAATCCCCTTAAGCACAACGACAAAAAAATGTATTCTCTTTTTGTGAGTATAAGTAATTAAAACATTTAAAATTTGAAACATCCCATTTTATATGAGTTTCAGCTTGGTTAATTTAATTGATCTCAGGTTTTAACAGATTTTTACGCCGTTCTCGCTTGTCAATATTCAGAGTGCTTTCTGTGGCAGGTGAGCCAACCCCGGGGAGGGCAGCTGCTAATGTCTCCGTGATTACAGGGCTGCTGCTGCACGACCTGTCACTGGTGATATTTAGCTAAAACCCCACCATTTTCCAGCTCATTTGCCGCGGCCATTTCATCTCAGGAGGGGTATTGGGCGTTGGTGCACAAAAAGATGACACTGATTTATTTACTTTTCTGTACCTTCCTTCCATTTGGCCCTTCTAAGTTGCACTCCCTGTAGTATGGACTTGGGAAAGACGTTGATATACTGTATGTGGTTGATTCATTAAAAAGACGGGAAATTAGTTGTGCAGGATGCTTGAGAGACTGCATACCGCAATCTGCATAATCTGAAAAGTATCTTACTGGCTCTGTTTATAGTCAAGATAAGATGTTATTAATGTAAACATGTGAAATGCTCTGGATGGGCTTCACTAATCCCTTGGAGACCCATTAGAAGTGTTCCCTCCATATTATGAAGGGACTACACGCGGCACAGCACATTCAGTGGAAAGTGCTGATTCTATCAAACGGCTCTGCCAACAGCGGATTTGCAGAGTAGAAGTTGATGTCATGCCTGGAGTGGACCCCTCTTTCTCTGCCTATTGTCCCGCCGGCTTCTGTCATTCTAGCCCGGCATGAGTCATATAAGCTCTTTACTGTTCAGCTTCCGTCGGAGTCCGTCGGCCAGATGCCGTAGAATGGGCTCTCGACTTTGTGCAGCGTGCGTGAGACCTGCGAGCTAAGGGCTTCTCTGCAGTCTGTTTTCTCTCGGCCCTCTGTGACGTGAGTCCTGTCAAGCTCTGCATTGTGGTTCAGTGGGTCATGAACTGCCGGTCCACTCATCCAATGTGCGCTGACCACGCCTGGTTGTGTGAGAGCCATGCCTGAAACTGCTCTTGTTGTGCTGTTGACTAGAGATTGTAATAGTTGTTGTAGTTGGTGTCATTGTTTCAGTAGAGCTCCTCATTGATCTGATCACCTACATCCCATTATTTTGTTGCAACATTTCTTAAATTTGGATAGAAACATATCATTAAGGAATATTTTTACAAAAAGATCGCAGTCGGCTCAAAAAATTGTGTTTAATATGTTTAATATAATTACATAATATGAAATGTGTATCAGTATAATCTCTCAATCTTTATTATCTTTATTTCTAAAGAGGGATATGCATTATCCAAAATGTATATTAATACAAAAGTATTTTGTATTAGTAAACAGGTTTCTACGTCTGTATGTGGGACAGAGTCGGAATACATACACACTACCACAGAGGCTACAACTGTACCCAGGAAGCACAGTTCTCTGGGCCTCTAAGATAGCCTGCCGCGAAAGGTGTCACGTTGTGTACGGCAGCTTTCGTAGAAAGCGTGAAATTTCCCGTTTCACTAAATCCTGGTTTCCTGAGGCCAAAAGCATCAAAGCGGAGCTCAAGGCTTTTTTTTCTGAGAGGGTGCCCTGGCTGACACATTCCTGGTATTTTTAGTTATTGTCGCCATTTTTCCTGCCTTCTCCCCTGGCTTTGACATTTCCTTCCTCCCCTTCTCTCGAACCGCTTGCTTGTTCTGGCCCTGGCTACTTCTTTCAGAGTTTAATATTCATTCTGTTAAGCCTTTTCAGCGAATGTCTTTCATAGTCCTTTCATCTCTTTTCACTCTCTCTATCGGTGTCTGTCTGCCTCTCTTTGGTAGATTTTACATCCACGCCGGTTGGGTGAATACTTGAGTTTTGCTTGACTTGGCCCAGTGAGCCGGACTGCACGATGTGGAGAGGCAGCTTGAACCTGCCACTCTGCTCCAGTTGACGTGAGGGCCAGCGGGGTGCCGGGTGACAAAAAAGCAAATTGCCAAAACGGAAACTTCTTTAACCCACTGGCCCCTGTCAGGATGTTGAATAATGCAGCTCAAGTATGAAATATCTAAAATTAAAACAAGCAGTTGTTTCTCACAATGAAGATTTGATATTTGATTCAATGGGCTGACGTTGTTGTAAGCTATTAAGCCCTGTGGTTCTTTGGTAATAGGGAATTACAGCTTTTCCTGTAAATGTTATGGAATAACAGAGCCAATTGAACCATGTAATCTTTGTTTGTTATGATTACTGTTATATTGGTAGGACAGCGCAGCATAATTTGAGTTAACAAAGCATTTTATATTAATCAGATTGGACTGCACACTGCCCACTGAGATGGAAAATGCGTGTGACGGTGCAACCAGTGTCAAAAAAATATATAATGATAAATACTAGACTGTTAAATTATTTAAATCACCGTTGTTGGCTGTGCTATCTCACAGCAAGAAGGTTCTGGCTTGTATCCGGCTGGGGCCTTTCTGTGTGGATTTTTGCATGTCCTCCCCATGTTCATGCGGGTTTCCTCCCGCCCTAAAAGACAAATTTCCCCATGTCGATCACCAAATGATTCTTCTTGGATATTAGCTTTGTGAAATTTTACATGGTCTGTATATAAGAACTCTGATTGCTATTCCAAGGCCCTCTTAAATATTTCTGATGATAATTACATGGTATATCTTCTGTTCTCATTCTCTCTCTCTGACAGGACCTGAAAAAGCCTTTTGATAAAGCCTGGAAGGATTATGAAACAAAAGTGTAAGTGT
This sequence comes from Zeus faber, assembly GCF_960531495.2. NCBI lineage: Eukaryota > Metazoa > Chordata > Actinopteri > Zeiformes > Zeidae > Zeus > Zeus faber. The sequence continues at coordinate 13,862,515 of NC_137198.1, forward strand.
TCTTAAAATATCTTTATAATACTTACTTATAAATCACAGAGATGATTCCATGAACTAAGGATTTATATTCTATAGCTAAAGGTAAGGTAAAGTTTGAAGAACATCTGGGAAGTGCAGCGTACACGTTCAGTGTATGTGATCAGCGTCTGATCACTTATTTGGTAGATCTATAGATTACCAATGTATGTGATTATAACATAGAGAAACTGGAGACGATCAATTACAGAGTAACTATCAGTGATTTAAGGTTGTATATCCAAAGAAAGGATGTGATGTATTTTCCATGCCTTTGGCTGACTAATCGCTCTTTGCCCTTGAGTCCCATTGTGACTTTATTTGTTTTGTGTTGTTTTGATACACACACACACACACACACACACACACACACACACACACACACACACACACTTCCCTGATGACGTAAATAAGGATTCTCCTTACTGTGATAAGTTCACTTGACCACTGGCGCGGCTTTTGCATTGACGCAGACATGTGATTGTGCATGGAAAAAAAGTACATGTCACTTTATAGCCCTCCTGTATATTTTACAAGCTGCAAAGGACATTCTTTACTGAAAGGGTAAAAAATCTTCTCCTCCGAGGCAATCAGACGAGACAGAACAGACTTTGTACTCAATCTGAGAGTGTAGCCCGATGCTATGCGACTGTACCTGACCCTGACCCGCAACCCCCCACCCCCCCCCCCCCCCCCCGTCATTAGACTCTATTGATGCCCTCCCTCTGCTATCAATGGAAGCCAGTTTTCGTTGCCTGATTCGGGCTCCTCTGCTCTTCCTCCTTGAGTGTCCTCCGTGGGTTGGCCTGAATAACGTCTTTGATCCTCCTGTTATTTGTTGTCAAAATAACAGCCATCTTTCATATTCCGGACGGAGACACAGAGAAAGAGGGAGAGAGGAAACTATTTTGAACTAATGCGGCGTTGACCCAGACCGCTCTGAACTGGTTTGCGAGCCTCTGTGCATTTGTGCCTTTTTTTTTTGTTTTTTTGTTTTGAATTCCCTCGCCGATCCCAAAGGCCCTCTCATATCTGGGTCAAATAAATTTCAATGCGGTCTATTCAGGAGGCGTGCTTGAACTACAATTCAAGGCCGTAATAGGGACGGGTGGTCCTCTGTCGTTAACAAATTTAGCAATTTATCTTAGTCAAATTCACTTAAATATCACTTTAAACTTTATTGTTATAATTGTTGTGGTTAACGAAAAAACAAAAAGTCATCCGAACTTAATATTATACATTTTTTTAAAGATTTTCCTTCCTGTACAGACTGAATTGAAAGGATGTGTGTCCCCAGCTGCACTTTTATCTGGCCTTATTTTGTGTACGCCACAATAATAAAGTTAGCCCCCCTCCTCCCGGGGATGGGGATTCAAATGTTACCCGATGGTGTAACATTACGCACAACTGGAGTTCATTCTGCTCCTTGACGCTGGTTCGGAGCCTTAAGTGGGGAATCTAAATGAGGAAGTAACAATAAACCGCTTTGCCTGAGGGATATCAGATTTGATAAGAAAACAGCGAGAATAGACACTTCAAATTGAGTTTATTTTTGTGGTGTGGTGTCGTGACTCCAAATAAGCGAGGAATCAGTTAATGGATCAGAAATAAAGTGTGAATTTTTTTTCATTTTAACAGCTGACTCATAAGGTATCACCACTCTCCACAAGCTTGACACCACCACCTTTCTGCGGTCGTCAGCTGTGTTTTGTGTTTTTGAATCTCCCCCATTATTTATTTATTTATTTATTTATTTTTGGTGTGTTTGTTTCGCCTTAAGATCGAGCTGGCCGACCTGCAGGTGATCTTAGCACCCGGCGTTCGGCCGGCGGAAAGACGCGAGTGCATGAGTCAAACGAGACGGCAATAAAACCCAGAAATTGGTCCCGTCTTTCTGAGCACAAAGCCGGCGATTTGCTCAATCCTTTCCGTAGGGGATATGCTGTTAGAAGAGACAGCATATGAGAGAGGAATGCCCTTTTGCATGCCCTCCCCTATCTCCCCCGTGTGGTGTGTTTTCCTGGCTGCCCGCCGTGATATCTGGAGGTCACAGCAGGCTGTTTTGACCCCTGCGATGTCACTTCCCGCCAGCACCAAAATAGAGAAGGAGAAGAAGGAGCACGCGCGGCAACACGGGATGATCAGGACGGAGATCAGTGGGGCGGAGATCGCCGAGGAGATGGAGAAGGAGAGGAGGTTCTTCCAGTTGCAGATGTGCGAGGTTGGTGTTAACTGCTCAGTTTTTAAGTGTTTGAGGATAGGTTCGCTTTTTTTTTTTTTAACCCATTGAGAAACTTACCACTCTGTTGCAGCTGTGCATAAATGCAGTCCTATGGGGCAAACGTTTAAGCCTTAAAGGGGACCTATTAAGCTTTTCCTTATTTTCTGTCATATAAATTATGTTACAATGTTGGATGTTCATATTAGACGTGGCAAAAGTGTCAAATATTGAGGTAAACTAGCAGCAAAGTAATCTCTGTGCGCAAGACACTCAGGCGTACGGCCGCCCTGAGTGCTCAGCTTTCAAAGGTTTTTTTCTAGTTTCAGCACAAGGTGAAATTCTACTTTCGGCACATACTGTATGGGGATCTGTTCCATCCGATCCGCTGTGCAGGCCTCCAAACAAAAGCAATAAAAATAGTATGTTTTTATTGTAGATCTATTTATTTATTTTATTTTACATGAAACAAAAAATCCCCGCGTGCAAGAGTCCTGGTGTGTTGCGGTGCAGTGTCTCCCACAAGCTTGGAGCACAGCATCAAAAGTTTAAACTAACTTTTAAAAGAGGCCTTGTAGATATAATATAAGTGTAGCTTCAGCAACTGCATTGCTTATTTCTCGCCGAAAATGACTGATAATGTGAAATCAGTGAAAGTTTACAGAGTAAATAAAACGGAGCGTGGCGTAAAGGTCAAACCCCATAGGCTCACAGAACCCGGAACTTGTGTTCAAACCCCATTGGCCCAGAACTAGTGTCTTAGCTACTCATTCACAAGTAAAGCTTTACACAGTGAAACAGGCCGTTTTGAAACAGTCTGGGTTTCGAGGTATGTCACAATGGCTCGAATGCATAATCAGAGTGGTATTTTCAGTCAAAAACTTCAAAAACATGCTTTGGGGAAAAATCAGCGTAATAGATCCCATTTCAAAAAACATGTAGAATCTTTTATCTCCATTTCTCGAAAGACGGAAACTCGCATTAGTCACACGCGTCTTAGTGTGTTTTATTTATTTTAATATGTTCTGAAGAACAGCAATGTCACATTGCCCCCCCCCCCCCCCCCCCCCCCCCGAAAAACATGATAAAATGCACAGTTTGCAATTATTTGTTTCAATATAAGATATAAAGACCTTCTGACAATATTGTGAGCTTTGTGATTTTTGGAAAGAAAAAGTGACATTATAAGGTTTTCCAGGTGCACTGTGCACAGTGACTTCAAATGTGTGAAGTCCATTTCAAACCATGCTTTAATAATATGTAACGGATTTACCGAATAAGTTGGAATACTATATACGACAACTCTCATCCTGTTTCGTATGTCAAACTTAAGGGTGTCTTTAACAAGTCAAAGGGTAATAACGTTGTGTCGTGTGCTTTTCTCGGAACGCAGAGTTGATTATGGAGATGATAGAAAAGATAGAGCGATTAAAGGAGCGTACGGCACAAGGTTTTCAGAACCCTTTGATGCGCCCACCCTCTCTCTTTTTCTTCCCCGAGCCCGGCACAGTCCTATCTTTAACAGCATCTGTATTCCTCCCCTTCTGCCAGTATCTCCTCAAAGTCAATGAAATCAAGATCAAGAAGGGAGTGGACCTGCTGCAGAATCTCATCAAGTACTTCCACGCACAGTGCAAGTGAGGCACACACACCAGCCTCTCTTTATTATTAGAAATTCCTTTTGACGGCAATGATGAATTGCTTTTGACTTGCGCTTGCCACCGTGTTCTCTTTGGCACATGGGTATCTTTGGCACAAGGATGACACAGAATTAGGAGTAGGGCTGTCAGCATCGCAGCATTTTAGTGAGCAATTATTTGTCACCGGAGCTACTTTATTGACTCTGAACATTCGAACGTAAACATTTGGTTAGACAGTTGATTCGCCTCAACCCAACTCATGGAAGCGCAGCTCATTCTATTAATTGCAACATTCTAACGTTAGCTCATAATTCCGTACTCAATTTTATAAAATGGTGGTGATCAATTCAATAATTGCAATCCGGGTCATGTAATGATGTGATAAATCTGATGATGTCATAATTGTGATAGCCCTAGTTGGAAGGATACAGCTGTTTTATTAATTCTATGGTTCTGTTGCCTTGAGCAGTGAGTTGCAATGAATGAATTTTACTATCAAATGACATAGCTTCAAAGTCAAACTTGAACTTAAAAGGCTCGGTTAAGAGGTCGAGAAATCTGTAAAAAAGCAAAACATACACTGCATTTATTATACGCCCACTTTGTAGAATAATCTGTGGATCTGTGCTGTAAGAATGAGTGGGGATGGGAGTCGTGGGGAAAAACAAATCAATCGCTCAGAAGATCGCTGACAAACAAACATCCACACATAAAAAGGCGCCGATGCATCTCTGGGAGGATACCTTGGAGGGAGACACGCTGACATGTTTTCCCGCGTGCAGTTTCTTTCAGGACGGCCTGAAGGCGGTGGACAACCTGAAGCCTTCCATTGAGAAGCTGTCCACAGACCTGCACGCGGTACGCCCACTAATCCTGTTTTCCCTGTTTGTACTACAACTACTACACCATAATAAACTGTCTTTATGAATGTCTTTGTCTTGAGACTCCCAGCACTCTACCCCCTAGTGGTGGTCTGTGGGAATAGGAACGAAAGCGGGTTCCCTCAATGGAATTCAATCATAATAGCAATTATATTTAAGAAATATATTAATTTTATTAATCCCCAGGTGTAATTTCACGCTCTGTGGGAAATTCATTAAAATATGCTACAAGGTGGTATAATATTATAGCGTCTTTTAGAAGGTACATTGAGCATTAAAACACTCTTGATATTCTAACACTTTGTGCTCCTTTTTTCGTCTTACCGATTATTGTTTTTCTGTGTATTTTATTATTATTATTTATTTTTTTCAAACAGATAAAGCAGGTACAGGATGAGGAGAGGAAGCAGCTCACTCAGCTGCGAGACGTCCTCAAAACAGCTCTGCAGGTGGAGCAGAAAGAGGTAACACACACACACACACACACACACACACACACACACACACACACACACACACACACACACACACACACACACACACACACACACACACATATACGTACACCTGCAGCCAGGGAGGTGGGGGTGGGACCTTTCAGTGTCACAGATCATATCAGAGGTCCAGTTTTAATCTTCTTTATTCCGATAATTCGGTTAGAGAATGAGATTTGCCTATCATCCAAATGCTCTTAACCCTTTTCACCTTCAACTTTCATTTCCCAGCTTATTATAAGCTCACACTCAGTGTGAATCAATTTTTTTGGTAAGAAGGAGTTTAAATACATTTAAGACTAACTAGTCGTGGGCAATTTCTTTTTCACAGCGATGTCTAAAGGTATGCATCTCAGCGCTAGAACTTGTTTCCTTTCAGGTGAATTGAGTGTAAACTGACCCCCCGACCCTAAACTTACTGAAGTCGTACACATGCTGCGAGCTGCACTGTCTTATCTGAAGAATGCTTTCTTTTCCCCTCTACTGCTTCCGTCTTTTGCCAACCAAGTCTAGGAGAGTAAGTGGATTTCTTAAATCAACCCCCTCCCCTTTCCTCCGCTTGCTCATACCGCTGCCCCGTCTGTTGTATGTCACGCTGTAAATGTTTTTTGTTTTTTTTTGTTTTAATCATACTTTAAGCTTCTGCCACATCGGCTTTTGACCATATAAGTGTATTTGTTCGGCTTAATCACGAAATCTCTCATTACTGTGGTTGGCATCAAGTTTATTCTGTGGTCCCATGAAAAGGGTGACACGTGTGTCCTCTGCTCCACCGCATCATTCCATAAAGCCAGGCCGCCCTCTCTGTGTCCCCTAGCTTCCCCTGGCAGGAACTCACACTCATGCTGCAGTAGATCCCAGCCTCTCTTTGCTCTTACCTGATCTTTTTACATTGCAGTTCGTGTATATCAGGATTCTTTTTTTTTTCTGGCTTAAAATATGTATTAACGAAAAACTAAACCCCACTTAGGTCAGAGGAAAAGGCTGTAGAACTTGACCTTTTCTCAGTGCTTACTTACTGTTACCAAGTTTGCTTCACTTTTAACTTGTTGGGCCAAAATGTTTAATAGTAAAATACATTAATTGCGTCAGGTTTTTTTTTATGTATTTTCTTTTCGACACGGCAACTGCGATGTGAGTGACATCGGTGTTTGTCTCCCCCAAGGATTCCCAGGTGCGGCAAAGCGCCACCTACAGCCTACACCAGCCGCAAGGCAACAAGGAGCACGGCACAGAGCGCAGCGGGCACCTGTACAAGAAGAGCGACGGGTGGGCTTCAGAAATATCACCTTGACTAACCGTTTTTTGTTAACCACACACGCCCAGTTAGCCTGAAAGTATAACAGTACTACAAGACTTTTACCAGTCACAGTGCTCCACCAGTCACAGTGCTCCTATTGACATGACACACATTGCTGCATTTGTGCCGTAACTAATGCATGTGTGTTGTCCATATTAATGAGGGTTATGCTTTCACCATGTGGTCATGTTTAATATTTAATCAAAAGAGTTCAATATGAGTTCACTGTGTCATTGTAGCCGTGTGTGTATTTACAGTATTTACAGTGTGTGTGTGAGCGAGTGTGTACACATTAAGATGTGCACACAGCCTACCCACCGAGGCTCGCTCCTTCATTTGTCTCCTCCGGCTCGCAGGTTGCGGAAGGTGTGGCAGAAGAGGAAGTGCACGGTGAAGAATGGATACCTCACCATTTCACACGGCACTGTGAGGAACGCGTATTTCACACACAATCACACACACGCACACAAAGGGCTTCGCAAGCCCACGTTGCACATGGAACGCAACAGCATCCCCTTGTCTTAACCTCCTTATATCCTTAACCTTTTTATCTGAAATTGACCGAGTAATTTATCCAAACGTGTGTCCAGTCAATCATCCTGGGTCAACACCGCTGGTTTACCAATGTGACTAATGTGATTGGTAAACCAGGCAATGGTGTGGAAGTTGTTTGTTAATCATGCAATGTCATTCGGGAGGCAATATAAAAAAAATTATAATAATCCCGAAATCATATAAATGTTTGTAGGCTCACCTCGCCCACATCGCTGTCAGTATGCACAGCAGATCAACAAGGTTTACAAAGTTCAATATTCCGGATAAGCGTTTCACCCCTCTGAACATTAATTTCCCCCCATTTACCATAATGAAATCCGAACCTCTCACCCGGCCACCTCACCTCATCCCAGTAACGAAGTCTCACTCATTACTCTCCCTCTCCCTCTCTCTCTCTCTCTCTCTCTCTCTCTCTCTCTCTCTCTCTCTCTCTCTCTCTCTCTCTCTCCCCCCCCCCCCCCCCCTCTCTCTTCTCAGGCAAATCGGCCTCCGGCAAAGCTCAACCTGCTCACCTGCCAGGTGAAGCACAATCCCGAGGAGAAGAAGAGTTTTGACCTCATATCCCGTAAGTCGCCCTCCATGTTTCTCCTCCTTCTCAAGTCTGGTGTCGTGAACAAGTTCTCAAACATCGCCGCGCTGGACTTGACAAATCGGTGGCGTGGCGTTGAGTTTGGTACCAGCGAGAGCCGCCGAAAACAGACGGCAGAAAACCAGAATTTTGAGTCGTCTATTCTCGTCACAAACATCTGTTTTACTATCGCGAATAATTAACCAGAGGACTCGGAACCAAGGACGTGCGGTGAGCCGTCCAGGTTGTGAAGTTCATCCGGCTCAGATGTGGTCCGGGTTGAATTGTAGAGCCCCAGTAAGAGAAGAGGTTTTGGGCTTTGAACTAGAAGAGACTCCCCGGGTCCCTGGAGACGAGGGCATAATCTGTGTTGCCTTTGTGTATAAATAGGCCTCGGTTGCCCTGGTTTGTCAGATGCCAGGGATTCATATCTGAAAACAGAGAAGAGTTAAGATTAAGTTTTGTTTCTTTCCTGTCTTTCTCTCTCTCTCTCTCTCTCTCTCTCTCGCTCTCTCTCTCTCTCTCTCTCTCGCTCTCTCTCTCCTTCCCTCCCTGCTTGCCCCCAACCTGTCAGTGGAGCATTTTTTTGACGGCCTCTCCGGGGAATTCAGCTTAATATGATCCCTTTGATTAGAATCTACCCTGTGTGTTCACCTCACCCACCCTCACTCGTGTTGTTCTTTCTCCCCTCCCTTCCCCCTCTCCCCCTTTTATTTTCTCAACTCCTCTGTCATGTCTTCCCCCCTCTCTTCTTCAGATGACAGAACCTACCACTTTCAGGCTGAGGACGACCCAGACTGTCAGATGTAAGCGCCTCGTGCTTTCACTGTGTGTGTGTGTGTGTGTGTGTGTGTGTGTGTGTGTGTGTGTGTGTGTGTGTGTGTGTGTGTGCGTGTGCGTGTGCGCGCGCGCGTGTGTGCGCGTGTGTTTGTGACACTCTCTCTCCTACAAGTGCATCCTGTTTGTCACCACGGCAGCTTTCCACACGTCCCACAAACTTCCTACTTCACACCCGCCTCATTAGTGTCGCTGCCTCCCACCTCGTGCCTGTTCCGCCTTCACTGCTTCCTCTTCCTGCCTTGCTCCTGTCACTCCTTTACGGCACTCTTCCATTTTTCCACTCGTCTTTTCATCTTCTTCCTCTTCACTGACCACCCATCCCCATCCACTCACCTCCACTGCTCCCTTAGCCCTCCTTCTGTACTGTCCTCCCTTCTCACGATTGAATGCATTTTGAACCCCGCTCCCCCACCACCACCACCACCAGCTGGATCTCGGTGCTGCAGAACAGTAAGGAGGAGGCGCTGAACCAGGCCTTCAAGGGGGACCAGCGCGTCGGGGAGAACAACATCGTGCAGGAGCTGACCAAGGCCATCCTAGGCGAGGTCAAGAGGATGACTGGCAACGACGTGTGCTGCGACTGCGGGGCGCCCAGTGAGTAGCGTAGATGCAGAGACAGGATCTTTACTTGAGGGCCGTGTACTCAACAAAACGAATAATGGTGCCTTTTAAAATACGAGTTCTTGGTTGAGAAAAAAAAATTAAAAATATTGTTTTATAAATAAATAAATAAACAAACAAATAAATAAAATAAAATACAAGTTCTTGGTTGACAAAAGCAGTCATCCTTAGTAACAGAGGTTCTGCACCTTGATGCTTAAAGGGTCGTTTCTGTAAGACTTTCACGAAACCACAGAAAGACTATAATGCTTGGAAATTATTTTGAAGTAGCTGTTTTCGATACCAGGCATCCTATTTTTTTACCTAAACAGCTGCTGAGGTACAGATACATCCATTTATGTACAGACTTTTCTCCCAAAACGGGCTGTTCCACAGAGTGGTACAGTGGTCCATGTCCTTGAGACAGTAAATTACAGAACTACATTGCCTTTCACAAGGACACATCAAGGTTTGCTTAATGTGCCTCATATAATATTTTGCCTCTGGCCAAGAACAAACTTGACTGTTTTAACTGTCTCTCCCCCTTTCCTCCCCCCTCTCTCTCTCTCTCTCTCTCTCTCTCTCTCCTCTCTCTCTCTCTCTCTCTCTCTCTCTCTCTCTCTCTCTCTCTCTCTCTCTCTCTCTCTCTCTCTCTCTCTCTCTCTCTCTCTCTCTCTCTCTCTCTCTCTCTCTCTCTCTCTCTCTCTCCGTCAGATCCCACGTGGCTCTCCACCAATCTGGGCATCCTGACGTGTATAGAATGTTCTGGCATCCACAGGGAGCTGGGCGTCCACTACTCCAGGATCCAGTCCCTCACTCTGGATGTGCTCAGCACCTCGGAGCTCCTGGTGAATCCCACGCACACACTCCCTCGACGCTCAAATTTCATTTGACGAGGCTAAAGCCCTGGTTTTACATTCGGCGGCATCACGCGCAGAGAGGGCAGGGCGTTTATAGCGGCCGCATTCTCTGTTGCAGTATTCTCAGAAACCACGGGCGGCAGTAGAAAGAAAGTACCGTGTGAAACAGGAAGTAGTAAACGAAGAAGAGCGCCAGGAGACAGCACACAAGCTGTCTGCACGCAGAGAATCTGAGCTTGTGCCGAGGAGGAATTGATGTTCATGGTGGTTGATCCGACAAAAGCGCCAAAAAAGGAGAAAAGGAGCCGGTCTGTCTGCTACTCTCCCTCATTGGGAGACTCTCTCAAAATAAACTGCACATAAATACCAATAAAAACGTTACGCATTTAGTAACGTAAACTGAACTTTACGACGACACTGTTAATTTACGATAAAATCCCCAAACCTGAATGAATATACTATACTGAATATACTACCTGTATATTGTCCCTGCGTCAAGACCTTGAATTTCGCATCCGACTTGTGCTGCGGATCAATGTTATCCAATGTATCAGAAATAATACAGCAAAACGCTGATCTCCCATCGCTTCCAGTGTATTTGCAGAGAATGCCCCAAGTCACAAAATCCTTAATCCTCAAGTCACAAAAACCTCGCTCCGCCACGTCCTACAGGTCCCCACGCGCCATGGTGCTACACCCTGGTGACGTTATTTGCGTCACGCGCTCCCTCTTGCCCTAGCGCTTGGTGCAGGTGTAAACCTTGCTGAAACGTTATCGTCACATGATTGCTGTAACATAGAAAGAAATGGAGAAGAGTAGAGACGAGGATGACAGAAGCTCAGACTAGAGGAAGAAAATGGAAGAAGAACAGCAGGAAAGATAGATAGAAAAGAAGAGATTGGAGGATAGTGACGACCTTGGCCTACTTCTATCCCCCCCGTCTCCCCTCTGAGAAGGCAGGAATCTCTCTCTCTCTCTCTCTCTCTCTTTCTCTCCCCACTCAAATTAGTGAACATTTTATCGGGCTTTTCGGTCGCACGGATTTACGGCCTGCGGGCGGGTCCAGATTTTAATGTCTCCAGTCGGTGATGGCGTTCCTCCTCGTTAGACGTGCAGTTGCGCTAGCCACAAAGACGCGGCTGGTGGGAGGTTCAGAAGGCTGAGACGGACGCGCTGGCTGAAGTGGGAAGGAAGTGAAATGCATAGACGTTATGTGATGGCAGATCCATTTACACTAACTGTAAAGAGACGTGTGTGTGTGTGTGTGTGTGTGTGTGTGTGTGTGTGTGTGTGTGTGTGTGTGTGTGTGTGTGTGTGTGTGTGTGTGTGTGTGTGTGTGTGTGTGTGTGTGTGTGTGCGCGTGCACTCACAATTATGTTTGTGTTCTGCAGCTGGCCAAGAATGTAGGGAATGCAGGATTTAATGAAATCATGGAGGCCCGTCTAACTGCTGAAGATGTGGTCAAACCCAACCCCGCCAGTGACATGTAAGTCACACCCCCATCCCCCCGCCCACCACACGTACACACTGGAGATACACCTCACTGTGACCTATTTTAACACATATATACACACACACACACACACACACACACACACACACAGTGTATTCCCTGTTGGACACTGTATGTACATATACATAAATACTTTACATATATTTATTTTTTTGTATATATTTAGAAATCTTATAGATATATTACATCTTGTATATGTATTTTTCTGATCATTATTATTATTATTATTATTATTCCTCATTGTTATTATATAGATTATTACCAGTATTATTTTGTTCTTCTTACTTGGATCTTATACATACACACACACATTCACACGCACACAGACACACGGCGAAGTCAAGGTGCCTCATGACTTTCACTCTGCATCTTTCACACTACTACGCATAATATTATATGTATATCTGAGCTGTGTGTATTGAGTCTGAGCCCCCCCTTCCTCCCGAGCAGGCAGGCGAGGAAGGACTTCATCACGGCAAAGTACACCGAGAAGCGTTTTGCCAGGAGGAAGTGTCCTGACGGTCCATCTCGGCTCCACACGCTGTGCGACGCGGTGAAGGCCCGGGACATCTTCTCCCTCATCCAGGTCTACGCCGAGGGAGTGGACCTCATGGAGCCCATTCCACTGGCCAACGGACATGTCAGTACACACACAGAGAGAGAGAGAGAGAGAGAGAGAGAGAGAGAGAGAGAGAGAGAGAGAGAGAGAGTTAAAAATAATTGAGATGGCTTTGGGCAAGAAGAACACATCATTACGGTCGGGGGGGGGGGGGGGGACGTTGAAAACTCTTGCGACAATGGCTTTGAGTGTGTGCGTGTGTAGTTTTTAATGATGACAATTATATTTCAGGAAAGTAATTTGGTTTTAATCGATGACAAATGTGTCACCCACAGTCACCGCAGGAACCAGGATCCACTTTCACAATTTTCCTTACACGTCAGAGTCTTAAACGAGACCCATGAATGGACGATTGTTCCAGTGTGACTGCAGTTAATTAAGTGCTTAAAAAGTTTATTTATTTATTTGGTTCGGGGGTTTTTTGGCTGTTTTCCTCCGGTTGGTGCTTTCCAGATGGAGCTCCTCGTAGTTCTGTCGACACCACTGAGTTGGGATGCACTTCTTCGGTCTTCTGTGTCCATTATAGAGTGCCAGCAGATGTACATGTGCTATAAACTCCGATATAAATATATGAAACTGTTTTCCTTAACTGCAGGAACAAGGAGAGACAGCGCTTCACCTCGCTGTCAGACTGGTGGACCGAACCTCCCTGCACATAGTAGACTTCCTCACTCAGAACAGGTAAAAGCCTGGAAGCTATAAAAAAAAATAGTTTTATACCCATTTTATGTTCTATATGGCCGTCGTAAATTTAACGTTTTTTGGTTTATGAAGTTGGCTTTGCCTGAGGTACTCTCCTTCAGCGCAAGGACAAGTGCGTGAAGTCGTTATTATCAGCATCAGATCCTGTGTATTATTATTGCATCCAGAAAGTTAAAGGAAATAAAATGACATTCCGTTCACTGTGTATCCATGGATTATTCAACGGTCTGAAAAATGATTAAATCAATTTTTTAAGTTGTATTAAATAGTCTGAAATTTGATTAAAGGTATTAAATTGTCCCCAGAAAGACAAAGGTAAAAAAAATATACAAATGTGTATTTGGCTCAAAACAATTTATTTATTTTTCTTTGGACCAAAATGAACACAAGGATAGGTAATGATACTAAACTCCAACGAATGTGATATTGCTGGAAATAGTCATCAGTAGGTGTATTTTTCTGAAACAATTTAGGTGAAATGGGCATTAAAGAATATATGTCTAATATTGAATTTTCTTCCTTCACCCACCTTGATTCATTACATCCATAGTCATTAAACAGCTCAGTTACTTTCATCAGCTGAAAAAAATACAAATAAAAAAATTATATATATATATATATATATATATATATATACAATATCTCCAGCTAGTGGTAAATGACCTATTATGGAAGACACTGGTGAGCGAACATTATGCTTTATTTTAAACAGCAGTGATATATATTTTTTATGGTTTATTATTGTTTTCACTTTCCCCTCTTTGTCAGCTTGAACCTGGACAAGCAGACAGCCAAAGGCAGCTCAGCGCTGCACTACTGCTGCCTGACCGACAACAGCGAGTGTCTCAAACTGCTGCTGCGAGGAAAGGCCTCCATAGAGATCGGTATGAAAATGCGACAAACATCCGACAACTGCACACTGTGGTTCACTCGTGCATTCACATGTTCTCACGTATTACAATTAAAACGCTGTGTGGTCGAAAAGCATCAGGTCATGATTTAGTGAATTGAAAGCAATGTTCAAACAAGTTATTTTTCCGGCTGTTTCACATCCGGCTGACTTCTTCTTACACCTTCCATCATTCCTCACATGATCTTGCCTCTAATTTGGTCTCACAAACACAGGCGCGAACACACACACACACACACACACACACACACACACACACAAACAAACACACAAAGACACTCTCTTCCTGGTCGCAGGCTTTCGGGCTGCGTTCCCAGAGCTCCTGGCTTTGCCAACAGACCCCTCGGAACTCTTCCCAAGCAATTTAATCTTCGCTCCCGTTTGGCATCAACGAAACACGGCGATAAATAAACGGTTCAAGAAGTAGAAACAGCGAGAAGTCAGACAATTGCCGCTTGTGGAGAAACAATCTAATGAAGCATTTGGCGGCGCGGCCGTCAACCAAAGACAGCAAGTTGTTTGTGCAACGCTGAAAAGCGCGGTGGTTTCCCTCCGTAGCCAATGAGTCTGGAGAGACGCCGCTGGACATCGCCAAGAGGCTGAAGCACCAACAATGTGAAGAGCTGGTGAGTTTATTTTTTTTAATTCGATTTGATCCACCTTTCATCTGTGTGCGTGCAGCGGTTATCCCTCATGACTCTCCCGGTCCCTCTCAGTTGAACCAGGCGCTGGCAGGGAAATTCAACGCCCACGTCCATGTGGAGTATGAGTGGTGTCTGCAGCACGAGGACCTGGATGAAAGCGACGAGGATCTGGACGAGAAGGTGAGCAGAGGAGTTCATTAACTTGAATTACACTGCTACTATTTCTTGCTCCAATAGTAGGTACTTGAAAGTAGACATTTCGAGAATTGAGACCAGCGTTTGGCAACGTTGGTGTCCTTTATACAGCTTCTGAAAGCAGTCGCTAATTGTGCAATGTTATTGATTGCGCCTTTAAACCTATGCAGAGGCGTCATTTTAAAGTTTTTTTTACTTTAAAGGTGTAACTTGGTATTTCCGCTATAAGATAGAAAATTGGTATCAAAAAATGTAGTTTAGTACCTGAAGTCAAGGTGTTGGTATCATTACACCCGGCACCCCACAGTTGTGAGTGCAGTATTTGCACCAAACCCCTCTGACCCCTGTGACCTCCCGGTGCCACTCCAGCCCAGCCCCCACCGCAGAGAGGAGCGGCCTGTCAGCTGTTACACCCCGGGCACCAACTCCCACCACCACGGCACCCCGACCGCCCTGGCCCGCGACGGCGGCGGCCAGGGTAAGGACAAGCAGAGGCCCTACATGCCCAACCTGGTGAACAACGAGACCTACGGCACCATCCTCAACAACAACCCTCCCCCACCGGGCAGCTCTGCCACCGCGGCGCCCCCGTTGCCCCCCAGGAACCTGGGTAGGCCTGCCTTCTGTTTTCTGTTCCATATGAGACAAATAGGCCATAAAACCCAGTACAGTAGGCAAGAATAAGGCCGAATGGATTCTAGTATTGGTGGATGACGGAGCTCAGTGTTACAGTCATTAATGTTCCGAATGTTCCGAATTAATCAATGGATGAGTTCTGAATCCAGATGAACGGGATGCCCTGTCAGAGCACATTAGACCTGTATCCAACCTCTCTGCCTGTCTCAAGGGGTGATATTTACAAAAAGGAACCCTCCTGGAGCGCCCCAACATGGGTAGCTCCCATATGCCTGCCACCTTGATGGTTAAATCGTAGGTTTCTCATCATATTGCTCTAGTAGTTTCAGCCCTCAAGGTGAGTAAGCTGCAGGAGTGACTTGTCTGCTGCTGTGACTCGTTTCAACAGCAAATACATATCTGACCCGGAAGCCAAGTCCATCACATTGGACACGGAGGAAGATCTCGACCCCTTTCGGGAAATAATGACGTTTCCTTATAGCTTGGTAATCTTGTGGAACCCTCACCATTGAGCAGGGTTTCTATATTTCTACTGAGCATAGTGGGTCATTGTGACGAAATCCGCATGAGAGAGGTTGAAATTGCCTGTATGTTAAAAATGGCCTTTGCCTTCATTTTGGCCTTAAATCAGTCTCATGAAAACATTTATAATTGGTGAAATAACAACAATCTGGTTGTCGGGTGTTTCTAACAATCTGTCCAGTGTCTGTAGAGAGAGACCATCCAGCCTGTGATTGCTGCATTTCAGAAGTTCTTTAATAATGTTAGTGGTCGTTTGGAGCTGTGCCAAGCAGGTCCCGGCCCCCTCACCACAGCCCCACACCCAGCATTCTACGCATTCCCTCGTCCCGAAAACCGTCTCTCTCAGTTACACAGAAAGAGCTTGACAAAAATGGCCGCTCCACGTCCACATTTCTGCTTGTCTGAATGCATTTTTTTTCCCTCAGTCTCCATTTCTCCTCCTCCTCCCTCCATCTTTCTTCTCATCCCTGTTCCGTTTTCTCTTCCTCTTCCAACGTCTCCCTCAGTCCAGTTAGCTGGTCTCGGCGGGCTGGGCCAGTCCTCTGCGTCCCCAGCCTGGAAGCCCGGGTCCTTGGACCTGGTGGGTCGACAGCGGTCCTCGTCCGACCCTCCCAACATGCACCCCCCTCTGCCCCCCATGAGGCTCACCTCCACCGGAGGTACGCACGTCATCCCCCGATTTCAACATCCTGTGACAAAGAGATGACTGTATAATAAGGAAAATAATGTGTACTTGTCTGTAGGTGCCAGGGTTATTTGAATATTTTAATAGCCAAATATATATATATTTTTTAATTTGAACAGGAAATTTTGTTCTTGAATTTGATACTGTCCAACTAGAAATAATTCAACACATTAGACAAAACGTAACTGTTGAAGTCAAATGCTGAACAGTACGGCCAATGTCATGTTGCGAAGGAAATGTTTAACCTTCATCAAACCACTCCTGACAATGCAAGAATAAAAAGAAAATAACAATATAACAAGAAAAAGAGCAGCTGTCACATAAGTAACTACAGTAGTAGCCATGATAGTGAAGTGAAAGGTAGTAATAGTGAGACGTGAATGAAATATAGGTAAAATGTCTACACAGGATATTTACAACGATTTATATTGAGATATTTACATAAAATGAACAAGTAGCTCCTCAAGAAATCTAAAAAGTGAATAAGCTTGTTAAAAAAAAAAATACAAAGTAAGCAGCGATGCAAAGATCAAATTTCAGGATCAAACTTGAGAAAGAGGAGGGATAAACCAAACTGAACCAATATGGCAACCAGCGTACAATACAAGCTACGCAATTCCGGTCACATCACATGTCGTAACTATGATTTAAGGGACGATTGGCCTCAGATTGCAGAAAAAAACAAGACCCCAGTCGATAAATAAATATTCACATTTCACCCAATTAGATTAGCCAGACAGTATTCTAAATTCCATTAAAAAGAGAAATGTAATTTTATACTATAGAGTTTCATAACACAGTAGCCTTATCTCCATTTTTATGATGATGAAGGACAATAGACGATGCTGATGCTGTGTGTGTGTTTGTGCGTTCCAGCCCTGGGCCCGCCTCCCATGGCGAAAAACGTCAGCGTGGTGGAGGCCATGAGCATGCAGGCCAAGACAAGCCAGGGGCCTTCTGGGGCCCGAGCAGGCCCCAAGTCCCCGGCAGGGTAGGAAAACCCACACACCATACACACTCACCGGCGCAATTTAGCTTCAAGGAACACGAGCAATGACTTTCCTCCACAGAGGCTCTTTCTGTGGCTCCATCTCCCACCCGGCTCATAAGAGAGCTCTCAACCTCCCAGGGAGGCGTTAAGCCGTGAACCTCTTTAGGACATACATTTACAAAACTTCCCAATCCCCAAGTGAACTTACATATGTGTCATTTTTTCAGCAATGACAAAAGCGTCAACAGAACGCTGCTGAATCGAACAGGGTCCATCGAGAGAGCAGGTGAGAACACGGAACAGTGCGAGCGTCGCATGCGAGCAGCTTGGCAGCGGGTCGGTGGAAACTCTGCTCTCACCCTGATGTAATTTCCTCTTCCTGTTCCAGCTAAAGTGCCAGGATGCCCCCAGAACTCCATGGGTCAGTCTCTGCCCCCGGCCCCCATGCCGAGGAAAGCTCATCCGGTAAGTCTCCCTCCGTTACTGGGGAAAATACATACCGCCGATGAACTGCGATCGTCTGTTGATCGCCTGGAAAATAGACGTTTTTACTTCTTCTGATGGGCTGCGCTGGTGATTTCAACGTTAACACTGCACACACGGAGCGGGAGAGCATGCCAACAAGACGGTGTTCAACCTGCAGTGGTCTTAACTTTAAAACAGCAAGGGCGGGGGGGCAGGGGTTCCTAAAGTGAGCTCTGTTGCCCCTAGTGGTCCTGAAAGGAATTGCAGGGAGTCCACAGCAAAATAATTATGTTTTATATATTTATTTTATCGTTATAATATATTACTGTACCTTTTGTTTGATTTCTAGACATTACTGTACAAGCTGAATGTAATCAAATAAAAAGGTCTCATTCAACTCAACTTTATTTAGTCCATTGTGTGGACATACGGGTGTGGGTATGATGATTAAATCACTGAAAATGCACTGTGGTACTCTGAATACGTTTCCATTTGTAAATACAGCTCCGGTTTCTTCTTCTCGAGTCACGGCAGCGAATGTACTTTTTCTTCCCCTCCAACCAACCCCCACCTCTGCGTGCTCCTCCATCAGAAGCAGAGGCCGAAGCGCGTGAAAGCCATCTACAATTGCGTGGCGGACAACCCCGACGAGCTGACCTTCTCTGAGGGCGAGGTGATCGTGGTGGACGGGGAGGAGGACCAGGAGTGGTGGGTCAGTATCACGCTTGTTCCTTGAGACCAGGGATGAATGAATGCATGTGTTTTTTGTTTTTGTTTTTTTATGGCTGTGTGTGTGTGTGTGTGTGTGTGTGTGTGTGTGTGTGTGTCTGTTTTCCTACTTCCTACATTGATCAGATGACTTGAAATGAGAGCCCCTCACAGAGCTTCCCCATCAGGCTCGGCTCCAAACGCTGCTCTCACACAGTCGGTCCTGTGAGAACTGGATGCGAGTGTGTCCTGTTACCATGGTGACCAAAGCACAAAAAGCTATGACCTCATCTTGCCCCATTAACGACCCACCCCCACACTTTCTTTTTCCGACTGTGTTTCTCCTCCTTCTGCGGAGGCCCTTGTCTAAGCACCGACCAGCTGCAACTTGTTTTCATCCGCACATTTGACCGTATTTAGTCAAATTCTGGGGCCATGTTTGGATCGTCCTATCATGGGAGCCCAAATCCCCTCAACTCAAAAATATCAGAATGCCTGAATGCTGATGAGGGTGTTGGGTGGGGGGGACTTGTGGAAAGTCGGCCCAAAATTCTTCCATTCAGTTACCGATGAGGATTCAGGATTTAAAGCTGCATTAAGCGACATTGAAAGCTTTGTAAAAATGAGAAATGAACGTATTGAATTGAATGTGGAAGAAAATGTAAATGTAAATCAAAACCCCTATTGCACCATTATTAACCCGGTTTGTCATTTTCCATTGTTCGTCTGTAGAACTATTTGTTTGAGTGAAGTTATGTCCTAGCTTTTTTACTTTCAGGTGTAGGAGGCGTTTTAAGTGACTTAAGTGGAGATATTAAAGGAGGTTTTCATTACTTTCTCCTCGGTCACATGAGGTAATATTCTAAACATTGCCTTTTTTTCCTCTATAAAAAAGTCCCGTGATTTAGCCCGCTGTGTCAGACCACGTTCCGTTAGAAGGTGTTTGGTAGCCTTTTAGAACTCTAGCTCAGTTTCAAATTGGTCTTTAGGTGTTTTGTGGAAGTTGTGACCCCAACCCAAAAAAAAAAAAGAAAAACCTACCCTGGCCTCTACTGGTGGGGGTGTGTGTTTATGTACCTGTTATTTACCTCTCCCTCTTCGTTTTCAACAGCTGGGCCACATCGAAGGTGACCCGATGAGAAGAGGAGCGTTTCCCGTCACCTTCGTACACTTCATCGTTGACTGAGAGTCGCTTCGGGGACGCAGGAAGTCGACTCCCAGTCGAGAGGCTCCTGCTTCCTGTCTCTCGGCGCGATTTTAGAATAAAGCGTCTCCTCTGGTAGCACGATTGTAACCGAACCCAATGAAGTGTCACGGGCGTCGCCGTGGTGCCAAGCAGCGCGGATGTTGTGGTTGTTGTGGTTGTCGGTGGTGTCGCGTTCCCACGGACTCCGATGTGATTTTAACGCTTTGTGGTGTGTTTCACTTCTGACAAGGACTTCTGAGAAAAAACAAAACAAAAAAAAAAAAAAAACAACATGATTGTAGTGAATGACCTCTTGCAATAAATGCACTTTCCATGTCTTCACCCTGGTTCCGATATAGGTCAACATATTCCAAAAAATGAAGGTCCTTCCTGCGGTGTCTCACTCGTTCTGTCTACGTGCATCCTGTATTCTAACACTTGTAGCTGTAAATGTGAATCGGTCATCCTGCTTACATTCCTTTGTTTCTTGCCTTCCTTTCAAAGACGCTTGACTACTTTATTCGAGGCAACACGTGACTTTTCGTCGACTTTTCCTCATGGTGCTAAACCCAGGAATATGCTAGAAGCTGCCCCTCCCGAGGGAGCGCTTCCCTGCCCCCGTTTCGGAGACAGACTCCCAGACTGGCATCCAAAAAGGGGGGCAGCATGTGGAAATAGCCGTCAGCTTCTCACACCTGGGAGAGCCCGCCCCGCGCACGTGCGCCGGTCTGGGAGCGATAAACCTGCAGAAGGAACTTGTGAATGTTCGTCTAATGCCAACCTTCCAGATCCCTGCGCCCAACACGAGTGTGAACCAGAAAGGAGGTCAGATCCAGTAGCAGCAGCAGCAGAAGAACACTGGAGCTGCTCCTTCCTCAGTTTGGGTCAAAATGAATGACGGACGCTGGTTCTATCGAAGCCAAACAACCTTAATTCAGAGCAGCCGTCTTCATTCCGCGGCTGTGGGTTCCGCCTCCCACCTGAGGTTATTAACCCTATTTAGGGGAGCAGAGGTTGTGTGTGTGGAGTGTGAGGGAGCGACTCTGTTGACATTCGCTTTTTGGGAACAATTGGGTCTTTGTTGATGCCGCTCTGAAGGAGGACGCACCAAATCTGCGGCCTCGGACCTCCCTAGTGTTATGATAGGAATATTCTTACAAAGCATTCTATGTAATAAACTTATTTTGGTTGCAGAGCAACTCTTTCTGTTCATGAACAAAAAAATATATATAAATATGTTAATATTTACACATTTAACCCGAAGCCTTCCACGGATTTGTGAATGGCAATAGGAGGCGAGTGTGCGACTCTTTTACCATCACCGAACTCACTGGAAAAAGGAAGGTTTCATAATCTAGACTTGTAAATAGATTTGAGTTTGTTTGTTTATTTGATGATATTTAAATGTAAAAAAAAAAAAAAAATAACCATGGTGATAATTGTCTTTAAATGCATTGTGGAGATGATCAGTTGACCTCAGCTGTGTGTGTGTGTGTGTGTGTGTGTGTGTGTGTGTGTGTGTGTGTGTGTGTGTGTGTGTGTGTGTGTGTGTGTGTGTGTGTGTGTGTGTGTGTGTGTGTGTGTGTGTGTGTGTGTGTGTGTGTGTGAGAGAGAGAGAGAGAAATGGCCTACAAACAAACACTCACACATTCAACTGAGAGGGATAATTCATTCTCGCTGACTGCAGATTGGCATTTCAACTATTAATTTTATCGTGCAAATAAATGGGAAACTGAAACTGGAATAATAAAAAAAAAGAAAGGATGCGATTGTCCCATTTGTCTGGATCATTTAAGTCGGGTTTATTCTTATGAATGTATGAAATTCTGACTAATGGAGAGGCGGAAGAGATTCATTCAACATATTTGAAAACTGATGTCTTGAAAGTGACTTGGTTGAAAAAAAGACCAAAGCAAAGTATGGAGAACTATTAATAGGTAGAAAAGTTTGGAGTCATAGCTCAACTGTTATTTCTGTAATAAACCTCTGAAGGTTCAGCAATCCACAGGATTTTGGAGCTTCCTGATGCTGACACAGAAACACTGTGGTGAAGAAGTGAAGCGGGCAGCAACTGAGAAAACCAACATTTTAATGAAAGAAAGAAAAATATCCGCACGCGGCAAGAAATAAGAACCTACTGGGACGTTTCAGTGACACAGAAAGCAGTTTTTCGTCGAAACACGGCGCGCACACGCTCCTTCATTTCTTAACCACCAGAGAGAGATCAGGCTCCTTTATTATCACTGCATTTAAAAAAATATATTTTATTGTACCTTACAAACTGCGTTTTATCTGAGAGAGGTGCTGTGCGACATAGCAAGTACCACAAATAGCCAAAACCTTCCCACAAACAGTTTGAACGGCGATAACAGCATCAATACCGCTGTTGGTAAAACAAATTTAAAAAAACAATCTGCATTCACAGTCGTACATCAACACATGAAGTCAATCCCGAATGCAGTTTGAATGTGAAGAGTGCTGCGTAAACCACACAATAACGTAAAACGAAATTATAGCTCAAGCAAATAACTCGACACGCCCCAAAAATGTACGATTAGGTCTCATTCGGATGTAGAGCCTTAGTTTTGTACCTCGTGTCAAAGACAGGACGCCACGTGTACCAAATCCTGTCAGTTTTACTTCCGTACTGTCAATTAAATCTGGCTTCCATCCCAAACCGTGACTTGCTGCCACCGAAATTCCAGTACCGTGTATTTCCTCTACCTTGTAGAAATGAGAAATGTCTCCCACACATAACCAGACGAGTCCACAGCTGTTGTGTCGTACCGCGCGTGCTTATTCACATCAACCTAGTTCGATTAAAGCCCTGTTGCAACGTACCTTTATTTATCTATTAAATACCACCCGTTACTTTCTCTCAAGACCGTCCAAAGGATGGAGAAAGGGTTGGTATCGCCACAAATATTTAACACGATTCCCAAACAGCTCTGATGCCCACATGTTAAATGAGCAAACACTATAGGGATTAAATTCAGCCTTCAGTGGATTCTAAATAAAGAAATTACTTTTTTTTTTTTTTTTTTTTTTTTTTAAACAAACAAAATTCAGACTCAGATTTTGGGTGTGTCTCCGTTTCTGTCATCATCAGGACTTTTCTGAGGTCAGGGCACAGTCGAAAGAGGCCGACAGCACCTTGCAGATAGACTGGGCCTGTTCCTGTTAAGG
Organism: Zeus faber; assembly: GCF_960531495.2. Lineage (NCBI taxonomy): Eukaryota > Metazoa > Chordata > Actinopteri > Zeiformes > Zeidae > Zeus > Zeus faber. The sequence goes on from NC_137198.1 coordinate 13,885,448, forward strand.
AGGGAAATGACAGGGCATTGGTTCCTCTGTGATTGATAGATACATAGAATACAATATGACAATGTACACTCAACCCAATGACAAACAACAAAATATATATAACCTTAATAACAGAAAAGCAATAGATTTGACTATTTACAGTATCATCGGTGAGGTGCAGTGTGAATAACCCGATCACTGAACCCTGCAGGCACTCACCGCGCTGCTGCACTGATAGACCCAGACGCTGCACGCCTCCTGCTCGGCGTCGGTGGTTTTGAGAGCCAGCAGGTTCTTCCCGGCGCCGAGGCCGTCGTCGTAGCACAGCATGCGCACTATCAGGTACAGGGGGTGGCGGTGCAGCACGTCCTGAAGGGGAGGACGGATCTGTGTCAAAATATGGTCTCATTTCACTGTCCAATTTCCTCCAAGACCAAATCAATTCTGCTTTAACCGACTTTTTTTTACTGTCATGCCATATTTTTTAAGGACACCGTGTCTAGACTGCCCTAATGAGCTGACTCTAAATACTATATAATAATGATAATATAATACAATATTGTCAATAATTCTTCCAATTATTAATGACCACGATATGTCATTGAATTTTCACGATAATTGCCAATTTACATTTCAATAAATAAAAAAAAAAGTTGTACATTACATTTTGTATTTTGGAAAAGGACATTAAGGACTCACACACTGGTCCAGAGAGGCCACTTTGACTCCGTACTTTGACACTCCCAGAACCATCTCCTCGTCTCCGGGCACGAAGGGCAACTTTCCGTCTTGCTGCCCAAGGGAGCAGGATGTGAAACTGTATCCTCACATTGATCATTGTGATTTTGAAGGAACCGAAAACAAATATTCCGCATACCCCACTCTCACCACCAGGAGGGTTATTCCTCCACTCGAGGCTCCTACCTGAGCAGCATCGATGTAGCTGATGAGCTCCAGAGGCTCCTGGAGGGTCCTGCTCATGTCGAACTGCAGCTTCTCAATGGCCCCGACGTATTTCACCCGGAACTCTGTGCAGGTCTCTGACGGGCTGTTCCCTAAAGGGAGGTGAAACAAACCGTCAAATGGATGAAGACGAGAGAAGGTGGAACGGCAGAAAGCACCTTGACGCTTACTTCTACCTGAGCTCTTGGTGGAGTCTGTGTCGAGGCTGGCGACGGTGCTTGATCTGGAGAGACCTCCCAAACTGGAGTCCACAGACTACACATCAACACAGCGAGATCTGAAGTGAATCCAACTACACATTTACAAGTGAGTGAGTGAGTGTGTGTGTGTGTGTGTGTGTGTGTGTGTGTGTGTGTGTGTGTGTGTGTGTGTGTGTGTGTGTGTGTGTGTGTGTGTGTACCTTGCTTTTGGTGCTGATCTCACTGCTCTGAGAGCTGCTGCTGCTGTGGCGCTTCTTTACCTTTCGGAACATCCTTCACCATGGCGACAGCTTCAAACCTGCTGGAAACCAGTTTTTTCAGGATATCTATACTTTAAACTGTATACATGTGTTGAGAAACAGTTGATATTTTATATTTTAAATATTTTACATTTTTCAAGTATAAAAACTTGACTTTTTTACTTTTACTCAACTACATTTCAAAGCAAATAACAATACTTTTTACTTTTTTCTCTTTTTTAAATTGATATATTATTGGATTTATATTTATAAATATCAAAATCAAGGACTGGATCTATCAAACTTCTCATAGATGATCCATTAGTTCCATACCCTTGTAAATTACTATGGGAACACATGTTATTTTTTTGTAAAATGTAATCAGGATATGGATGTGAATAGTATCACATTTTGTATATTTGGTTTATTTTTATTCATCTATTTCTTAGTAGTTTTGGGGTATTTGTATGTGTTTTTGTAATTTTGCACTGTATTTTTAACCCCTTTTTTATTTCTATTTTATTGTATTATTTTGATCCTTTTTTTCTTCTGATTGATTTGATTTGATTCGCATTGTAATGAGCACTCGTCTGCAGGAAGAATACATCTACAGCAGCACTTCATGAAGTATGAGGCTCTATTATACCCGGGCACCGGATACGACAAGTACTTTTACCCTTGATACTTCAAGTGCATTTGAGAGCAAGCGCGCACACGTTTACTTCAGTAGAAATGTCGGTGTTGTTGGAGTTGTTCGATTTCAAGACTCTGATCTGCACACTCACTCAGTCCTGTTACGTTAATAAATCCTCCATAACGGAACGCCGTTGCTAGGGTAAACAAACCCCCATTAAAGTAAGAAAACGACCACCTCCACCGGGGAGCGGCGGGCGCACCGGGCGTGCACAACGCGGGGCCATAAGTACCTCTACTTGGGCATCGATCGGCTGGGTTGAGGGTGGTGTTTGTTCCACGGATGATGGTTTTACTTTCTGTTTTTTTTTTTCCACACAGTTGACGCTCGAAAGCTCGGAGCGCCACAGCCTCCACCCAACTCCGCTTAAAGGGGCCGCGGCACAGACGAAATACAAACGAAACAAAAGAAAATCCACAAAGTAGACAAGACATCAACGTTTGCGCCTTTGAACGTAGCGTTTATCATTTGATTTGGCATCCATCTAAAACACCGGGGGGGTCGTCTTTTAAAATTGTACTCGACTATTTGCACGGCTTCGACTGTCGCTCAAACCGGAACGAGGTATTGCGGAAGTTGTTTCTCGTCGGCTGTGTTTTGGTTCGGCGCCGGAAGTGTCCGACGCCGATCGCCCGTCCGTCCGTTCGTGCGGCGGCTCGATTGAAAAGCGCTTGTGACGGCGCTGCCTGGTTTTGCGTAATTGTAATTCTCTCCCTTCGGATATATTCGTCCGACTCACCATGGCCACAAAACGTAAAGTGGAGCTGGCTGTGCCCGCAGAAGAGAGCGACCAGCTCCTTATTCGACCGCTGTAAGAGCCCGCCTCTACTTGCTTAGAAACGAAACCGGCTTATCCGACGTGGAGCTGCATGCGTACAACCATGGAACAATAACAATGTAGTTGAATGCATTTAAAGAACTAAAATGCTCCCTGTGCAGGGGCGCCGGTCAGGAGGTCGGGAGGTCATGCATTATCCTGGAATTCAAAGGGAGAAAAATCATGGTAATAATGTCGCATTCCCACCTGTAATGTGGTTTTCTAATATCAATGGTAATCCCTGGTAATACACGCCAAAACATTAGTTAATGCACAAGTTTACTGTGATGCATTATGCTCTCCCACTCCAGTAAGCCTTCTATCCCTTGACCCGTGAAATATTTTTACTGTCCTATGTTTACTCTGCATAGGCAAGCTTTACTGTGTCGTCCAAATTATACATTTAATTCGACTTGAACAGCAGTAATGATATTGCTGATTTACTTGTGTATATACCGTGTATACAATACATGTATTTTCATTTCTTACATGCAGCTGGACTGTGGCATACACCCCGGCTTGGAGGGAATGGACGCTCTCCCCTACATCGACCTGATCGACCCAGCTGAGATTGACCTGCTGCTCATCAGCCAGTGAGTTCAAGGCGGAGAAGGCCAGCTTTGCATATCTAAGACACAATACAAATCCCAGTATTGTAATCATCATAACCATAGACTTTTTACATTCCCATTACTTTTGTCTTTGACATAATTATTCAAGATTGTGCATCTTACTGTGTGGAAGTGAATGGAAGGAAAGGGAAGTCTTATAAATTCAAAAGAATAAGGAATAAGGCACATGAATGGAGATTAAGAGTAGAATTAAGATAGGGTTTATTAGTATTTTCAGGCTGCCTCAATGCACATACTGATGAATTGCTGCTTGTACAGTTGTGATCGATGGAGTGAATAGTCTGTGCCAAAAAACAATTAAATTATAAATTCAGATGGGACAGATTTTAAAACCAGAGAATCTAGATGGGCCTTTAAAATCAATTTCTAGCTATTAGTAATGACAAACACTTAGCAATGTAGTAAGAAATGTTTATTGTGAAATGCTTTGCTATGTCAGGTATATTTTAGATAAATACATTTGAATCCAGAAACTCAAATATCTTAACCAGACACATCACAAACCCTATGAAAACATAATCCTAGAAGAAAACTTCCTGGTCTTATCATAAATGTGATTTATTTAGAGAGAAGGTTCTATCACTTTATGGGCCACTAGATGTGGCTGTTGGGATGGGTTTTGGTTGGGGACCCACACATTTATTATTCATTATGTAAATGTTTTTATATGCAGGTTTATAATTTGTTTAATAATTGTGTCCTGGCAGCTTCCACTTGGATCACTGTGGAGCTCTGCCCTGGTTCCTCCAGAAAACCAGCTTCAAAGGCAGAACATTTATGACCCACGCCACGAAGGCCATCTACCGCTGGCTACTGTCTGATTACGTGAAAGTCAGGTTAGAAACAGTTTTCCATTAGTCGTTTGGTTTGTTTTTTTTAAGTGAATATACGGAGACCAGCCTTCTTTACAGCAACACCTGGCAATTACACACATTTTGAATATTACCCATTGTAGCCCTGTTCTGCAGCTGATAATTAGTGTTGCGTTGTGTTATTGCAGCAACATCTCAGCAGACGACATGCTGTACACTGAGACTGATCTGGAGGAGAGTATGGACAAGATAGAAACCATCAACTTCCATGAAGTCAAAGAAGTGGCTGGAATCAAGTTTTGGTGCTACCATGCTGGTCACGTCCTGGGAGCCGCCATGTTTATGATAGAGATAGCCGGTGTTAAGGTACTTAAAGAATGTCCCATTTGGTTTTATAAAGAATCATTTTAACGATAACTTATTTCTTGCTAAACAGTGAATAAACAGTTTCCTTTCTGCTTTTCTCCAGATTTAACACAATTTGTTTTTTCCTTTTCAAGCTGTTGTACACGGGAGACTTTTCCCGTCAGGAGGACAGACATCTGATGGCAGCCGAGATCCCCAGCGTCAAACCAGACATTCTGATCATAGTACGTCCCAAAGGGCTTTGCGGGTCTAATCGTTATCCAAGATGGAATACATTGAGTTGTAACAATTAGCCGTGACAAATGTAAATATCTTATCAGGAGTCCACTTACGGAACCCACATCCATGAAAAAAGGGAAGAGCGTGAAGCCAGGTTCTGTAACACCGTCCATGACATCGTGAACAGGGAGGGTCGCTGCCTAATCCCCGTGTTTGCCCTCGGCCGAGCCCAGGAACTGCTGCTCATCCTGGGTGAGAGACTCCTTGCTTTCCACCATGATTGGCATGGCCACAATCTCCAAATTTCCTGATGTTGTTATAAACCCTAAGGAGGTAACCAGTTGTGGTAGTGGGGAGGGGTCCCGGCGCCATCTGCATGTGGGGAGAGACAGCACTGCTGTTGCTGGATGGCCCTGACCCTGAGCCTCCTGTATCTCCACCAGGCAGCGAAGGGCCTGCCCAAGCGGAGATTCACCCGGTCCTCCTGCTTGACCGTCCATCGAGCCCCACATTGGGCCCCACATTGGGCGCCACTGTAGCATGTTTCTGTTGGGTGCAGGGTAGAGATGGACCAAGAGAGAGGTGGAACAAAAGGCAGCCTTAGCTGGGCATTTTTTTTAAACAAAGGTCACGACATTTGTCTCGGACAAACGTATAATTAATGACTGTAGCGTGCAGTCTGTAGTGGGAGACCAGCCTCACTGTCAGGAGAGCGGGAGTGGTGAAAACACAGCAGCTTTTGAACACTCTCAATTACAAAATTACAAAAACACATACAAAATGCCTTTGACCTCAATCTTCTGCGGCTGCGTGCTGGCTTTCCCCACCTGCAGGTGGCACCAAAACCACTCCCGACTACCACACCAATAATACATAATTATCGCTCAGCCCTACACATGTGATCCTCATTCCGTCACATTCCTTCGCAGATGAATATTGGCAGAACCATCCGGAGCTCCACGACATCCCCATTTACTACGCCTCCTCCCTGGCCAAGAAGTGCATGGCGGTGTACCAGACCTACGTCAACGCCATGAACGACAAGATCCGCAAAGCCATCAACATCAACAACCCCTTTGTCTTCAAGCACATCAGTAACCTCAAGGTAGAAGGATCTTTTACCGAGCACTTAAAACCACTGGTGGTAGATTATGCATTTTAAACACTAATATATTGGTATCTCTCCTTTGCAGAGCATGGATCACTTTGATGACATCGGCCCCAGTGTGGTCATGGCGTCTCCGGGTATGATGCAAAGCGGCCTTTCCAGGGAGCTGTTTGAGAGCTGGTGCACTGACAAGAGGAACGGTGTGATCATCGCCGGCTACTGCGTAGAAGGAACGCTGGCCAAGGTCAGAGACGGAGCCTTTACACCTTATCAACTGGTCTGTCACTTATAGAATAATTCGGTAGCCTTTTGTTCACGTCATCTTCTTAACTTGTTTGGAAAACGTGCAGTTGTATATCGTTTGTAAGAGTCTCGGCTTCCTGCAGCACATCATGTCCGAGCCGGAGGAGATCACCACCATGTCGGGCCAGAAGCTGCAGCTGAAGATGTCTGTGGACTACATCTCGTTCTCCGCCCACACAGACTACCAGCAGACCAGCGAGTTCATCAGGGCGCTCAAACCGCCGCACGTGGTAGGACGAGCGGCGGGGCACGTCCCGCATCTGTCTCCCCCTGCTACTTGCGCCGACGACGTCGGTTTTTTTTTTATGCACTGTGGTTGGTTCCTCTGCCTTTGCTCACTCAGAGTTAAACCTTGCAGAGAACATTTTAAAACGTGCTTCTGCTGACGGCCACCTCGAAATCTCAAAGGGTTGCGGCCCACATCCGACCACAAGTACGACAGGAGACAGACACATTCTCAGAGCATGTTTATTTAATGATCAAAGGAACACCACAAAGTGAAGTGCACAGACAATATACATGTATCACAGTGGTGCGTTTTCAAAGTTTTAAAGAAAATGAAAAGCCCACTTACAGTACCCTCAAAGACCACTAGGGGGCCCACAGGTTTAAAAATACGACTAGATAGTATTTGCACATCCATTGTAAAATCCCACATTACTTATATGTTGTAGCTGTATTAATACATGTTGTAATATACTTTTCATGAAGTTAAAAATCCCAAAGTGCTCGTCAGCGGTAAAACTTTCAGCTCCCCTTCTCCTCCCTGGTGGTACGTCTCAGATCCTGGTCCACGGTGAGCAGAATGAAATGGCGCGTCTGAAGGCGGCTCTGATCAGGGAGTACGAGGACAACGACCAGGTCCACATCGAGGTCCACAACCCCCGCAACACCGAGGCCGTCACCCTCAACTTCCGAGGGGAGAAACTGGCCAAGGTGTGTTGGCTACACTGTAAAAATGAAATGGATGCCGTCCTGTGCAAAAAGAGGGAGCACGTTGCACTGGCCTTTTTGAATTCGGGGGGGAAAAAATATATTCAGCGCTTCAGATCTCGAGGGGGGAAAAAAAACAACTGAAAAAACACGGAAAACTGGACAGGATCTGGAGGCTGGGGCATGAACTGTGACTCTCATGGTGAACACCAGTAGACTTTACATGTCGACATGAGTGCCGAATGCATCCTCCTCTGCAGGTGATGGGAACTCTGGCCGACAAGAAGTGCGTCCAGGGCAAGCGCGTGTCGGGCATTCTGGTGAAGAAGAACTTCAACTACCACATCCTCACTCCGTCAGACCTCTCCAGTGAGTAGGCGGCTCCCAGTTCGGCGAGCCTCAAGTATGAGAGTAATAAACTTAACTGACTTAACTTTTTTTTTTTTTTTTTTTTTTTTGCTTAAAAGAAAAATCACTGGACCTCTAAAGCATTTTGAAACGTGATCTCAGAAGAAAAGCCCAGAGTCTCAGGTCCCCTTTAGATTGATTCTTGAGTCGTGTGTTTGGCAGCCTACACGGAGCTGGCTATGAGCACCGTGAAACAGACGCAGGCCATTCCCTTCACCGGACCCTACTCCCTTCTGGTCTGCAACCTGAGGAACCTCACCGGTAAGAGTGAGGCTTTTCATGTGGATTTACAGTACAAATGCAATTTACGACACGCCACGCCAAGTAGCTTTTCAACCGGGGTCTCAAACAGTTGATGTTGGTTTTTTTTTTTCACGTCACAGGGGACGTGGAGGAGATGGAGGGAACAGGGAAGAACACGCTTAAGCTCTTTAAAAGCATCACCCTGGTGCACGAGGTGGGCATGGTGGTGCTGGAGGTGAGTTTCTCCCTCTCATCCGCTCGAAAACATCCTCAGCCGGGCAATCTCGATCCGTCGGATTGGACATTTGTGTCGTTTTTGATTGTTTCCCCTTTCCCTTTGTTTTGGCATAATTTCCTGAGTCGCTCGGTGTGTTAGCAATAGTTGTGCAGAAGGCCAGAACCGAGTATTTGTCGCATATTTAAGTCCTCCCCCGGTGAATTTTATGGCACATTCTGACTCCCTTTGCCTCAAATCTCCTTTCCCCGCCTCCCTCCCTCCCTCCCTCCCCCTCAGTGGATCGCTAACCCTCTGAACGACATGTATGCCGATGCCGTCACCACTGTGGTGCTGGAGGTCCAGTCCAACCCCAAGGCTCAGAAAGGTCGGTGTGGCTGCTGCTCTGGCTCTGAGGGGGAGCGTGTGGGTCCCCGCACTATGTTTACACATTTGATTCAGTTTGAAATAGTTGAATCAAATCTACGTCTCTCTGAAGCTACAACGCTCTCGTCTGTCCTTCTCTGTTGTGAATACTCACGGCTTTTTTTTTTTTCTTGCTTGTTTCTTGGACAGTGATGGAGACCCAGAGTGTGGTTGTGGAGATGGACGTGTACCAGGCCAGACTGGAGGTCATGCTGCAGTGAGTGTCCCAACAGATTATCCGCGTCCACGCACGTGTGAAAAGCAGATTGTTTGGATACACGAGAATAAATGTTATACGAATAAAATGCTCAATAGTGGGCAGGGGAGTCATTTTTTCTTTGCCCGTCAACGTCTGAAGGGACATGTTTGGAGAGGAGTGTGTGGATTTCGGGGACAGAAAAAACCTCACTGTGACGGTGGACGGGAAGACGGTGCAGATCTGTCTGGAAACACGGGTAAGAAGTTTGCACCTTCTGCGACTTTAGCGCTATCAAAATTTATTTTGGTTTCTTCGCCTGTCCTTTTAGTTTAACCTTTCCCGCTGGTTTCCCTTTGCCCTCCACAGACTGTGTGCTACGACGACGAGGGCCTGGAGGAGGACTCGCTGAAGGAGATGGTGGAGCTGGCCGTGCAGCGGCTCTACGACGCGCTCAACCCAGTGAACTGAGGGGTCAACCGAGGGTACAGCACCAACACCGTCACGTAGGCAAGCTAGAGGCGGCCAGGTCTCCCTTCGTGACGCTGATGTGTCTACAAACGTGAACTTGAATATTCAGGATTGGGTTTACTTTATCTGCTGATCCGGAGTCATGTGTATTATTCCTGTTCAGTAGTTAAGCTGGTGTTTGGAGAGTGATGTCGGGCCAGAGTTGGAGTTACACTCGAGGTTAAGCAGGGCTTTTTTTAAGCTTAAGTTGTTCTCAAGTACTGTGATGTGTTTTGTTTGTTTGTTTTTTTTAATGTAGTCGAGCTCTGTTAAACGGTTATGAACGCAGAACAAAGAGCTGCTCTAACGCCTCAGGCCTCTTTGGAGATTCAAATCGTGTAGCACTCGTCCCGTTTGATCCCAGGATGATCTTTTGGCAGCTGTCTGAGATCTGTTATGTGATGAGTCTGAACATACCGTCCATCTCCCTTTCCATCACTGTCTTGACTCAATTGAATGGTCATGAAGTTTTTCTATTTTAATAGAAGTACACTGGATTATCATGATCAAGCTTCAAGTGTGTTTTAAATTAATGTATTGCATTTAGGCGACACTCAGATCTATGTGAGTGACTTCACAGTAGATTGAACTTAAATTAAAAAAAAAGTATTTCAAAATTGCAAGCAGCCAATAGCAAGGACCTAAACGGCCAGTGGAAGTTATGAGGTCAGAATCATCTGCTAGGAAAATAAATGCTGTGGGGCACAAACACTAAAGGGAGATTGTTTTAACCACTTATTTGTTATATTAATACTTTTAATTGCCTGATTTTACTGTTGGCGGTGTAATGTGGGAGTTTGACACGTAGATGCATAGCTCAAATGCACATGCAATGAGTATTTTAAGTTATTTAATTTATTTTATTGTAACTAACGCGTTTGTTAATTCATACTTTGATCAATGTGTGACATGGACATAGTGATGCTCTTTCATAAAACTTGGTACTGTGTGTGTACTGTGTGATTACTGAGAAAAGTCCAGTACATCCCAACAGGTTGGGATGTACTGGTTTTTAACTACAACAGAAAATCACTAAGGTACTCAGTTTCCATTATGAGGATGAAAATGGTAATTTAAGAACATGAAGATAATCACTATCTGTACCAAATGTTTATTCACCAAATAAATAATCTGGTGCTTGACAGGTCTAAACACCCTACCATTGTACTTAATAGCACTCTTACACAATAAAGAACAAAATGCAGCATTTATTTCAACCGGAACACTGAATGATTCATTTATTATAATTTAATAGATCAATTTTACAATTAATGTCATTGGAGGAACATTGCACATCCGAACAAATCACCTCATCAGATGTTTATCAGAATACAATCAAATTATCACTGTTGATAATGCATCTCACATGCGAAAAGCTACCATTGTCTTTTTTAACATGTCATTTACATGCATGTATTTCAACAAGCCACTTGCTTGCCAGGTGACTTTATAAAAGTCAACAAAGCTGTATTGCACATCGGCTATAAAAATAAACCTTTAAATATTCCTGTTCTCTGTACGTGATCGGTGACGTAGTGGAATCTAAAACCTCTAGTATAAATAACATGGACTGAAGTGTCAGACTGTCCCCAAATCACCCAGTGGACAGTGACTATCATTTGTGTTTGGATACAGGGATATGATACATTTCTTTGCATGTTAAATCACTTCTCTTCCCAAATAGTTGCAAAGTATCACACTCAGCTATTCAGGTTAAGGTGTAGAAATATTACCCCGGCCCTGTGGTGCATGATGGTAAAGTGAGGAATTCAACTTGCCCCCGAAGAACATGAAAGGAACCGGACCCTGCAGACTAAACACAACACAAGGTAAGCGGCACGACTGAAACCCGAACTTCCGATTCGTCCCCTCTGAATCAATTCCCGGCGCTTATACTGAACACTAAAGCAGCGGCCATGGCGAGCAGCATCCCGACGGTGACCTCCATCATCCTCCCCAGCTTCTTCTCTCCCACTCCGGCCCCTGTCTTCTCCAGCATCTCCTTCCGTTCTCTCATCTCCCTCTGCCTCTGAAGCTGCTCACCGTAGTGGGACTTAATGTATTTGTCAAAGTCGAACACTTTATGGCAGTCGAGCCCCGTGGCGGAGTGCCGGCCCGGCCCGGCCCGTTTGTCTTTGGAGGAGGCCGCGTCCCCTCCCGAGGGCCTGGCGGCTCCCACCAGGTCCGACTGGTTTAAAAGGCCCAGGTCGTACTTCTTCCGCAGGGACTTGTTGCCCAGCACCTTGTAGGCCTCGCTGATGTCCGAGAAGCGGAGCGGAGCCTCCGTGCTGCCCGAGTTCTTGTCGGGGTGGTAGAGGAAGGACTGCTTGTAGTACGCCGTTTTTATCTGGGCCTGCGTGGCGTTGCGGGAGAGCTCCAGGACGTCATAGTAACCCGTTTTGCTTTTATACAGCGGTTCATAACTGGCATTGTGGCCACTGTATGATCTAACAAACATGAACCGTCCAGGTTGTCTGGTGGCTCGCCCGGAACACTGAGCGCTTGGCAGCTCAGCCTGACAACTGGCTTGACCTGGGTGGGTCAGAGAGGGGGCTGTTGAAACACTCGTCCTTCGCAATAGTGCATATATTATATTGTTATGAGCGTTTTGTTTTCCCACCCTGGTACACGCGGTATGTGTGCAGATTGCATTTGATGGATAGGTATGCAAACTTGCACAACTCCAGATTTTTGACAAGCGTGACTTGTTGATACGGAGGATTATTGCAACGTTTTTAATTAACATTAAGGTTCTTTGTATATTCTCACCTCTACTGGAGCAGGTGCGGTGAGGTAGAAACAAAACGCTATCCTCCACGTAGGGTTTAGAACCAGGGCTATCTTTACCGGCTCCGTCGTCCCGGCCGCCGCGCAGCAACTTGACGGCTGCGTGACATCGTCGTGGAGCTCCGGCGGCCGCGCGCTTTGGGGGAGAATGGCCCCCATTAACTCCACCTTCTTGACCTTCCCCTGACCTTGCCGTCCACGCAGAATAGCCGTGCACTATATTCCTATTCTGACCGCCCCGGGAGTCCAGCACCGCCTGGCCACGTGGTTTATTTGTAAAATAACAGGCTCCTTTCCCGACCTGTAGTCTAACCCCCGCCATGTTTACCGGAGCCGAAAGTCATTTCCGGCTGTTGACCGGAAGCCCCACTCCACCCACAACGCCCCTGGTGGAGGGAATATACACACCGTAGCCGGTTGTTGTTATTATAATACTATTATATTACTTAAAATATTTAACTATAATATTAATCGATAACCAACGTTCATTTATTTAGAATCATAATTTTCGCATTTATAAAAAAAAAAATCGGTATAAAAGGAAAATAATTATCATTATTATAAGCAGAACACAAAATAGTACAAACTGTAGGAGCTATGTAAAGATGTTCGGTTTTCCTATTCGATTTTGGATCGATATGAATCATGTCAGGCTTGTAGTCAGCTGTGCGCGAAGTAAGAGAGTTAACAGAATCACCTCTGTGCGACTCCCCATAACTACAACACAGTCCTCACACAAACAGAACCGCTTGGAGGTACAACGTCCCACAAATATCACAGTGGGTTTTCTTTTCTACAATCTCTTCTCGCCTTTTTGTCCGTACGATTCAAAATGTGTTGCACAGCGGCAGCGATGCAGGTGTCCATGTTTGATATATACACACGCGTAAAAAAAACATTTTTGCCGTAAGTGATATGTGGATTGAAGTTTCTGTCTCTTGGCATCGGTTACAAAACCCTAATGATGTATTTCCAGGGCAAAGCAACACGATGAAGATGCATAAAGATGTGCAGTGATGTGAAGATTCAAGAGGTTTACTTGTGTGTGACAAATACACCTCTTGAATCGCGAAGCCTGTTGACGGTCATGTGAGCTGATGACTGGGGTTCTTAAATGCACAAAGGATCATGCTGCTGCTGATGATGATGATGCTGATGATGATGATGATGATGCTGCTGATGATGATGATGCTGCTGATGATGATGATGATGCTGATGATGATGATTATGATGCTGCTGATGCTGATGCTGCTGCCGATGCCTCCTACACTTACTTTCAAAGTATGTAAAGTTAACTTTCGAGGAAGTATGAGGGAAGTGTTTAATTTATGGCACGCACTATCTGTCTATCCGTCCTATTTCTACAAATATTTACAGAAAGTAAAATGTAAAAACGGCCAAAGACTAAACGGTGCACAGTACCGTGCTGAATGTATGGGACGTATGGGAAAGCTCCACCGCGTACACACATTTATTGATCTGTTTAATTTTATTGTTCTTCTGCATTTGCCGAAGTCATGAATTTCTATTGGCTACATTTTAATTTTGTAAAAAAAAAAAATTGTTTTGTTTTTATTTTGTCTTGTATTTATCTTAATGTTGAATCTTAATATTGAATGAAACGTGAGAAAAGGAACCCGGAAGTGTGTCTGCATCTCGCTCCTGATTGGCCGACGGGCCGGCGGCCCGTGGGTCGGCGTCATGTCCAAAATGAAACCGGTAGTTTGGCCTCAGGTGGTGTTACTTGGAGACTCCATCACTCAGGTTGATATTTAATAGTATTGACGGTATTAATACTATTTCACAAGTCAGTACGAGCATCAGCTTGAATCACGATTCGTTCTTGTTATTCAGCTCTGCATTACAGTCGCCTCTGTGGCGGCTAGCGTTAGCGGCTGGCGGCTACAGCCCGTAGTGCGAATAAACGGCGGCTGTGGTGTTTGTTTTCACGACTTAACTGCTGTTTAACGTTTCAGTTTGCGTTCCAAGCCAATGGGTGGGGCTCAGAAATCGCCAACAAGTTAGCTGGGTGAGTAGCAGTTCCCGAATGGCTGTTATTATTGAGAATCTTCATTTGTGTGGCATTTCCTCCACAACATGCAACTCAACGCGCTTTACATGAATCAGAGGCAACCCACTGAAAACGACAGTAATATTAAAGTGCAATGTGTAAACATTTTAACGTAAAGCACCTTTCGCACACAGCGTGCAACGATAACGAAGATAGAGTGTAAATAAAAACGTATGTAAAAGGTAGTTCTTGCTTACGTTAAGGGTTTCCTTATTGTTTTTACGGTAGCGCGCCCAGACATGGTTGAGGTCTCGTTAGAACCGCGATGTTTCCGACGTCTCGTCGTTTCGAGTTCGATCAATGCCGGTGTACATTTTGGAGAAGTCACTGGACCAGAAGTAAGAGGACCGCCCGGACGACTTGGTTCGTTTCAGGGAGCCGGCCGCTTTGTTATCGCAAACCGATGTTCTACGAGTCCCGTTTCACATTCGGAGGGCTGCACTGCGTACGCCGCGTTAGCGGTTGCTCCGCCAGACGAGCAACCAGAGGACGACAGACCGGTGGAGCCGATGCGGCGTTCAAGGGAAACTCGGGCCGCGTTTCAGAGAACCAGGAAAACTGTAATACATACCAAACGCGCCTATCTGGACCCGTGTATTGCTGCCTGCAGTTATACTTTAGTTGTTGATATTGGTAAAAAAAAAAAATAAATACAATTCATGTATACATTGGTGCAGCAGCAATGTATACTCCTCCAATGGTGCTTAAACATGAAAAACTGATTGCAGTTTGTGCATTTCTCACCCTTAGAAAATGTGACGTCGTGAACAGAGGACTGTCGGGCTACAACTCCAGATGGGCGAAGATTCTGCTGCCTCGACTCTTCCCCAGCGGAGGCCCAGGCAACAACAACAACAACAACATAGTGGCTGTCACAGTCTTTTTTGGCGCCAATGACTGCGCTCTGGAAGGTACATTTTATACGGTGTAACCTTCTGATATTTTTTTAAAGGAGGCGTTTTTTACCCCCCCCCCCCCCCCCCAAATAATATACTGTTTTAAGTATTTCCAAGGAGATTCAAGCCAAGCATTAATGGCTGATATTCTGCAACAGAGATTTAAACTAAAGTGAAATTCGTGTGTGCATGAAATCAGAAGCCGCCACAAAAAGTTTTTACGTTATTGAAACTCCCGTTATGACATTTGCTCAAATGCTTTAAAACACCACTTAGAATATGGTTGTTTTTGATTTACAAAACAGAAATGTTGCGGGTTTTTTTTGCTTCCAGACAAGAACCCCCGGCAGCACGTCCCTTTGCCTGAATACTCAGAGAACCTAAAGGACATCGTCCGGCATCTGGCCTCAGTCGGGGTATCTGCAGACAAAGTCATCCTCATCAGTCCCCCTCCTCTTCACGAGCCTGCGTGGGAAAAGGAGTGCCGTCTGAAAGGTGGTGTTCCAGTACTTTATTATTTGATCCCTTTTATCTCGCTTATCAACTTACATAGATCCTGAGAATTTGTGCATTGTTTCTCACCTTTCCTCCCAGGATCCCCTCTGAACCGTCTGAACCCCGTCACAGGGCAGTACGCCCAGGCCTGTGTTCAGGCTGCGGGTCAGTGCGGGGCAGAAATCCTCGACCTGTGGACGCTGATGCAGAAAGATGGACAGGTGAGAAATGTCCAGAGGTTGTCCGTTCAAACAAATGCCGCCGCCACCACCACCATTACCTTGGTTTTTTATACCGGTTTCAAAGCAATGCTTTTATTTTAATTTTTTTTATAACTAATTAAAATTTTCTTAATGTATACCAGAAAAGCAGTACATTAAAAAAAAAAATGCTTTAGGATTAGGCGTTTTCGCACTGAATAGTTCTGGGGACTCCCAGAGGGGAACTAGGACGGTCCTCCAAGAACTAGAAACCTTCAAAGGCGTCTTTTCTTCTGGTTGAATCCGCCTCGCTAATAGGAACTCTGAAGTGACTTAAGCCAACGGGGTTTCAGCATGAGTTCCGTGCTTTATTTACTTCATAACTTTCACCTTATCTGTCCATTAAGATCGGTTTCTGAATAAATTTGAGTCAAGAAATTAGCGATCCGGCTGCTCCATCTTCACTCATATTAGATCTACAAGACATCATTCAAAAGTAAGTTCCGACTTTCGTAAGGTACAGGCTCGCATCGGGACAGCGCACAGGGATTATGGGGCGCACATTAACTCGTTTAATTAACGTTGGAAAATAAAAGGAAATGAATAAATCTACAGTCAAAATACTTACTTTTATTGGTTAGGGATTATTTCCTGGGCTGGTCCACACCTACAGCGATGCAACTCACGCGGGCGGACTGTCCTCAGTGGGCCGGGGGCGAGGGACTGTGCCCTTACATCTAGACCAATCTCCATGCACCTACGTCACTCAAAGTTCCTCTTGTGCCGGTTTGGCCCTGCCCTGGGGTAGAAGCTAAAGAAAAGTTCCTCAAAACTGAGTTCTAAGGAACGACAATCTTTTGCTAGTTACTGCAGTGGCGGCACAGAAGGGAGGGTTCCTCCAAAGGTTTTAGATTTACGAAAAAGGCTCCTGCAGTGCCAAAATGGTCAAATTTCAGTGTCACAGCAGGTCGTATTAATGAAAGGCAATAACAAAGTGACAATTTTGTAATAAACCTGAGGATCACCTGGAAGACAATATACAGTAAAGCTAAAGATTAATTTGAAGATAAAGATAGGTTTATTTTATCGTACATTCCCTAACATAAAGAATAAGAAGGGCTATTACAATAGTCCTAGAACTACCAAAATAATAAAACCATCCTAGAAACAAACTAAATTAAAAATTTGAAACAAAATTTAAAAACTCTCCACCTACTCTTTTAAAGAATGACTTTAAAATAGTAGGAATTACTAACTAAAAATTACATGACACATTGACTCTTACAGCAAATAAAAATTAACATTTTCGGTATGTATCAAAATTTGACATTAGAAGGCAGACTATGGAATTCAAGTTGATTCTAGAAAATGAAAATAAATTCAAATGTAATATGGATAGATTGTACTGCTTCTGTCAAACAGTTGAGTGGGACAAATGAAAATCATAAATGTATGATTTTGAATTGTATTTTATTATTTTTCTCTTGTTTCTCAGGACTACTCTGTGTACCTGTCTGATGGCCTGCATCTCTCAGACGAGGGAAACCAGTTTGTGTCCCGGCACGTGTGGAGGCTGCTGGAGAGTCGAGTGGCCACTCTGCCGTTCACCCTGCCCTACTGGGGAGACGTGGACCCCCAAAACCCCAAGAGCACTCTGCTCTGCGACCCGTGAAGACGCAACCAAACTCCTTTACACCACTGGTTCAAGGCACCTCCACGTGCTTTGGTAGTGAACGCGTATAAAGCACACGATTCCCTGAAATCCCGAGAATACGTTGGACTTGAAATCTTGTGAACAGATGAAACGGAGACTTTGGGTGAGGGAGGGTGAAAATGTATGTGAAACGATTACTCAAATAAAGCTTTTATTTTTATATATGCTGTCAATTCAAGTAAGATCTAGTGTCTTAATGATCAATGTTGATGGAGGACAAGATGGCTGCTTTTGGCTGGGATCTAAAAAGGAAATGGAATCTAAAACTGCATGATCGGCAGCCGTTAAAATTCCCGGTTATTATAGGCATTGCTGTTGCATTTTTATTTTATTGTTTTGCCATTGTGTCCCTTGACTTTGCTAGCTAGCTCATTACCGCACTGCAAAACTACACAGGACATTTGGGGGTGACCATGAGTTAAATGGACTGATGGTAGGTAGGGTTTGACAGTGTCTCCATGCTGTAAAGTCAAATAATTAAGATAATACAACAGTCTCAAGTTTACTTTTAAGATATTTAATAGGTTATATTCTCCAGACAGTAGTCAAGGGCAAAGGGTCAAATTATACAACCCTCACGCTTAAACAAACAAAAATACAAAATGAAATATGTACACAAAGATAAAAGCACACTATGTTCACTCTGGTAAAATGAAATGCAGTAGAAAATAAAAAAGCACAAAATAGGACAATACTAAGTGTATACTAGTGAGCGGTTAATCTGTCACACTACAATATTTAATTTCTGGTCAACAGAATATGGTTGCAAATAGTTTTACTCTAATCAGTGAAACAGTAACTGACCTTTGAGGCAATGAAGATCGGTCAAGGTTTCTGATATTACATTTAACATTTCTAATCTTTTTTTTCCTCCCCTGGTAACAAGACATTAAAGCTGTTACAGCACTGGTGCAGATTAAATGTGAACCAAGCAATCAAAACGGCTTAAAATTGCATTAAAACAACCATCGTCTTTCAGGGTAGATGACAAAAACTCTAGAATGCCTTCAGGGAACCGGTCCCTCTTCAGACAAATTGCACATGGCTTCATAAAAGCAGATTCAAGAATTGGACTTGGTGGTTGACCTTGAATGCTCTGGTAAATTAACTTTAAAAAAAAAGGCACAATATTATACCTGACAGCAGTCATTGGCATTAAGAGACAACTCGAGTGCACTTAACTTACCACTCAGCTCACCGGAGTGCGAAAACATAACGCGTTGGTGGAGGGAAAACGAAATAAAAAGGCATCATCTAACTTACATGTTCCCTCAAAGTATATTTGTGCCGGCGACGCCGGCCCCTCAGCACTCCGTCTCCTTGGTTTCAATGCAGTCCTGTCTGTGGAGGCGCGGCCGCTCCCGCGCCAGGCTCTGCCTTCTCAGATCCTCGTAGGAGGACTTCGTAGCCGACGAGGAGGCTCCTGCGGTTGTGCAGCTTTCCTCCTCGCCCGGGTGAGAGTCGCTGCTGGTGTCCTCCTGGATGGTGTCCATCCAGCCCCCCCCACCGCTGGCCGGGGTGAGGTCGCAGCTCGGGCCTGGGGCCGGGGTGCTGCCGCCCGCCGCCGCCGCGAGGTGCGGCCCCGCCTGGCTCTGCTGCTGCTGGAGGGGGGGTTGCGGTGCATGCTGGGAGGAGGGCGCGGTCCGGGCGACGCAGGAGGAGGGAGGCAGAGGAGGTTTGACGCTGCGCATGGGCACTGACTCGAAGCCGCTCAGCATCTCTTGACTCTGTGGAGCGGAGAGGGAGCGATGAGGGGAGCGGCGAGGCCGGCGGCGCTCTGGACCGAGGTTTTCGAATCCCCTCCATCTTTTTGACTTCATGTCATTCCCGCTTTATTCTATTGGTTTACCATGCAGTTGTCTTTTATGGTATACAGGGCGAAATGCACGGTTATTTTCGAGACGCTTTTACATGATCGATGCATCTTATCAGTTTAACTTGTTCAATTATACAGCGGAACTTCATGACATCAAACAATGTGTCAGGAGTTTTCAGGGTTTTTTTTTTACATAAAACTCAATAGAGGGTGGCATGGTGGTGCAGTGCTTAGCTCTGTCGCCTCACAGCAAGAGGGTTGCATGTTCTCCCTGTGCGGGTTTTCTCCGGGTACTCCGGTTTCCTCCCACATTCCAAAGCCATGCAGGTTAGGTTAATCCATGACTCTAAAATTCCCCGTAGGTGTCAATGTGAGCGTGCATGGTTGTTCGTCTCTGTATGTGGGCCCTGTGATAGACTGGCGAAAAAAAAAAAAAAAAAAAAGTAGACAAACTCAACTTTGCTTTCCACTTATTCTGATGAATAATGAAAACAACATTCAAGACGTCCAATGTTTAAACCAAAGTGCATGCACTGCTGCCTCACAGCAAGAAGGTCCTGGGTTCGATTCCCGCCTGGGGCGCTGTTGGCACCTTGCTCCGGCGGGTTATCTCCCAAATAGGAGCCTTTCTATGTGGAGTTTGCATGTTCTCCCCGTGCTCACATGGGGTTTCCTCCACCTAACGTCAGCAAGGACCCCCACCAAAAACATGCACACATCATTGTCTGACAGCTAAAACAGGTATATAGAACCTAACTCGCTCTATATGTAAATCTTGTGATTATAATCACAGTTCGCGTTATCCGGTGATTGCTGGTTTTTGGTGGATACTTGGTACCAGGTCCCTGGGCGCGTCAACAAATGCTGCCCACTGCTGGGCAGGCCTCTGCATTTAACCATGGGTTAAATGCAGAGGCCTCATTTCACCGGCCACCATCCAAAGCATGTGCGTGTGTTGTAGTGTGGTGTGTTGTGTGATAATTAAAAAGATTCTTCTTCTTCTACTAAAGTGCAATATGAGGCACGCATGATACCTTCTTCCTTCAAACATGGTAGTGAATGAGAAAAATATGATTAGAGCTGCCCCCCTG
Source organism: Zeus faber (assembly GCF_960531495.2). NCBI lineage: Eukaryota > Metazoa > Chordata > Actinopteri > Zeiformes > Zeidae > Zeus > Zeus faber. The sequence continues at coordinate 13,905,780 of NC_137198.1, forward strand.
TAACTGAATTTAATTCCAATAAGTAACCAGTATTATGTTAAATTTCTCACAGTGATGACAAACGAAACTGTGAAAATAGGATTTTGTCTGCATCTGTCAATACCGCTTGTAAACGACATACAGTGTGTATGTCGTTTACAAGCGGATCCTGACCGCTCCGTTCGGTCACACCACTAATCACGATCGACATGGATGACAGACGACTCCCCCCATCTGGCAGGAAAAATCCGAGCACTGAAACGGTGTAAGTGCAGCGCACCGTGTTCTGAAACTGGAGCGGATGGAGAGAGGGCGGATGCTCTCTCTCCCTCTCAGAGCTGTCGAGTACCCACTTGTGATCGGATCTCATTTCCCCGCTCTATATGCAAATCTTGTGATTATAAATCACAGTTTGCATTATCGGGTAATTGCTGGTTTTTGACCGGGAAAATTTGCTCAAGTCGGACATATTTATGTTAATTAAAGCACCTGCACTTGTTACTTATCGTTCAAGAAGGTAAAATATTTGATTTTGAACTGTAATATTTATTTATTTTTAAAATAGGTTAACTGGCGGGACTTGTTTTATTTTGAATAGTCAATAAAATATATAACACTCTATATAGCCTGCCTATTAATTGTTATCAAGCTCCATAAAACAGATTTTTGAATTGGAATTTCTCCCATTTGCCCGGGACATTGAAATCTTCCAGGACACGTGGGCCGGCACCAATTTGTTCTAACGGAAACTCTGATTATAATACAGCATTGTATGATTATTATTATCTCATAGAGAGAGATTTAGATTGACTTTATTTCCTTCGTTTCTGACTTGTATGGAAAATCAAAAACGTAAACCCAACTCTGTGGATTTATCGCGATCGCCAATTGGAGTTTATCGCGATCGCCCAAGTCTGTGAATAACCTCAATCCAACATGAGTGGAGTTAGTGAAAAAAATGGAGGGTTCTCTCAGTCTATACCTGATCAAAATAAAAAGCACCCATCAGAACACTGCGCAGACAGCCGTAAGAAAAACATCAACATCCTTGTGCTATGACAGTGGCTCAAACAGCAACAGATGCAAACTTAAAAATGTTTACACACTCCCCATCCCATCATACAAAAGACAACAAGGTGCACCCCCTCCCTCCCTCCCTCCTCTCAAAACACGCACTGTGCATTCCTGCTTCATTGATGACATCTCTGATCAGATGGGACAGCAGTGCTGGGGTGTGTGTATGAGAGTTGTCCCGTTACAGATACAAGCCAAAGTTTTTTTTGTTTTGTTTTTTGCAGCTGTAGCCTGCATAGATTTATCTTAATACGCGAGGTGACGCTTCTGCTTTAGTGCTTTATAAAGTTGGCCGTGTTAAAATTCCAGTGCTGGTACCGTCTCTTGATACATTTGCTTTACAAATATCGCATTTTTTTTTTTTTTTTTTTTTTTTTTTAATAAATAAATAAATAAATAAATAAAGCAATAAAATTAAAAAAATTATTATTATTAAAGAGCTTCTGTTCAGCTTTTCTCCACCTGTAGTGGGAAGTATTCCCACATTGTGACAACTCCCACACACACACGCACACCGTGCTGAACGCCAGCGTGTTGTCATGGAACCGTTCGGCCATGCGGTAACAACACGTGTGGCCTACTTTACTCCTCGTCACGTTATGTCGGAACAGTGCGTCCATTATCATTTAAGGTAGATTTGTGAGAGGAACCGATTCATACAGCGTTTTCTTTGCGGCTGGGTATTGGATCTGTGCCATCTCTAGGGTGTGTGTGTTTACATACATCCAGCTGAGGAACTGACCTCTGGTACCGGCTTCCTTCTATTGTCTGTAACATGAGAGCCACAGCCGACTCGCCGTGCTTTGGAAATGACAAACCAGATCAGTGATGACATCAAGCAATAAGGGAGTGCAGGAGTATTGGGCGTGTACAGCCACGGACCATGCACTCTGCTGGACCCCAGCGCATCACAACACCAAGCCAAGGCACACGCACTCACCTAAGGCAGGAGCTCTACTACAAACTTCCACCATCTGCTGCAGTTTCAATGAGAATAAGAGGGGCCAAGGCAGAGAGGAGTGGACAGGTCATTTGGAACCATCGCTATCCTGACCGATCATTTGATTCAATTTAGGTTCCGCACCAAATCAAAAATCAAAGTGTTGTCCTTGACCCCGGCAGTTGACTTAATTTTGGTCTAGAACTGGCAGCATTGCAGTACAGTGATGTTGCACGAAAATGTAAAACTCCATTTAAAATCACTAAAGGATGTATCTGAATAAGCCAAACAACATTGTGGATTAAACAAAGTAAACCTCAATCTGAGTTTAAGCGCCGTGTGGCCACGCCCATGCCTTCATCATTTCGCTCAATATCATCAGATGTTAAACAGGAGTTGTGAGGTTGCCGTATTAGTCTTGTTAGTGTGGCTGCGAGTTTAATGGAAGCAATGAAGAACATATTTGCAAGAAGACTCACAGTGGGCGTGCAGAAGAAGGTCTTGGTTTGCTGCGCGTACTGCTGGTCCAGGCGCTTGTCCTGTGGAGAAACAGAGCTTTCAACACTGAGCTTTCAAAGGTGCATGCAAGGTATCAGGAAATGACATTTGAAAGTATACTTTACTACTTTTTGGCCCAAATTTTCATGAAATTTGTGTCTCATACTCAATTAAATAGTGCGGCTATGCATTTGGTACAGGGCAGAAATTAAGTGTTACGTAGAAGAACTTGACAAAAATCAATTAAAAGATCCCAATATTTGTCATATTGAATATAAGACGATCGATGTTGAACGATGTTCCTTAAAGGACCTGCAGACACTGATGATTTTCTCTTACCTTAACTTATGATATTCCTCTCATGACACAAGTTATGACATTAGAATGAGGTTTTTTATTTTGTTTTTTTTTGAAAATACTGCTACGTTAAGTGTTTCTTACCACGCAGTGAACCAAGATACTGAGGGGAATCCAGAAAACAAGGGAGAACACCACGACGGAGCCGACGATGTTGTCTGCCAGGAACTTCCCTGACGTCCCAAAGAGACAGAAGAATAACAAGGCAATCACTTAAATACGCAGTATAACTCATGCAAGTGTTGTACTGTTTCAGTTTAAGGCAATGAAGTGCAGTTACCAAACGTGTTTATGTCGAGCTTGTCTATGAAATCCCACAACCTCTCGATCACGTCCTGCACCTGCTTCATGCACTTCCCCTGGAAGGTGACAAAGAGCACACGCAGCGGTCGACTCGGCCCCACGTTCACATCTGTACTTTGTCATCTTTTAAGTCTGCTTTGAAATGGAAGGCGTCGGGATAAGAGCGGGTGACTCACGCCCCCGTCGCAGAAGCCCACAGTGCAGGGTTTTCCTTTGCGCAGGTACAGGAAGCTCCCGTCCTTGTGAGTGAAGGGTTTGCAGGCTCCGTCCTCGCCCCGGCAGCACACTTTGCAAGAATTATCAGTCTCTGCAAAAAGGACGTTCAACACAAAAATGTTAGCATTGACTGTAAGCAAGCAAACCTTTATTTTTATTTATATTGCACTTTATACTTACATTTCGTATCGTCTGCAATTTATTCACAGACAGCTGGTATTAATTCCTCTTTCTTTTAAAACATTTGTTTGCCGAGTTACGCAGATGGGGGGCGGTTTGAATTCTAATGTGTCTCAACGTAGTACTGAGGCACAAATTTAAACGCTCGTTTCAGGTCCTCTGAATCGGAACACTCACAAAGAGTTGTCTTATTTCACAGTTTGTGTGGGAGTAGATACAGAGACCAAAATGTATGTGCACAAGCACTGACAAAGTGAGTTCTGCATAAAAGGTCCCCTTTAGAGACAAAATCCAAAGTCATTAAAACATGAATGTATTTTTGAGCAAAACAATTATCGACGTCACTACATCGACATGAGACTTCAATGTTGACATGCCTTATAGCTGATTTTGTAATTATGACTTTGTGGTCACCTAGCCACCTCATACCATTACAAGCACAGGACTGAAGGTTCTGCGTGGCCTCGCAGAACGGGTTGCACTCTCCCTCGTGGCACAGGCCGTTGTCAACGCAGATAGTGTTGTCGGGGGCGTTTTCGGGAGGAGGACACGCGCTGCTGTCACCTTCAACACACAGGAAAGGTCAAGAGGTCAGGTGACTCCAGACGGAGGACCAACCTAAACTGTGATGTATCTCGGGTTGCACGCAGAGGCATCGCTGCCCTGTAACTACTAGGGCGGTGGATGCAAGTTGTGCACCGTTTGTTTTTGTGACATCTTTCTTAAAATATCACCTTACTGATTTATTGTAATTGGAAACATTTGACAAAGTATGTGGTGAAATTATTATAATATATCAATTTTTAACAGCTATTACTACTGCAACTTTCCACCGGAAACAATCGATAGAACATGCAGTGAGAGACTTTGGATTGGAGTTCTCTGTATACTGGCAGGGGTAATGCTATTCCAGAAGACGTGACGGCAGCTTATGTATTACAAATATTAATAAGAGAGTTATGTCCCATACATAAAGAGAATGCGACAGATTGTAGGTGCAACACCGACAATGGACCAACTCATGTTGACTTTGTATAGCCTAGCCAGATCAAGGTTAAAGAAATCACCAGAGTTTTGTCTCGTGACCTGTGGGGCGGACCTACGTGCCGAGCCATCCCGTTCAGCGTTAATTCAACCAAACCGAGGCCAAACATACGCCTTTCGCTGTCGTCCGTGTGCATCGTGTAGCTCACCTGTGCATCTGGACATGCCCTTACAGGTCGCACTGATCGGTTCCTGGCACTTCTTCCCCGCCTGCTCAAACTTGCAATTCTTACAACAAGGGCTGTTCCTGTCGCTGCGGGACCAACGGTACAAGAGGAGCTCTGAGTGCTTTTAAAGTTGACATCCATGAAATAGTCGTTGTCGGGTGGATTACAGTCAAAGTCCCACAATTCCATTTGCAACTAACATTCAAGGGTTGGTGGGGATATTTTTAAAATGCACAACACAAATACATTGAATGGCTGTTTGTTGAAGGTGCCACCTAAATAAAAGTGTCAAATATAGGATTACAAATAAACATTACAGATTACAACTTGAGGTAACTTTACACTTAAGTCAAAAATGTATCGAAGCAGTTCCCACTGAATAGAGCACAGAAGCTCCAACCTGCAGGTGTCCTTTCAAGTTGTGTGTGGCGTGTATGTTACAGTGCGTACCTGCACTGCGCTGTGCGTTTGAACTTGCAGTCTGCCGTGCAGCAGAAATCGTCGTTGAGGTGGAGCAGCCCGGGGTCGCAATCCTCGCCCTCCTCCACCCGGGAATTCCCGCACACTTTGCTGTTCCTCTCCTTGAAGCACTGCGGTGCCTTGAAGCTCAACGACTTCCCGATGGAAATCTTACTACAGTTGGAGAACCGCTAGGGTAGGTAAGGAGGGAGAGAGATGTGGAGTGAGGTAAAAAAACAATAATATGGCTCAGATTTAGATTACACAAAAAAAATAGGAAACGTAGGAAACGTGGTTATACAAAAAAGACCATTTTATTCCGGGATGACATTAAATAAGCCCAGCGGCAGACCTGCCAACCTGCACACATGTTGTGTACCAACCACGCAATTCTTGGTCAAAATAAGCAGGTACGAAATGCCAGCTGAAACTACGCCGTACAAATACAAAAATATACAAAACCTGACATTTATTTGGTATTTAAACAAGGTCCCTGGGTTTGGACCGGATGCTACGACCTGTGGTTCCGTAAGTCCTCCCCTCGCTTCTCGCTCACTCAACTGCTCACAACGCAGCGGAAGTTTGTTAATTTGTAAATATAGTCAGCCGTAGTAGCTCGCACACGATGTGATGAGCCTCATTAAGAGACAGCTGCGGTGTGAATAACTGATGGAGTCATTTAGCGCGTATTAAAATACACCAACTGTGTATTTTGAGTACACAGTTGGTGTACTCAAAATATTTTCCCAAGGTTGGCAGGTCTGCAGCAGTCTTTTCTAATAATAATAATACGTTTTCTGGAGTATTCTATTTTAACATAATTAATATGCAAAGACTTTAACAGTGTTACTATAAAGGTTGCCTACTAAGAGGCATAGTCATTGATAAATTGACTATTCAATGTCCAAAAGAAGGCAAATACACCAATACAACATTATGTTAGCATTGGGCGAGGGGAAAATAATATGTATATTAATAATTCATATTTATATTAAAGCGGCCAATGACAGAGAGCGGACCTTGTTGTTGTAGTGATCCCCGCTCACAGCGATAGGGTACATGACAAACTTCCCCCCTTGGTCGTCGTTCGGGGCACAGTAGGCGATATTGTCAGGGTCGTGCTCTGCTCCAAAGTTGTGGCCGAGCTCATGGGTGGTGACGAGGTCGGCCTCCTGGTGACACACACACACACACACACACACACACACACGAGTGCATATATATCATGTCAAAATATCAACTGTTTCTCGACACATGTATACAGCTTAAAGTATAGATAATCCTGAAAAAAAACTGGTTTCCAGCAGGTTTGAAGCTGTCGCCATGGTGAAGGATGTTCCGAAAGGTAAAGAAGCGCCACAGCAGCTCTCAGAGCAGTGAGATCAGCACCAAAAGCAAGGCACACACACACACACACACACACACACACACACACACACACACACACACACACACACACACACACACACACACACACACACACACACACACACACACACACACACACACACACACAATATCGGTGGTATGTGATATAAAGCACTTATCACTGGCACAATATTTGTAATATTAAAATTCAGAAAACATGAAACTCCATACACAACAGTGGATTCTGGAAGATTGACTATTGCATTTCATCATCACAACATGATTTGCAAATAAAAAGGTAAAACTGACCTTTGTCAGAATGGTTTTCCCATAGTTCTTTGTGCTGGTCAAGCCAGTGTTGAGGTAACTGGGCTTCTTGGCAGAAGCAGATGGATAGTATGCTGCAAGACAAAAAGATGAAAAAAATAAACATTAACACCAAGAGTTTTCTTGAAAATTTTTTGAAGTCCCAAAAGAGCTGTCTATAAGAATCCTTATCTATTCATTATTGTTCTGTTAGAATTAAAAACACCTACAGGAGCCAGGTCAACACTTCATGTTACTTAAACACTTTGAAATTCTAAACCTTGAACAGTGTAACGTCACAAACAGAGCCGTAAGCATTCGATATTCGACAGAAACACCCAGAAGCATCCAGGATGAGCATCCATATTTCCACCGAAACACAATATCTCAATGTTGCAGTTATGAATATATGACGCAGCATTGCCTCATAGAGTTTAAATGTCCTTACGACTGGGGCAGAGGCCCCCGAGGGCCAGGGCTTTGGATGGGGCCACATAAGCCAGCCCCAGGGTCCCTTCGTCAAAGTCCTGGTAGGTGAAGAGGTGGGCCAGGCACACGGTCGAGGCATTGTCCGCTATGTCTGCGCTGAATTGCTGAAGGACAAACAAACACATTCTTACTATTTACACTTTTCACTTCAATGGCTCCTCAATTCCAATATTCAGTGCCACCCCGAGCGGGGAGAGGGAGCGATTGGGGTGCCCATGATCGGCACGCCACAACAGAGTTTTAATTTTAGATAGGTGCGTAAGGAACTGTATGAAAGGAGACCGTGCGTAATGGGGACACCTTCTCCGTGACTCTCTCCCCGAAAACCCCCTCTCCATGCGTTATGCGCGGAAAATAATCTTAACGAGTCTGCGAGTCGTGCCCCGCTCCTCCATGCCCCGTCCCCACACTGGTTTTAGTTGTTTAATTTGGAGGAACAGGGCTCGGGGATTGGGGCCCACGAAGAGCCGTGTTCGCGGATAATGCACACATATAAAAATATATATATTTAGGATTCCCGTTATTTATAATTCCCCATTTAAATGTTCTCCCTGGGCATTTAGTAAGTTTCTGTCTGTGATGCATTGACTGACTGGGGGGGGGGGGGGGGGGGACACACACACGACTGTTCGACTTTCAGAATCTCAGTCGACTGACGGGTTTCCTACTGCTGATTCGACTCGTCAACTTTCAGGGGGCAGCCCTATACGGTTCATGAAAGCAAGATGACATCCTCAGAACAGGTTATATATTATAATATGTGACATAATATATACACACACTGCACTATACATTCAATGTTATCACTGCTAAAATGCCATTTTTCTTCTTATTTGAAATGACTTGCTTGTTTTAAATTGGAGATTCCACACCTTTATTTTAATTTCAGAATATGTTCAATCCAAACAAAGCTTATTACTAGCCACATCACATCCTAACATTTTGATATAACTTTAAAAGCCCCTAAAAAACAGTGGGAAACTCCCATCAACAACATTAAACTTAAAATATGATACATTTGAATAAGTTCATGATAAACGTATGCATTACATGTCAAACTAACTTTGGTCTAGGTGAAGGACTCTTTTGGATAAATAAGAGTCCTGCTGCACATCACAAGCCTCTCTACCACTAACACAGATCGTACACTAGGACTCCCTCTCTCTCTCTCCTGTTTCCCTCACCTCCAGAAGTCTCTTGACATCCCAGACCGCCTTTCCTTCTACCGGGCTGTTCTCCATGTTGTAGTGGACCCAGCGCCTGCCCGCTTGGCCGGAAGGCGGCTTGGTAGGCACCTTGTTGATTATGATCTTAAATTTGAAAAAATAAAATAAAAACACCCCAATTATGGAGGCAGATTAACTTTCATTTTTTGCTATTAATATTTCTAAAAGCACAAAGTTTGAATTGATTTTTGAATTCCAATGTAAAAAAAAATAAAAATAAAAAAAAAAGTTATTTCTATGAAATGTTAAAAGTGGAGAAAACACATTTTTTTCTTAAAATCACGTGTATTGAATCATTATTGAGACCACCATCGATTTACAGCATGGCCTCATCTAGACATGTCGGCTTGTGCTAAATTTGATGGATGGAGGATTATCAACCGTAGAAAGAGAAGAGGAGCACAGAATCTAGGAAATCAAGTTCATTGGGTCATTCAACACCATGTGACTCTCACAATCTTTCGCTGATGTCAGTAAATCAACGTTTGGAAGGGGCCAAGCTATATTTCTCTGTAGATAATGCTCCAAAGGTTCGAAGCCCACAATAGGCTCTGTATCTCAATTAGGGTCAGAGAGATTGGGGGGGAAAAAAGGACTCCGACACTAAATGAATGCATATCTTTTCAGTGACGGAGCCTGCGATTCATAGCGGGCACAAACAGGGCCTCCATTGATTCCCTGAGCCTGTGGAACAAATTAAATTAGTCCATGTGGCATGCACAAAAGCTTTCAGTGGCTCCTCATAAATGCGGCTCTCAGATTCAATAAGAACCAGCGTTATGCCTGAGCTTGTTTCAGGCAGCGACAGTTCATACAAAAGGAGCAGCATGCCGACTGGAGTGAGTACGGTCTGATGCTGCCCCCCACACACACACCACACGCGGACCTGCTGGATCTGGACTCCGTAGCCAGTGAATTCATCAGTCCAGGAGGTGTTTCTGTAGATGTCGTCAACTCGATCGATTAACTCAATCTGGTTTGAAGAAAAACACCAAAGACTTTGTGTCAATGTGGTGGAACAGCAATAGAGGGACCAACAGTATGAACATGAAATGACTTCATGTGAAGTACATCACATTGGAACCATTCAAATCATTCAGCCGGGGGAAAAACAAGTTAAAAAGTGGTTATCCATGAGATTATTTTATTTTGAAAACGTCATATTTGATACTTCATTTAGGAGGACCTCGATAAGAAACAGCCAGGGAAGAATGCACAGATGGCACTTGCAATGAGTGGAGAGCAGCCGCAGTGAGTCCATTGTATCGGTTACGGCCAATGAACATTCACACACACACACACACACACACACACACACACACACACCAGGTAGTTGAGAGTGATGCTCTCCTCTCCACGCCCCATGTGCGTGAAGAAGCGGTAGTCGGCCACCAGCAGCAGCGGACACGTGTTCTTCTTGTGGTTATGTGCCTGTCTCTTATCTCTGTGTAGGGAGTCTGCAGGGGGGAGACAGAGACACCGTCAGAGGGAAAGACACTGTAGGTTCAGCTGGAGAAGCACAGAGGGAGAAGTGGGTATTACCAGGGAACAAACATTACATGGTTATTTGACATATTTCACAAAAAGCATCGCCAGAGCTTCAGATCAGAACACAGAAGAACAATATTATTATATATTATACTCTATATTATTAATATAGAGGAAGGATTAAGGAGCGGACATGGCTGCTCACAGGCTCCTACTTGAAAGCATGTTTTGGGAAAATTAATTGCGATAACAGACTCCAGAGCAGCACACTGAGTGTTGAACCAAAGGTGTGTTTCTGGAGTATGTTCTAAAATAATACTCAAATAATGCATTCAGGTGGAACACAGAAATTGCTCGATGCATCGTATTTTAATAACTGAGGACTGTAACACAGGTCACTTGGTTTGCAGAACAAAGGCAGCGCTAAATCAGTTCACAGGCAAAACAAAAATAAGCCACGTTGCTAAATTTGAAAATGGGGCCATTACCAACAGGATAATAATGGAGCGTGCAACATGGCCTCGTTGATTAACCTTGCTGTGGCTTCATATATCGGTTCATATAAGCCCTCAACCAACTGTTCATTCACACTATACTTTATGGGGTGGTTTTGGAGACTCAGATTAGGCCAAATTTTAGACTGCATCTCATTTTTGATCTGGACTAAATGTAGTGGCCTTTCTCAGTCAGGGTTTACTATAGTCTGAGACTTGCCCTAGTTCTGATAAAAAAAATTAAAATTTAAAAAAAACTAATTTCCATAAGGAAGATTAGAACTAATCTAGGTCTAAGTGAAGGCTTAAATTAAACCTGGCCAGAGGCAGGTTTAATTTTGGATTGATGAATGTTGGTCGACCTTGACAACAAAGGAAATGGATTTTCAGGACCAGGAACAGGACCAGACAGAAGGAGCTGACTAGTCCATCACTACCTTAGTCTAGGACTCATTACTCTTACATTAAGCAACGTCTCAGAAAGGCATTTTTTAATTCTGGATTAATCTAAGTAGGATTAGCCTTGTTCTGATTTCGATTAAACCCTGTCTATAGGGTTTAATCTATTATATGTGACATAATCCACCCTTGTGTGCTGTGTTCAAATTGGGCGCGGCCGTCAAGGAGCAGCCATCACCTTGGTTTCATTACCTATAGGCATCCTTCTCTAGCTGCACTCACTCTCCTTCTCCTTTTTAAAATTAATTGAGCCCACACCGAAGTCTGAAGACAAGTGAGCTCACAACACATCCAGAGTATTAGCCGAGGAGGAGACCACCACACGCACCCTCCTGGCGCCCGCCCTGGTCCCTCCATGCGCCCTCCGGCAGCAGCTGCTGGGCGTCTGCATGGACGTAGCCGCACACCTTGGGCGAGGCGATGTGGCTGAGATTCCTGATGTCCTCGGAACGATAAACCAGCAGCCTGCCGTCGTGGGCAGAGTCTGTGAACCTCCACAGGGGCTGGAGCGATTGGAGAGAGGGAAGTTCTATTAGTTCAAAATAAGAGTGACAGTGACACTTTCGGTTCGTTTTTTTACACCGTGTCATCATGAGGCCTGTCGCTTTAAGAGATTGCATGGTGGGGAACGTGGGAGCCCTGTTTGTGCACGGCTAGAGGAGGGGGCTGAGAGGAGGACGCATGAGACGGGAGAGGACACTGCGTTACTATTTCTTCGGAGTTAGAATGCACCTGTCTACTACCTGTCAAAAGAACCCCCCCCAAGTGAAGCGCAAGTCCAAACGGTACTGCCCTCACGTTGTCTCTGTGGAAGGAAATCACCAACTGCTGGAGGTCCCCACTGCGAGCCAGCGGACGTCAGGCCAAGTTTTCACTGATGAGCAGCTTAGCTGGTTAGCTTAACATGGAGGCCAACTGATGCCACCTGGGACTAAAGCATAAGCATAGTGTAGATAGTATAGGTGACCCTTACCTCGACATTGTACTCCGACTCATCAGTGAGGATGTGGGCTGAAAACTCATCCCCATCTATGTGTGCCTGCACACGGGAATTCTCCTCCCCTGAAAAAAAACAAAATGACGGTAAAACAAATAAGGCGATGGCATTCAAAGCAGACGGTGCAGTTCCCCGCCGACTTCAAGTTAAGAGATTATTTGCACCACTTACCAACCACGTGTCCGGTGAAATAGTTCTGCAGCTGAACATCGTAGTTCTGCTCCGCTCCTTGTTTGTCAACAAACACAGCCTTGAAGTTCTCCGTGAACAGGTCCGTGTTTGTGGTCAAATACAGTTTGAAATTCCTGGAAGCAAAATGAAGACGCAACGCAACGCTTATTCACCTCTCCCGGCCCTCATCAGTACATCCCGCACTTTAGGGCGCTGCAGTACCTCTGCAGAGCTGTGAAGCTGACCAGGCGCTCCAGGTGGGACTGGGCACGGGCATCCCTCCTCCTCACAGAGTGCAGCTGGAGGCCCGTCCACGGCAGAACCTCGAAATCCGATAGGACGGAGCTCAGGGCCTCTGGAGAGTCCCGAGAACGGAAAAAGGAGGTTTGCACAAATACAAGGGTGGCGCCTGTGACATCAGACTCCAGCCACTAGATAGGCAAACTGTGACGGAACGATTGAAGGATTCATTCAGGCATTACAAAATTTAATTCAAGGCCTTTAAGTACTATTTAAGCACAATTATTTTTCCATTTTCAAGGTCTATAATCACGTTTCAATGTGTCATCTACTATTATAAGCCTTTATTTCCAAAAATGCTGGATTACATTTCCCTGTAATAATCGATGTCGTAAAAGCGATTCTGGAAAAAGTTTTATTACGTTACCCTTTTAATAACAAAACCAGGGAAGATACCACTTGACCCCCCCCCCCCCCCCCCCCCCCCGGCTCAAGCACTTCAGCACAAAATGGGCTATTTTCAAGGCATTCCAGTAGGTACTTTACATTTCCGAGGACGAATTTAAAGCACTTCAAGCACCTCAAGGACCTGCTAAGAACCCTGTAGACTATATAGCCACCCTTGTGTTGTCTAATTTAATGAAAAGCTTGTATTACAGATAATTTATCAGTCGAATTGTCTCTTCTTGTTTGGGTGGGGGAGAAGTTAGTATTTTTATAAATGTGTAAAAAAAAATGAAGGTTTGGTCTCACGTCAGTTCATGTGTCAATGTGATGAAACATAAATCGGAAATCGCCCTCCCTGAAACAAGCCAACGCGTACGGCTAGCTCGAACGTTTCCAAGTCGCAACTCACACATTCGCCGCCGTCGACTTCGTTTTTTACGCGTGCTTCGCCAACAACCCCTTCTCTACATTTCGGGCACCGTTTTGATTCGAGCGGAACGGCTTTAAAACCGAGCTCCGGCCGCTGGCCCGACCTGACGCTAGCGGCTAGCTGTGGACTTACCCAGCTCCGGGTCTCTTTCCTGGCTCCTATCCGTATTAGTTCTTGGTTTAACCGCACTGTTTACCAGGTAGGGACCCACCAAGGCATAAAACAATATGTACCTCATTGTAAAAAAAATAATAATAATAAAAAAAGGATAAATAAAATAACAACGAAGTAGCTCCGACGGCTGGTCTACGCTGACATGATCACAATAACATTGGCGGCGGCGGCACAGTGAGGTTAGCGGGCTCCACACGGAAGTGCTAGAGTGACTCAAGTCAAGGAGCGCGGCTGGTGTATTTCTAACGACGCTCCCGTTCGCAGTGTAGTATCAATTATAATAATTACTACAAAAAAAAAAAAGATAATAAAAAGGCCCATTTTGATCGTGGCTGTTTTGGTTTAGTTCAATTTACGTGTATTCTGATTCAGTTGCACAGTTCATACCACTTTAATTCACATGCCACTTTAAATGCACATTCTGTATATACATAGGCATATTCCTTATATCTATTCCATTTTATTTCGATTTATTTTTATTGTATTTTATTCTTTATATTTTTATCTTATTCTATAAGTATTCCACTTACTGTATTACGTTTTAGGAGTCAGTTAGTCGGTCTATTAGAAAGGAATTTTCTACTTTTTATTTTATTTTATTTTTTATTTTTTCCTAGGACATATTGTGTGCTATCACCGGGTGCGTTGCATTACATTTCACTGCATATATGTATGGAAGTATGTATATGTATGTGACAAATAAAAAAATCTTGAATCTTGAATCTTCATTTATCACTGCATTGTGCTTGTAATGACCGCATGTGAGAAATTAAAGCTGTATTACAGCAATTATTACAACTTATAACATAACCGTCAGGAGGGATTGGTAGATTCAAAAAACAAAAAAACAAAAACAAAAACGAGACCTCTTCAGAGGTATGATAGGAAAAAAAAATCAAACAAACAAAAAAAGAGCTCAAGTTATTTGCACATTTTTAATGGCGGCGTCTCAGTGGCTCGCTCTGTTGCCTCACAGCAGGAAGCGTGAGGTTTGAATCGGACAGGGGCCTTGCTGTGTGGAGTCTGCACGTTCCCGCTCTGAAGACACACATGTCAGCGCCACTCCTGCCGGTGCCCCTGAGCAAGGCTTCGGTCAAGATCCGGAGTTGGGCCCCCGGGCGGCGGCGCGTGGCGTGCCCCACTGCTCATACATGTGTAGGATAGCAGGGTGGGTTAGGAGCAGAGAACTAACTCCCTCTGTATCTAAAACACACATCTATCAATTTGAATAATACTGCAGCAGACAATCATGGTTTATAAAATGTTTTAATTCATGGTAAATAGCTGATACATAGGGCATCAAAAAGTTCCACAAGGCTTTTGGGGACTACAATTGATGATTAGCAAAACATAATAGTGGTCCAATTCTCTTGATCACTGGACAAACCAAACAACCTTTAAAGATGTGTACAAACCTGCCCTAACATGAGCCCAACTCAACACTTGGACTTGCTACGTTCACACAGCATGTACGAGTGTCCCACACCAGATTTACCTTCCCTTATATGAGACAGATCTGGTGTTTTTTGTGAGTTTTTTTTTTTTTTTTTTTTTTAGAACAATGCGAACAGCAAAAATCTAAATCAAATAGGATCTTTTCAAATCTGACCCGGGCTACTTGACTATATGGTCCAAAATCCGATACATACCCGATTTGTAATTCATGATTCTGCATCGGCAGACTTGACGTAAAGGACGGTGGAAGTCAGTGGAAGGATAGTGAGGTCTTTGACTTAACTGGCATTTTGGGAGACGCTCCTATTCGAGCACAACTCAAAAGGTACAACACAGCAGCAGACTCAGAAAATGTAAACCGTGGCTCTTCTTTGCCTTCTCGCCCTTATCTCCAACAGCTAACAGATTTTGCAGCTGGCCTCCTCTGTGCGCCAACCTCAGAACTGAAGGAGAAGCGTCGGTGACTTCCATTGAGCTCCCCCCGCATGTAGGCTAATGTGCGTGACAAGATGTGACATGTCGTTATTGTTCGTTTGCACGCGCACGGCATTTCGGGAGAGTAATCAGTTCACACCGGAATCAGGTTAGGGACACATGAATGTGCGCAATGAATCAGAAATCAGCACTCAGGCCTGTGGTGTGAACGTAGCCTCGGTGTGCTTTATAGCATTTTCCCCATTCCCCCGTGACATTTTAAATTACATGCATGGCAGAATGTTGTTTTTTTTTGTTTTTTTTTTGTTTTTTAACCCCCATTTAAATGCTCCCCGTACTGACAAAACCACACCATATACCCCCAAATTAGACATGCTTCAGCAAAACAGTGGCATCAAAACCAAGACAGAAAGTGAGTGTTTAACCAATTGCCACCACCTGTATAATGAAAGGTGGTACCCTTTCATACATTACACTGGCTCTCCCTGCAGTATGGAAATCGTGAATCCATTTCAAAATAGACTTGCAGCAGCTGTAACCGTACCACAGAACTGTGTAGAGACAAACACACTAGAAGGGATCCGGGGTGTGACTAGTTCTAACATTTTCAATTCTATTGAAAATAAAACTATTGGGAGGGAGAAAAAAAAAAAATTACAATTAAAAAATCTAAACTGAGAAGGATGGGTTTCAGATTTTCCAGTTGTTAGACAATAGGCCCTATGAAGCATTTCCTTGCTTTGACCTAGGAGTGTGAGACAAAGTAAAGCTATTACTGATCTACAGCAGAAACTGCACATATGGAAGGCCAGGGTAAACATTAACCAAAGGAATGGAGGGCTTCTCTATTTTCAATATCATTTTTTTTAAATCCAAATCTGCATTTTAGAAAGACTAAAATGGAGTTTCGTATTTTTCCCGAATTTCCTCAGATCTTTTCAGTAATGGACTCATTGCAAGAATGTTTTCTAAGAGCAAGTAGGAATGAAGGATGTGTAAAAAGTTTTTGTCTTTTTTTTCTTCTGGTTTTTAGAAATGACCCTGGTATTGATTTGTTGTTTTTTTTTCGTTTTTTTTAGTTTTCATTCTGGGCCACTTGTTCCGCTTCGCAGCCCTCCCCCTCTTCAGTAGCATTGTCAGATGTCCATAACTGAAACAAGAAGAAATGCAATGATATATTTCAATACACACACACACAACTTCATAAAACCATCTGTCTTTTGTCGAGGCAGAGTAAACGAGCCGTGGGTAGTGAGTTAGTATAAGAGGAGGAGGACTCACTGTCAGGTTGTCTCTGAGGAGCTGCATGATCAGAGTGCTGTCTTTGTACGACTCCTCGCTCAGCTTGTCGAGCTCCGCGATGGCAAAGTCAAACGCCTGACACCAGGAACGAGCAGGAAAAAACACCATTACTTATATGCACCGGCACCGGGAACACACGTTTCCTCTGAAGAAATCCCCGAGAAATGTTCCATTCAGTCACCCCCCCATGACATTTTACTTTAACAGATTTTCAAAGTCATCGATTATAAGAACAGATGCGTTACGACTACTTTCTTTGGATAAATAAATGTTCAAGAAGCTCATAAGAAGAGTGCTTGCTGACATCCTTGGCCAGTCTGCAGGCTTCTCCAGGCGAGTTGAGGATCTCATAGTAGAATACGGAGTAGTTGAGGGCCAGGCCGAGGCGAATGGGATGTGTTGGATCCATCTTATCATGGCTGATCTTAGAGGCATCTTCGTACGCCTTCTGAGAGGACTCGATGCTCGCTGGTGACAAGATTTTAAAGACACACAATGAGAATTATCGGGAATGCACACCGTTGAGTGTCGAAAGAGGTGAGACAAATGTGTGAGCAGGGGGAAAAACAGGCCTGCTAGGGGGGGCCCCCCCAGGAGGAATGTTTTTAAATATAATGCCTTCAAATGCTCACTTCTGGTGACTTTAAGTCAAATAAATACAAGACCCCTGTTACAGATGACAAACCCCCAAACATCAACATACTGGTATATAATTATTGCATTGTTCTCTACAACCTCCTTCATTTCCAGGATGTCACGCACTATTCTGGTATTTTGGCATTAACCAGACCACGGTTCATGGCTTATAAAAAGATGCCACTATATTTAGAGCGAAACCTAACTTTGAGCAGGTAAACCTTGAAACAACGAATACATTTATTTGACAATAAATAACAACCAGAAAAGCAACATTCTTAAAGCAAGGGACCACAGGAGATATACTGGTAACAAGGGCTCCGTTAAAAAAAAAATAAACAACCACAGTATTGTCTGATACGTTTCTATTGTTATCCAAATTCTGGTTCTGTTTGAAAATTGTTATATCAACAGATATATCTTTGTTTCTAAGTTATGCAACAATTATCCCACTTGAATTAAATATCACCACTGCAGAAAGATGACTTACTTTGCTTGCTGTCTTCAGAGGCAACTTCTGCGAGGTATCTATAATAGTCTCCCTTCATTTTAAGATAGAAGACTTTGCTCTCCGCATTTGTAGAGTTTGTAATTAAATATTTGTCCAGAAGTTCCTGTGGATGGAGGAGGAAATAAGTACAATTTTATGGCTGCAAACCTGATGACATAATACAAGAAAATCCTTTTCAAAAGGAAGACCACTTTTAGAATTAAATCCACACCTTAAAATGTCTTATTAACTAAAGGAACAATACAAAATCTATTTTATTTAAAAACTGATAAAAAAAAAAAAAAAAAAAATGTATATTCAATATTTAAAGTGGCGTTAGTCACTCAAAACTGAAGAGGATAATGGTGTCAGAGCAGTCACAAACCACAAAAATAACACTGCCACACTTTAAACAATCTGTACACACATTCAAACAAACCATGTATACATCCTGTCCACCAGAGAGCACCACCGTCTCTTCTTGCTCGCCTCAAAATTAGCACATGAGGAGCACAGCCAGATACTAAGCAAATAGCGCTTTGTGAAACCACTCTGAACAGTGTTAAATCTCAAGTCCTTCCAAATAGTCTACAAACCAGGCCAGGCCTCCTGTGTATTCCCAGTAGCCTTCTGCCCTAGATACCAAACTGATTATATTATCACATCACTGTTCGCAAGGCCATTTCTTCCTTCTGACCGCGATACCTGAGGTGGGATTTCAATATAAGTCAAGCAAATTCAAATTATACAAGGAAGTTGCCAACCGTTGACCAGCATGTGACATTACTGCCAACATGGGTTCACATAACCCAACATAACATACACCTGCAGCAACCATGATCATTGCATAAGCAAGAATCCCACAAAAAAAAAAAAAAAAAAGTACTTTCAGTGTTAAAAAACTTCAACAGTTTTGAGAATGGAAAGGTTTTGAGAGCGTTTACACTGGAGGGAGCTTTACCAACTACTACTTTACTCTTAGCGGAAGGAGCCCTGGCCCTGCACAAACCCAACCCAGTAGCCACTCCCCAGCCATTCCCCAGCCATTTACTGACACAAAGATTAGCTCAGCCCAAACATGCACATATCTCAAGTGCCAAGCATTCCTGTCTTATTGCATGCGCTGCACAATAGACAGGCAAAGAAGCTTTCTTGTTCACAGAGCATTAACACGCATTTATATTTCAGTGATTTACCCCCACAGCAGGCCAATCAAAATGCTGCAGGTTAGAAAAAAAAGGATAAACTTCTACATCTCCAAGCTGCTTTACACATCTACAATGGCTGATAAAAAGTTTGAGAGTTTGGGTAACCGCTGTACTCCTTGTATCCCAATTAAAAATTCTAAGTTGGTGGCAGTGGCGCAAGAAGAAGATTGCCAGTTCGATCCCTGGCTCCTCCGGGTAGCATGCGGAAGCATCCTTGAACAAGCCCTCACGCCTAACTGCTCCAGGTGGCTGTGTTCATCGGTGTATGAATAATTGTAAGTCACACTGGAAACAAGCGGCTGCTAAATGACGTCTTGTAAATTGGCGATCAGCCAAGCAACTTTAAGATGCCCAATCTCAAGAAAAGTTATAAATGATGGCATCTTTATCACTTTTAACTCTCCTTGCCCCTGCTAGCAGGAGTGTGGAGATCAAGTGCCTTTTTAGCTCAGCTTCTCATACTGTAGTTAAGAGAAACTGGCTTAACTGCAACAAGGTGACGATGCTCTCTGTCAAATAATTACCCACCAACGCCCACTGTTTGAAATAACATGAAAAATACACATTGTCAGCATTATTGTTGTTCATTATGGAGGCAGTCCATCATTATAAACTGCTTTATCTGCAGTTCCCCTTTTTGTTCTTCTTCATAACTGTCATAACCCACTTCATTGTTCTTCCTTCAACTGTCAATCAATGTTTGACATATAGCCCATTATCTATTTGTGTTATACTTAGGTCCCCAATCATTATGCATGTTGGCATTTAATAGAAGCTTAATTGAAGAGGAACATTTTAATTATTTATGAGAATAACAACCTTGCCAGTTTTGATAGCGTATGCAGGAACACTGTAGACATTCACTGACCACATTTCTCTGTTCTGTTCAAAACATCATTGGTTATAATATCAATTCAGTGGGTCTCATTCTTCAATTGATTTTTTTGCATATTTTGTGTTTCTGGATTCCCACCGGGAAGTTGCGATTTATTCTTAAATAAATGAATCTTAATAAATCCGAATGGAGACAAAACGTGCTTGACTAAAATATCAAGCAGATCAAAGCATTCAATCATAAAAAATACTTGAGTATAATGTTTAAGTAACTCATTTAATAGCCTAAATTATACTACAGAGTACTTTTATAATACTTTCCTTGGACAGTTCTACTTACTTCATATTTTAGTACATAGTAGTAGGGAAATATTTTCCCCCCACTCAGCAGCCACAAAAAGTGAGTGGCAGTATGTGGACCTAAGGAACACCTAGAAGCAAATGTTCTAACACACACACACACACACACACACACACACACACACACACACACACACACACACACACACACACACACACACACACACACACACACACACACACACACACACACACACACACACCAGGTGTGCATAGCCAACCACTATAGGGGGAAAAAGCAGTCTGAATATGAGCTATACTGCATCCTTGGCCAAAACCAAGTACCATCCAGTCTCAAATATCAGGTGAAGTAGGATTCGAAGTGCACCCATTTCAGAATGTCCACTATAGAATAAACTCTCAATACAGAGGGGTGTGAAACCCAGCATATTTTCTGGTCTGTGTGCTGGTTTCTTGTACGTGCAACTAGCCTGTCAGGGTTGGGCTGACGAGTTAAGGCATGACATACACATCCTCCCAGACAGACACGCCCTTGTTCACCATTCAATCAGCATAGACCTGCCAAATCAGGGACACATATACACGTTAAAAAAAAATTGTTTAAAAAAGCGAAATCAGACAGGAACCTGATCAAGCATGGCTTTCTATTACAAGGGCAGGAAAATTGTAAGCCACACCACCTACCTTGACTTCCCAAATCCATTATAATCAGTCTCTACAAATCATAAAAAGCATTATTGCCTGCCACAGAACAAACAACTTGAAACTAACACCATCTGTATTCCAGTAAACTACAGCCTAAATTTTCAACACCAATGTAAATTTGTAGAAAGATAAATGTATGAAATGTGATCTTTTCATGTATTTAGAATGCCAAAATAAATGCTCAATTAGACAACAACATATGGGACTGCATGTTATCACAAAAGTGCACATGGAACTTCCTATCTATTAATCTTGGTTTTCCCTAGTTATACTGACACACCTTTCTGGCAGCTACTGACACTGACCTTTAATCATGTCATGCCCTCGCAAGATTTCAGCCCATTGTTCGACTTACAAATTCCCAAAAGGAAGGAACTGTGGGAGTACAACACAATACTTCCGTCCCTGTAGAAAATATTCATTTTCAGAAAAGATCAACTCATAAAAATGATCTGAATGTGTATTATCCATACAAATGTAAGACAAAAAAAGTGTAACTGCTTTCTGCATATGTGTAATGATGTAGCCTTGTACAGACTACACATGAGAATATATCTCTTTAGATAAAAGCTTTCTATCTTTAATGACAAGAAGCCACACAATGCCTTCAATCGCTGAGTTTCAATCATTGTTATTATATCACATTTTGCAGTATGATGGTATTTCAATCAGTGATTGTCACAGTATTAAATAACTCTTGATTGAAACATACCTAATCTAAATTCTGTGTTGAGTTGAGAGCCCCTACACATATATAATTTCTAGGATCCCAGAGCAGACACAGTGGAGGGGCGGATAACTGACTTACTTTTCTATGAACCTCAACAGCATGAGTGGGGGAGTGAATATGATTAACTGCTGTGGCCAAGTTTGTGCATCAGTGATTAGAAAATAAATCCCAGACTGTGGACATAACTAAAAAAAAGTGCAACCTGAACAGGGTCCATAGAAGCTGAATGAACATCCAAATGAGAACATCTAGTCTTTTAAGTATACCATCCTTAAAAGCCTGATTTCATTTTAGTTCAAGATATATTGTCGTTTAAATAGTTTCGATTAACAATTTAATTGTCTTCTGTTCATTTTATGCCACATAGTATAAGCCTATAACAGCATAACAATGCAGACCCACCTCATAAACAAACCAAATGTATTGACACTGGCCCTTTCAACCAAAACTAGAAAATACATCAGGTTGACTGTTAATTTTTCCGTAACCCCACTGATGGATATGCACCATGTTTGCATTTGATTCGAGGCAACACATAAAATGGCTTAGAAATGGCTTCAAATATCCCCTTGAATTTGGATGTTGATATGGTTTTGGAATCTAACGATTTTAACCAATGGGCATAGGTGTTACGGTTATTTAGCTGACACAATTATTACAAGATCATTACATAATCGTCTGATAAGAGCTAATCGATATCTTTTGTTCATGACTCCCCCCCCCCGTTTTTCTTTTTTTTTTTATAAATAGTGATTATTGGCGTATTACCAACACGTCCTTGCAGATGTCCTGGAGCTCACTCTCCACTTTCTCCCGATACTCCTTGATGATCTCCAGCTTCTTGTCGCTGCCCTCGGTCTTATGTCCGATGCTGGAGATCACCCTCCACGCCGACCGCCGCGCCCCGACCACGTTCTTATAGGCCACGGACAGCAGGTTCCGCTCCTCGTTGGACAGCTCCTCGGGCACATCCGCGATCAGCTCCGTCAAAATCTTCATGAAGTGCGCCATGTCGTCGTAGCGCTCGGCTTGCTCCGCCAACTTGGCCTTCTGAATGAGCTCACACCTAGACATAACCTCCTCCATAGTTTATATCTCTGGGGTTGTATTACTCGGGTGGAGGGGGGGGGGGATGTAATCAGGAACAAGCAGGTCCGGGGATTCGGTGGAAGTCTTAAGGGAGCGGCGCGCGATCGACGACCGATTACCGTTTTTCCTCCAGAGACGTTTCACCTGAAATAGGAAATACGTGTAGTATTAGTAGGATCGCGAACCACAGGCGTACACGCAGGCGCTCACGGGACCCCGCGCGGAGTTCGCTCAGTTAATCACAGTCAAACATTAGCTACAATGAAAATGCGGGACGCAGAACCGTGTCGCCGATCCACCCGCCCCTCGAAGCCGGAGCGCAGCGGGGCGACATCCGGGTATTCAAGAGATAAAGCTAGCTAGCCAGCGCTGCGACCCGGGCCACTCCTTTCAATAAAGCTCCGCCGTAAACGTTACTTGAACCGGCAGTTGGCGTGCGGCGGCGACGGCGGCGCCAGCGAAAACAGTGGCCCAGCTACGGGCACCCGAGAGCGAACACAACACCGACGGGTCCTGACCTGCGGGTGGTCCGTACTCGCTCCGGAAAAAACTGATCCGATTCGAGGGGTCGCTCGGGAAGGCGAGGAACGGCGGCGCTCCGTAAAATCCGACCGAGGCTGCCCGACGGGGCGTCGCCGCGCTGTTCGCCGCGCGGCCAATCGGCGGCCGGGATGGGACTTGACGGCGAGCCGGGTTCGGCGGCGTCGCCCAACAGCGTGTTTGCGCGGGGCGGAGGGGCGGTGCTTAGCGGCGGGTAGTTCGAAGGAGCGGTGCGCCGCAGCTGGGTCCACGGGGTTTCCTCCAATTAGAGCAAGGGGAGAAGACGTCAGCGCGTTGCCATGGTGATGTTCCGCCATCCCCCCCCCCCCCCCCCCCCGCAGCCACCCACCCGGGCGGGCGTGGCGCTCAACTTACACGCCTTTTCGTTCTCTCTTTAAAACAGATAGTTCATGTAACTGGAGAATCTTGGCCTGATCGTATTTCTTGTTTTTATTTGCGTACAAAATGGATTGTATTGTAAAAAAAAATAATAATAATTTAAAAAAAAAAAAAAAGCCTTAATGGACGCGACACGCAGTGGAACTCGAGATAACTCCGCGTTGTTTCCACGCTTCCTTATTGTTATCTGTTGGGCCCGGGGATGGACGTTCTTGTTTTTTTTCCTCATTTTCAAAAGATTTGGGGTTGACGACGAGGTCGATGAAATCCTTCGATCCGGAAGGTCCTGGGATTCGATTCCTGGGTTGCTCCGGCGGGTTATCTCCCAAATAGGAGCCTTCCTGTGTGGAGTTTGCATGTTCTCCCCGTGCTCACATGGGGTTTCCTCCACCTCACGTCAGAAAGGAACCCCCCCCCAAAAAAACCATGCACACATCATCGTCTGACCAGCGATGGACACTCATCACCTGGTCCCCGGGCGCGTCCACGTATGCTGCCCACTGCTCCCGGCTGTGGCCCCGGAGGAAGGACAAGCCAGGATGGGTTAAACGCAGAGGCCTCATTTCACCGGCCGCCATCCAAAGCATGTGCGTGTGTATGTGTGTGTGCAAGCATGTGTTGTAGCGTGGTGTGCTGTGTGACAAATAGAAGATTGTTCTTCTCTTCTTCTTCATTAGGATGACAGTGTAACTGGATGTCAGTAGCCTACTCGGGGGGGGGGGGGACAAACAAAAAGAAAACACCTCCCTCATGCCGCGCCCTGAAATATGAAATATTTCAACTGATACACCCCCGCAACACACACACACACACACACAAACAAACACAGCAATGCCCTCTGTTCAACCTAGGAAGGGTCAGTAGACCATTATGCAACATTCACGCTGGAAGCATGTAATTGCATTCAAAACCATTTGGAGCAAGGGGAAATGTGTATAGACGCACAGTCACTGACGAGCTGGCAGGGAGGGAGTCGCACTAACCCGATTAACACCAACCCAATTTGCTGTTAGATTTAGATCTCTTTATGTCTCATATTTTTGGCTATAGATATGAACTGCGGATGCATTTAATGAAGTCGCTGATGCATTATTTAGCATGCCTGACGGGCAGCGCCGAGTCCACCACGAGTGCTTCGGTCAGGGTGAGAGTGCAGGAGGAGGAGGTGGAGGAGGTGGTGATAACCCTCTCATTTCTCCATTTTCGCCCGAGTTTCCACGTTGAAAATAGCCAATGACGGATAAATGGGGAATGGCAGTATGTGAGAAACTGC
Source organism: Zeus faber (assembly GCF_960531495.2). Taxonomy (NCBI): domain Eukaryota; kingdom Metazoa; phylum Chordata; class Actinopteri; order Zeiformes; family Zeidae; genus Zeus; species Zeus faber. The sequence goes on from NC_137198.1 coordinate 13,930,703, forward strand.
AACTGCTGAGCGCGTGTTTGCTTTGACTCATCCTTTCCTAGTGAATCGCAGACATTTTGTTCTTGGTGTGTCCCGCCCATGATGAAGCCAACCTCCTGAAATGGACCGTTTGGCCCTAGAGACAAAAAAAAAAAAAAAATGGAAAACTGAAATCACAGGTTAAAAGATGCCTCCGTGCGCTCCTGTGTCAGAGTCGCATCACACCGGTGAAGGATCTCCACAAAAGAAGCAAGGACAGGAGTACCCAACATTTAGATGGGCCCTGCGTAGCCCTCTCAGAGATGACTCTAGTTTTCCATCCGCTAATTTGTGCAATCCTAATTGGTCGTAATTGGGCAGAATAAAATGTATTTCATTCTGTAAAAAAAAAGGCCAAAATTTTCTTTCTTAAAATTTCCAATTATATATATATATATATATATACATACATTTTTCGCGGTCAGGTAAAAAAGAGCTTAAAATCTTTACTCACTAACTCTTCTAATGACACCTGGCTACTCTGAGATATGTGTCGAGTTGCTGGGTTGAGCCAAATTCAAACAATGTCGTACACAACTTAGTTATGGTGTCAACCGGAACCATTGGCTTTTGAATAATAATCTGTTGTTGTCCGGTCAAGGTTGTGCTCAAAGTGTCTCTTTCACACGACCTCGGCACCGCCGTCCCGGATACACTCCGATCGCTGACTGTGATCGTTGCCTTGAGCCTACAGTAACAATGTTGACGATGGGGTTTCCTATCCGGACCAGCCGCATAACAAAATAAATGGGGAAAAAAGGAAATGCTGTTTTTTTTATTTTTATTTTTTTCAATAACGCTTGGAGAAAAAATGAAAAGGAACTGGAAAAGGAGGATTGAATTTCACTTCATTCTACTCATTTGATCGCGGGCCTCGTATCCTCGTATCTTTGCTTTGCACAGCAGCGAATGTTCGAACGAAAAAGGTCAATGAACAGAATGAATGAGCATCTCCCGTTGCGTGTAAATTGTAAAAAAAAAAAAAAAAAAAAATTGAAAAAGAAGTGTTGATATGTTTAAATGAATCGCATCTTCACCTTGGACCAGCTCTCTATTCCTAGCGTATGATAAAACACTTCAGGCCCAGAGCGGAGGAATAATGATCTCCAACAGACATGACACTCTCCATTGAAAAGACTTGTCCACAGTAGCTCTGCTGGCTATAAATAGAGACGGTTAATAGGTTGAGAAATCCCATGGCTTTAGCTCTAGTTTTGAGATTTTTAGCTTGTCTGCAAATTAAGCCACAGCGCTGCAGGTCCTAGAGCTCAGATTCCCACAATGTGCTCGACTCAAATGTCAGCGCACCTTCCCCACAAGATGCAGAGAGTGGTAAAGGTGGTATAGAAGAGGTAGAAAGGTGTGCTGGTTCCAGTAACGCAGCGCGTATCCACTAGATCTCGGAGTCATTAATTTTTATTTATCGTTCATTCATTTTCCTTTTGCTGTTGTAGTTTCTTACTGGGAGACAATAGACCGAAATATTTTGGAAGAATACGCCTCTATAGGCTACCTTATTACAGCAGAAAGAGTGGAGCATTGATTTGAGAGATAGGTCACATTGCATTCTATTACAGACAATCCGCCAGAGAATATCATTAATACTGCATGCAATTAGATTCACACACACGGCCGCACACACACACACACACACACGCACACATTTTAGAAGTCTTATTTGAGTTGTCACAGTAAAACCACAGGGGTACTTTTGCAGATAGACCTTTTTACAGCACATTCATAGATTGTTGAGCTGTTGAGTTTATGGTGAGAAGATTTCATATTAGGTGAGGGTAAAAGTTGATTGGTTTCTCTCATTTATGCTTGAGAATTGAGCAGTTACCTGTTTGGGATCAAAGGTTTTATTAATGGTATGAGAAAATAGAGGACACACAGCCTTGTATAGCATCTTCTAAGTATGCTGTACTTTTTATATTCATGTTTGATGAACACCGATCAGCCACACCATTAAAACCAGTGACAGGTGAAGTGAATAACATTGCTCATCTCGTTCCAATGGCACCTGTCAAGGGCTGGGATATAGTAGGCAGCAAGTGAACAGTCAGTTCTTGAGGTTGTGTTGGAAGCAAAAAAAATAGGCAAGCGTAAGGATCTAAACCACTTTGACAAGGGCCACATTGTGATGGCTAGATGACTGGGTCAGAGCATCTCCAAAACAACAGGTCTTGGTGGGGTGTTCCCAGTATGCAGGGGTTAGTACCTACCAAAAGTGGTGCAAGGAAGGACAAGGCAACAGGGTCATGGGCTCATTGATGCACGTGGTTGGCGTAGTCTAGCCCGTCTGGTCCAATCCCATAGAAAAGCTGCTGTAGCACAAATTGCTGAAAAAGTTAATGCTACTATGATAGAAAGGTGTCAGGACACACAGTGCATCACAGCTTGCTGCGTATGGGGCTGTGTAGCTGCAGACCGGTTAGGGTGTCCATGCTGACCCTCTCCACCGCCGAAAACACCTACAATGGGCGCCTGAGCATCAGAACTGGACCATGGAGCAATGGAAGAAGGTGGCCTTGTCTGATGAATCACATTTTCTTCGACATCATGTGGATGGGCGGGGTTAGGGTCTGATCCGATGGAGCATCTGTGGGATGTGCTGGAACAATAAGCCCGATCCATGGGGCCCCACCTCGCAACTAACAGGACTTAAAGGATCTGCTGCTAACGTCTTGGTGCCAGATACCACACGACACCTTCAGAGGTCTTGTGGAGTCCATGCCTCCACGGGTCACAGCTGTTTTGGCAAAACGAGGGGGAGCTACACAATATTAGTGCTTGTGAGTGGTGGTTTTAATGTTGTGGCTGATCGGTATATGTATGCATGATTATAAGTGTTTTGTGATTTCTGAATTCTGAACTTACTGACTTGATGGAAATAGAAGTTAAATTCCCCTCTGAACTAAACAGTAGCGGGAGGTCTTCTCAGACAATTAGAACCCTGTGCTCCAGTTCGCAGCTTTTCAGCCACCGCCAGTTAGAGGTAATTAAAACACTCTCATGCTCCAGCACTCCAGGTGTCACGACCACACATATACTGTATACTGTACACACACACACACACACACACACACACACACAGAACTGTCATTTAATTCTTCTTCATTTTGGCTGTGACATCAAGTTGCATCTTAAAGGTGTTGCTTGTTTCCCTCAGGTGTCACATGTAAGACTCCCCCTACCTCTCCAAGTCTGCCCCCATAGAAGAGTTTACAGCATCAGCAGATTTGTGTCCTGGGTTATGCTTAAAATACAAATATGATACAAATGATACATGATACAAAGTATATGATACAGTAGATGATAGAAATATGATACAAATTATACATTATGGTACATGATACAAATATGATGCATAATTATACATGATACAAAGTATAAATTATGATACAGTACATGATAGAAATATGATACAAATTATTAATTATGATACATAATACAAATATGAGACATCATGATACATGGTGAAATGTATAAATTATGATACAGTACATGATAGAAATATGATACAAATGATACGCTATGACACATGACACAAATATGATACATCATCCTCAGCTTGGTATGCAGGCTGCATGCGCTTGCTCTCGCTCTGTGATTCTGGTCTGAATAATGCACCATCGGGGCTCTCTAAGTGCAGAGCGCCGTAGGGCTTCTCTACACTCAGCACCGCGGCGCTGCAGCGCCGTGTGTGCACGTGTTTGTCAGTGTGGGGGCGCCTCGCTTCTCACCCCTGCGTCACCGAGGACCAACCCCACTGCAGTCACTGTACAGTGCGACGTTCCTCCAAAGTCAGCTCATTTACTCTTGTAGTTTCTTGATGAATTTGATGTGTCGATGAAGAAGGAGAGACCGCTGACGCTGACTTGAGTAAAATAATCGATTTATCACGAGACACCTTCAACTGTTTCCTCTCCCCTCTCCTCCCTTCCCCCCGCCATCCTCCCCTCCCCCGTCGTCTTTCAGCTCAGTCTATAAAAGGTTTAAAAGTGAATCATGCACTCAGTATAGTTGCCTTGATGTCTAGTATGAATGCAAAAGCAGAATTTACAGTATCGCATTGAGATGGATGAGTAACCATTCTTAGATCAACTCTGAACGCAGGGTAGAGAGGACCTTCATAGCCCAGCACTCGTAAAATAATCATTTTTTCCATTTTATTCAAAGCAAAACCAAAATCAAATGCTATGAGGACCAGACCAATAAATGACTTGAGCTACGAGACATATAATGATATCATGGCGTTTTGTTCTCTTGCTTGTGAGAATTCACAACGAGAGCGAGCCGAGGGTGCCATGCAAATTTCTATTGCTCACGATGAATATGATACTGTCGTACGATGTGAACGTGACAAAGCAATATCGTTCCAATGATAACCCTGATTTATGGTTTGATTCAGACAGTTATGAATGAGTTATGACATTGTAGTGACAGCGGTTGGATTCGGCCGCAGCAGGAAGCCATCGGTTACTCTGCAAATTGTCAATTAACAAATGGCTTCACTCTGAGCTATACAGTATGTGTCCTAAAATGACTGAGTGAGAGTCGTTTTGGGGTTATCTGATAAGGAATGTGTGTGCAGTATCTTCACCTCATGACTGACCCCCCTTCAGGGTTCCATTGAGCTGTGGCATTTCAGCATTCCTCATCCAGATATCCAATCTTTTCGAATGTACACGTGTTTTTCCAGTTCCACCCGGCATGCACTGAAGTGAATCCCTACCTGCTGATTGGTGGATCAGTCTCATTGAGAGGAACTTTAAATTCGGATCAGATTTAAATTTTCACACACAGAAGTTTGTTTACAAAACAGCATTTGAAGGCTACTTTGGCTAACGCCCTGGTACTGTAACTCCCGTTGAATTTTGGGGTTAACGGATTTGTTGCACTCTATCTTTTATGAGAAATTAAAGCAGATTACACCAAGTTTGACAACAGAAATTACAAATGTTCCCTCCTTCTCTCAGGATAGGCAGCATCAAATGTTCATCTCAGTTTATTATTTTAATTCAGAAGGTTGCTTTGAAATGGCTGACTTTTTATGTGACTTTCCCCCCCCCACAAATCCATTTGTGCTCTCTCTCTCTCTCTCTCTCTCTCTCTTTCTCTCTCTCTCTCTCTCTCTCTTTTCTTCTCTCTCTCCAACTCAGTTTCGCCTTGCCCTGCCCTCACTCCCTTTCCAGAGACTCTTCACAAGTCCAGACACACACACACACACACACACCCACACACCCACACACCCACACACGCACACACACACACACACACACACACACACACACACACACAGAGTTGCATTGACTCATCACAAGAAAAAAATCCTTGCTGCCACTTAAGAGCGCTACTCATTTTCTCCACCCTCTCTTTCTCTCTTGACCCACCACCACCCCCACACTCTCACACACACACACACACACACACACACACACACACACACACACACACACACACACACACACACACACACACACACACACACACACACAATTCTGTACATTCACGCACACACACAGCCTGGGAGCTTCTGCTGCTTAGCATCATGCCACATCACTGCAGACCAGAGTGGCTAGAGCCCTGAGCTAGGCACATTCTGGCAGAATTGAGTGCATTTCTCTGTCAGCTGGAGCATCTGAGCCAGAAAGGCATCGTCGGTAGGCCGGGGGTGGGGCTGGGGGTGGGGGTGCGGTGTGGGTGGGAGCGGGTGAGGTTGGAAGGATAGCATAGGCAAGGAGACATAACATAAGAGACCGACTGAGACCAAATTGGACAAGTCAGTCTTCAGCCACTGCTTCTGATGATTACAGGACTTTCACCGTGAACGGGATTGAGTGTGTATTGTGACCTCTACCGCTTTAGAGGTAGAGGTCACCAAGAGAGATAGAAATGCACCAACCAGCAGAGCCAGATCGATAGCCTTCGCACATGAGGCAGCATCGTTTCCACGTAGTAATGATAAAGTGACGTGACACCAGCATGTCACACAGCGTTGTGGCACACTATATGTGCTGCCTAAAGAAAAAAGCTGAATATTTGTGTTAGATTGATCGCTGCCTCAGAGTGACTTGACCATTTTGACTTTATTAGGGGTTATCCGATTCCATTTCTAATCAAGTTTTTAATATGAATAATAATCTGCTTGGCTGTTATTTATGGTGATCGGGGTGATAATTGAGGTGAAATTAATAATCTCTACTATGTTTTCTTATCAGATGTCTCGGTGTTACATTACAATATTGGCTGAATTGGAGGCATTTTGCAGTGATGCATCAAACTGCAGTGATCAGTCCAGGCTTGAGTGAGGCTTATTGGGCAGCGAAAATCCTTCTGGCGTTCTGGCATACAGACACAATGAATTGTTTCGCAGCAAGACTACACTAACACTTACTGGCCATCTGTGCAGCTAAAAGGACAACTGGAAAGTCATAAATAATGATTTAAGCACTTAAAGTTTCCCATTCTCAGCCCTGCAGTGCCCGGTGCTTGAATTAGTAGTGTTTGGGTGGGATATAATATACTATACTATATTATTTTCAGATTTCAACTAACTGTTTGAGCGATTCATTGTGACCCATCCAGTGAATTAAGAAATTAGTTCATAGTAATAGTGTGTATAGGATAATATCATCAAAAAATCAGGAGTAATAGTTATATAGGTATAATAGACAAGCTCAGAAATATACATGGTAGGTTAAATTATGAGATCAAAATACAATTCAAATATGAAACATGATATAAGCCATCTGCAATGTAAAAAGGGGTAATGATAATAATAAAAAATAAAACTATATAAAATATTCATATAAAATTAATAATAACAAAATGAACCTTGTCCACGTCACATACTGTACAAATGGTAACAATAACCACATCCAAGCCAAAGAGTGAGCTACGACACTGTGTGTGTGTGTGAGGGGGAGGCAGGAGCTGAAAGCGCTCCACTTTCATTTGCTGTGGAGGAGGGAAAAGGTATTACACAAGCGGCTTCCAGTCCTCCCACCGAGGAGGCTGCAGCACCACAGACATTATGCAGCCGCGATGCGAGCAGGGCTGAAGTGCCTAATTTTCTTATCTGCCCCTCTTGTCTCTTCCCTGATCCTTTGTTTTTCCATTCCCTATTTTTGGGTACGGTCGATTCACATTCATTTAGTTGCGTTCCGGAGGGGTCAAAGTTATGCAACACACCCCGTCCCGTCCCCTCCACAGTCCCCTCTCTACACAAAAACACAAATACACGCAAGCATTTAACCACTCACCCACACAACACCCGAAACACCCTTTCACATCCTCTAACACACACACACACACACACACACACACACACACACACACACACACACACACACACACGCACGCACACAAAGGCATCCCTTTGTCAGTAAGTATGCTTGCTGTGTGGAGGTTCCAGCACCCACCCAAATACCCGGCATGCATTCTGTCTCGGAGATCAGATAGAGGGCCAGGTCGGCTCCTGTATCAACCTGCATGCACTTTGGAGCGCAGGAAAGCAGTCAAACAGGAAAGAGAGACATTCACTAGTCATTACCGTGGTCTGTATAATCCAAGGACATATTTCCCCCGGGGCCATTTTCAAACTGGTTAACAAGAGCCTGTTCCTTTTTAAAAAAAAAAAAAAATTTTTAAGGTGAAATCCAATATCAAAAACATTTAACGAGCGACTGATTTGTAAAAAACAAAACAAAAAAAAACAACTAACAAAACAAATCTAAAATGTGAATAGTCTCAAAGTTCGTCAGTCATTCATTAGTAAGGTACGAAAAATGCGTCTCCTGCGCTGAGACTTTGTTCGGTGTGGATGGACTGTTGTGGCAAGTTGCAGCATGGTCAGGGAGGCTTCTGTTTACTCCTTGGCCCGGCGAAGGAACCCTGCCCTCCAATGACTCCCGAAGTTACGACGATTGTGCAAACAAGGAGGTCTGTAGTTCCGACTGCTTTTGTGTTGAATTCAAACAAATTCACTGTCTTCTAAGCTTTCCATGCGAGCGGAAGCGGCGCCGTGACTCGGGGGCACGTTGCAACGCTCGTCAATAACAGACAGAGCGGCATGCCAGTCACCTCATCTCTTTGGGTAAACTACAGGGCGGGGCCTTCAGTGGAAGATGAGGTATTATAAAAGAACAAAAAAAAAAAAAAAAACAGCCTCTGTAACTTTCCATCTCACTTTAGCTCACCACAGGGCAGGAGGGGAAAGCCTTGTGTGACTGATCGCCTCAGCCCTGTGAAAGTCTGGTTTGACTAAAAAGCGTCTAAGGGGTTAGATTAACGACGTGCCTTAAAAACACACTGTAATCAGCTTGTCATCAGACTGGTGAACGTGGCATAGCAGTCCTCCTCCAAGAAACCATCGAATTCAGTGGCACCAATCGACTTAATTCAACAGTGTTTTATTCATAATGTAACAATAATGGACGTACACACACTAACCAAGTCCCCAAATACTTTAGCACACTTCTGAAAACGCCATTTCGAGCTTGCACAACAAAGTGTATGATCCCATGGGAATACGGCTGCAGCCGAGGGTCCTTTTCTGCGTCAAGACGTGACCTCTTCAACTTTAAACACTGGTCAGTGAAAATGAAAACTCAACGAAAAGACGCCGCCCTGAGTGACCGACGCGCGCCAAGACGCCGCGTCGCCGCTGAAAGATTCCAACTACCCCCCGACCCGGGAGGCATTTCCAGCGCGGCCCCGGGCGGTGGACGCTCAGTGATGGTATCAGATCAAAGCACACAGGTCACAAACTCTGTGATTATTCACGGGCGCGTGAAAAAGCCATCGATATATAGACGTATTCCGTAGACGTGGTGTCGCCTTCCCGCACCGTACCGGCTGTCACGGTGCGGCGCGCTCGCACTAGAAATCGAATCTACGACAATGTTCTGCCTGAGCGCGTCTCATGCGTGAGTCGAGAGGTGGTTGCTGTGTGCCACATGGAATACTGTAACCAGCAGAACGTGACAATTTTTGTATTGGTCACATACATTCGCGGCCGAGCTCCTGCACGGCGGACCGGATTGCCTGTGGCCCTTTAAGCCGCGGACACCGCCGCAGGCTTCGCGCACGCACGCACACACGCCGACACACACACGCAGGCACGCACATACACACACACACACACACACACACACACACACACACAGCACCGTGCCTGTGTGACAGCCGCCTAATTAGAATGGGCCAGATGAAATGGTTTGGGGGCTTGGGTGTTAATTATTAAATGGCTGAGTCAGTGGCTGTGCTCTGCGGGCGGCGGAAAAGGTCACCGGGAAACCTGGCAAAGCGGATCAGAGACACCAAACTAATTTCCGATGATTAAACCCGCCCCGCTATCGTTCATCCGCCCGAGCGTTGACACGAGTGCCGTCTGGCTCGTCCCGCGGTGTTTCATCGAAGAGAGGGCTGTATGTTCTCTGGGCCTCTCTCCCTCCCTCTCAATTACCCACACTTAATAAACATAATGCACACTTGTTGGAGGGCGCCCCTCTCCCGCCAGCTCATGTGAAATCAAAGAGACGATCATGAGGTCTCGTCCCAGCCCCATCCTGACTCGGTGAGGTCTCTCTCTTCCGGCGTTGTCCCTGGGCAAATAGCTGGAAAGAAAGAAAAAGGATACATCAAACATCAAAGCGGTGAAATCACAAAATCCACCGGCGTGGGAATTTCTATACGTTTCCCAGAGGAGGATCAAGAGGTTTGGGAACGGGAGGGCTGCCTCAATAAGATTCTTTGAGCACCCGCCGGAAGGAAGCGCGGTTTTGGTCGAGTCGAGAGATGACAGGATGGTTTATGGTTGACAGGAAACAAGAGAGAGACTGTGTGCTCAGAGTGTGCTGCGGTACGCAGGCGGCGGAGGGGCTACTATAGAGAGCAGGCACACACACACACACACACACACACACGCACACACACATGAGAAAAGCCCAGAGAAGAGCTGTTATGTAAGGAGAGGGGGAGGGCGGGTGATTGAACAGCCAGGCTCTTCTTCAGACGCAATGTATGTCATATAGATCAGGGGTTCTCAAACTTTTTTTTCTCAACCAAGGACCCCTTTTATGAGAGAGAATAAACGTGAGGACCCCCCTCACGTACGTCCCAGGAAAATTATTTGATGTTAGGCCTATTTCTCACACTTCTACATATAGATTATGTGTAAAAACAAACACCAATCGAAGGAATTTTTATTAGAAACACATACATTTTAAATACAGAATATAAAAATGGTATATTCCATTCTTTATATATTAATATTTTATATATTATATAATTCACATCCATGAAATTAACAAGTAACATTGTAGCTACACAAAATCACAAATTGAGAGACAGGCATGTGCACATGGCAGGATTTGGAGATAGTTATATATTTATATATAGTGCATAAAAATATTATATTTCTCAAAATTAAAAGATGTACCACAAAATAATAATAATAATAATAATAATTATAATAATTATAATAATAATAATAATAATAATAATAATAATAAGAAGAAGAAGAAGAAGAAGAAGAAGAAGAAGAAGAAGAAGAAGAAGAAGAAGAAGAAGAAGAAGAAGAAAAGGAAGAAGAAGAAGAAGAAGAAGAAGAAGAAGAAGAAATGTTGGATTTGTTTTGTTTTTTCAAAACCGTGCCCCTGGCTAAGTAGCCATGGACCCCCGAGGGCCCGCGGACCCCACTTTGAGGATCGCTCATATACTGCAGATCATTGGGCGGCTGGCGCGGCGCCAAAGTATTTCCACTTCCGTGAGAGCGTTGTCTCTCTGAGCTCCAGTCTCTCCTTCCACCTCCTCCTACCGTGTACATCTAGGGGATCTCTGTTGTCTTCTCCATCATATACATGACAGGTTGTATCGAACGGAGCAGAGCATCACCGTCCCCTGAAGGACGACCGGCTGAGCAGCGTGCGAGCAGGTTCAACCGCCCCAACCTGCTTCCCCGTCGACGCGCTGAAGACACGACCATAGCTGGGCGTCCTGCGGCGACACACCCCAAGCGCACAATGCACGCTCCGACAGGAAGTGACAGCGCGTTGTTTTTCCTGTAGCGAAGGAAGCACACAGGGGGGTGATTTATGACCCAAATAAGGAGGCTTTTTTGTTTCACGTGTCCGAGGTCAGGGGAAATGGATAACTGATTTTTTATTTTTTTTTTCCTTTGTTTTGTTTTTCTTCCAGATGCAGTTCTTTTTATTTCACCTTGGGGTAAAACTATAAAGAGCCTTTTGGAGGGAAGGGTGAATGTAGAAATTCTGTCAGATTCTGCTTTACATGGAAACTCTGTCTTTTGAACTTTTTTCTCTTGTAATGAAGCGTTTTCCTCTGCGGCTAAAACCCGTTGGTGTTGATGAATTGTTTTGCGGTACCGAGGTAATCTGGCT
>NC_137198.1:13947128-14249628 GCF_960531495.2 Zeus faber
GCGCATTTCCAAATAAAAGGGGCACCGTCAACATGCACCCCGTGGATCCCATCCTTTTCTCATGCATTTCTCATACAGAGTACCATCTGTTATTTAGGCCGACGTTATTTCACTTGTAATAACAGGCCGTGCGTGTGATTTGCAGAAATCCTAACGTTAAAAAAAAAAGAAAAAGAGTATTATTTTGGTGTGCCTTCTGGTACGCACGTCATCTTTGCCTCGGTCTTTTCGACTGCTGACGTCGTCTGCTGTTGGACGACGCGCCGCCGCGTCTACACCTCCACCCGCCGACCAGCCTGCCACACCCACCCACCACCACCACCTGCGTTGGCGTCCGCCACAGAGCCACAGACGGCCAAAAAGATATGATAAGAAAAAACAAAACAACGTATTTAAGTGCGCTCATGTTGTCTATGGGTTAGACGTCCTGTGATCTTGTGATTACATTTAGGGAACTTTTAACCCTTTATACGATGTGCCGCCATTCCGAGTCACGTGACCGCGTGCAGTGTCACGTGGTTACCCGCGTCATAGAAACCGTTCCTCCGTTACGTCGTGTTGTCGTAGACTGCCCTCTGCTGGCCAATGTCGTTATTAGTTTTATTCGTTTTTTTCTGCTTGGACAGAGATATTATAAAAATAATGATAAAATAATGATAATAATAATGAATGAATAATGATAATAATAATAATAATAATAATAATAATAACAAATTATTACTATTATTATTATTATTATTATTATTGTTATTATTGTTATCATTATTATTATTATTATATGGTGTGTTTAATATCTGACATATCCATGTTTGGGAGAAGTCATTCATTATATAAAAATAGAAAAAAAACAACCTGAGGAGCAGATGAAGAATAAAACATTTTATTTTTGATGGTTCAAAAATGTCGATGGTCAAAAAGACCCCAGTCCCTCTGGTAAGCTGGCTCCAGCCCCGGTGGGGAGAGGTCAGCTCAAGAAAAAGAGATGGAGAGGAGCACGAGCGGTGAGACTGGGGAGATGGAAAGGCTGCTTACGAAATACCCTGACAGAACAAAGGAAAAAGCTAAACTTGTTCAGCTATATGAGATAAAGTGTTTGTAAAGTGGTCAAAACTCTCTCGGCCGTAACAAATGGATGTATCGACCCAGTCCACCTCGTGATACTCGGTGATCCCAGGGTGGAGCAAAGAGTTGGTTAGTGGTTAGACTGGTCTGTGGATCACTTAACAATAGACTCTGATTTAAGATTGCTTTTGCGGCGCGTAGACACTCCTTCCTGCTCTTGAGAAAGCCTCACTCATGACGAAAAACACATTTTTACGCTTGTGTCAACTCCCGACTTCCTCCTCCGCACCAAAACCCAGCACCACGTGTGTCAACAGGCCTAAAAAAGTTAAAAAACAATGGATAATCTGACACTGTATTCATTTTCTTAATATGTCTTCCTTTCAAAAGAGACGTCAGATTCTAAGAGGAAGAGTAAAAGAGGGGAAGAGATAAATACCAGAGGAATAAATGCCTGGATTCTACGAGGCCTTGTGTGGCGGAAGGATGAAGTCGACCACTGGCCGTCAGGATTCAGCTCACGCACAATCATTTTGTTACAAAAGTCAGATAATCAAACACAATGACCCCCTTCCGACACTTTACAAACACGAAAGCCGAAATGTCACCAATTATCTAGATCTGTGGAGGTTAACCATGCGTGTAGGTGCAGGTGCAGCAGATCATCAGTTTATGTTTCACCCATTTGGCCTGAATAAGTATTTTAGATGGATGCATTTTAATAATTCATATCTATAATTTATACCCTATATACCCACAACTATAATTTATCCTGTGCATTTTCTATATTCTGTAATATATATATATCTATACATTATATATCTGACTTTTTATTTTTTGAATTTCTTTTGGATTATTGTATATATTTGACGATTTTTTATTGTATTTTTACTCAACTTTTTTAGTCTATTTTATTTTATTTTATTTTATTTTTTTTCCAATTTTTCGTTCTGTTAATCTTGTTTTTTTTGAATGCTAAGAGTCTGCAGTGTACCGCATCAAACCTCAACAAACCCAATCCCGAGTATATGTAAATGTCCCTGACGGAATAAACTTTTTTAGATTAGATTTGAGTAGTTTCAAGCAGGTACAGTATATGCTCCTGGCACCAGACAGTATTTATTTGTTTATTTTATTTTTAATTTTTTTATATTTATTTGTGTATTAAAATGACTTTGCACTGTCATATACAGTACAATGTATTAACAACTATTATCATTAACCTCTTTTTTAAAATATACTTTATTGTGTCTTATTTCAATGCTGTGGTGGTTGTTGCCAGTGCAATATAAACAGCCTTCAAGTCCCATAAACCTATAAACATCTCATTATTTAAACCCCTTCAGGTAAAATTTGGGCTTTTTTGGTTTTGCTTATTTAACTGGAAAGCTGATATATAAGTGACAATCGGTGGATAGAAAGACAACGGGAGGCCGATGAGCTCACTAACCATCATGACTTCTCGCCCGTAAAGGAAAAAACAAAACAAACGAAAAAAAAAACCCAGAACATGGCGACACACAAATGCATCACGCGGGGAGTCGGCAAATATCAGCGGCAGCGAAAAATCACCTCATCCCCACATCTCTGCTGGCTGTTCCCCTGCGGGCGCCGGGGCTTGGCCCGGGCTCAAGTGAAACTCCTCTGTTTTCCTTCACTCTCTGTCGGGCCAGGGGGGGGGGGGGCGGAGGTGGGGGTGGAGGCGGTGGAGGTGGAGGTGGAGGTGGAGGTGGGGCAGGGGTGGGGGAGGGTTGACTGGCCGTCCTGGCTCCAGGCTCACGTGTAGCGAGGCTTCAAAGGCGGCCCCTCAACGCTCATCTCCCGGGGTTCGAAAGGAGCCACCGGCGGCACGTAGAGGTTTCAAAACAGGTTGGACGGACTTTGGAGGATCAATCGTGGGGGGACAGGGAACGGAGAAAGGGAAGAACGGCGTGGTGGTTGAGAGAGAGGAGGGAGGAAGGAGGGTGGGCGGTAAGGCAAAACGGGGTGTGGTTAACAACTGGGCTATGAATGCATTTAGCGCATTTTGGCAACAAAGGATGAATAAATCGGGCAATTTGGGCATTTTATGCTTTCACGGGGGGAGCTTCGCTATCTAAATTGGGACTATCTTATCCGAGGTAAATTAATCCAGAATTTAAAAATGCCTTTCTGAGAAGTTGCGTGGTTTCAGATGAAGTAGTCGTAGACTGGGAAGCGCGAGACGGAGGTGGTGAAGCACTAGTCGGCTCCTTCTCCCTGCTCCCCGTCGGGGTCGACCTGGACGCCCACATCCGTCAATCCAAAACTAAACCTGCCCCAGAAATATCGTGCCTGCATTAATCATAATCATGAGGGACACAGACGTCTGCGAGGGACACTCCCACGGCCCTCGAGGTCGAAAAAGCAGGAAGGGTCACGCGAGCGGGGCCTCGGTCGGGGGGACTCGGAAGCGACAGTCCCCTCTTTCTTCTTCCTCACCGGGGGGGGGCCCACGGCGGTCCGCACCCGCACGGCGCAAAGTGGCCGTACAGCGGGAGCAAAAGAGAGTCGGCCGCCGCCCGGCTCCGCCTGCTCTCGCCTGCTCTCGCCTGGCAGCTCCCTCCCTCCCCAGTCCTGAGACGACGCTAATCATCAGGCAGCAACGTTTGGCCTCAACACAACAGAAACTGACGCAGGTCGGAACCTGCCCTCCGAGATCTCACCGACACCGCCTGTGACACATTGAGACACAGGCACCTCATTTCACACACACACACACACGCACACTCTCTGTAATCCACTTTAAAAACATATTGTCACCGAAACGTTCTCCCGTCGCCTCATTCTTCTCCCCTGCTTTGCGTCTCATGTCGTTCAATAGCCCTCATTGTACTTGAAGCAACGTTGGGACGCTGAGTCATTGTGTCGTGCTCTCCTTTCTTTCTTTTTTTTTACGTCACCTCATTTTTGTCACAGTTAAACGGCCGTCACTTGGTTGAAGTGGGCACTGTGCAACGACGTGAAGTCATGCTGAAAGTCAGACGATAAATGTTTGCCAAAAAAATTATTCTTATTCTTATTCTTATTCTTATTCTTATTCTTATTCTTATTCTTATTCTTATTCTTATTCTTATTCTTATTCTTATTCTTATTCTTATTCTTATTAGACTCAGTTTTCTTCAGTATTATTATTATTATTATTATCAGCATTATTATTATTAATACTATTATTATCATTATTATTATCATTATTATTATTATTATTATTATTATTATTATTATTATTGTTATTATTAGACGCAGTATTCATCAATATTCTTCAATATTGATATTCTTATTCTTATTCTTATTCTTATCATCACCATCATCATCATCATCATCATCATCGAGTGACATGAAAAAAGTTGTTATTCGTGTTATAAATGCTGTAAATTTGTAGAATGCAGGAATGTGAATGCTTCTCGGGGAAACTGAACATGGGCCCAGATTCACTCTCTGGTATATTTCCATCTATATGTTTTCACATTTATTTGTCAGTTATAGGAGCTCATATATGTCCCATAACATATTTTTAATTACAATATTTACTGTTGGTTTCTTAGTACAGGGCAGAAGTCTTTTTCAAAAGGGAAAATCTTAGGTTCGAACATACTCTCAACAAACATCTTCAGAATGGATTGTGTTTGTGTGTGTGTGTGTGTGTTTGTGTACATCTAAGTGGTACTGAGTGTAAATGCAGGTAAATGTGTGAGGCCTCCAGCAAGCATCCCTGCACTAATGCTGTGCAATGTATCGCACACTGTTATAATAAAGTATTCCCTATGAACGTGACGGACCATGACTCGCTCTCTAAACCGGCATCGGAAAAAAGAAATGTATTTTGTTTCCACGAGAAATTCCTAAATTCACCCACGACAGATCAAATCGTCTCGAAGCAGTAATGCAATGCGGCGGACGAGTGGAACCGCTGTGATTTCTGCGTCTGGCTGAGAGCGGCGATCAGGGCTGAACCGGACGGAGCGGAAGGGGTGGTTGGACCAGGTGACAACACGACGAGCACGTTCGACAGAGTCCCACGCCTCGGCACAACAATCGTTTTGCCTGAGCGGAGTCGTCCCACCGGTTCCATCCGCCTCCAAACTCCCCCGACCACTCTGCCGGGTATAACGCCGCATTGTCGCCTCTAATCCGAGGGCGCCTGCACCAGCACCCGTGAGGAGTTCGGCCGAACGCCCTCCCAGCTGCGTGCGGCTACAACTTTGATTTCACATGTCTGGTTTGCTAGAAGGGGACAGTGTGGTTTGTTTTGGTTGGAAAAATATTGGCTGCTGGGGGCCGCTTCGCCTACCACGCGCCACCCACGTGGCGTCGCCAGGGACCGCCGGCACAGCGACACAGAGACCACGGGGTTGTACACACCAGTTTGTTGTCGGGAGTGGGCTGGTTGGAATAAGCCCAGGAGCAGATAGACATGTGTCACGACAGGGGCCCCTCTCCTGACTGTGTGTGTGGGGAAGGGGGTTTTACCTGCTGCAAAGAACAACAGGTGTACAGCCACCCTGTCCCTGGGTCCCCAATGACCTACATCCAGGTCAGGTGTGGCTGCCCAAACCACACCATCCCCGCACCACAGCTACACCATTTGTTTGGCCGCAATTCCAGTGTCACTTGTTTCATTGACCTTTACTTTGCCTCTGAGGGCAAGGTCAGTGCCAGACAGTGTTAGAAGCGTGCGGCCAAGAACTTAAATCTACACTGGGAAGATTTCGCCCTCAATTGCAACATTTTTTGGAAGATTTGAAATCCCTGATTTCACAGATTTGTGAGCCTTCACAGAACTTGCACACTGACGCAACCTCACTTACTCATGTTCACCTAATATTGGGGTTATAAAAAAATAAAAAAATTTATTAAAAAAATAAATAAAAAGAGCAGGGTCTGGACTTTTTGGGGGCCGGTAATGACATTGACAGGGCGTTGAACTGATGGGATCTCATTTCAAGCTTCATGTGGGATTGTTCTCATACATGAAGAGGGTCCACATTCACCACGGGCACAACTTTCTCACTTATATTTGACAAAAATAAATAGGAATGAAGTGTCAGTGCGCAGTATTATGGGGCCCTCAATGTTAGGTTGCGCTCAGAAAACCCACCAAAAGCTCTTAAAATAGTGCTGTGTATTCCTGCGTCATGATCGAAATGGAATGCCGTCCGTTTTGTTCGCCTGCATTCCAAAAGATGCTCGTCAACAAACGGCTGCTCATAAAAAACGATCTCAAACACGGAGACGTTAGTGTGGTGTGAACACAGTGCATATGAAGCCTAAAACGCAGGTTTAATTAATTAAAAAGACACGTGTGTTGCATGTACAATATTTTAACTAAATACTTAAAAACAGCATTACACTATTAAATCATAATTTGGATATTACATGTGTTGTCTTGATTCTGTATATTTTTATATATCTGAATATTTATATTGAATATATACATTTTTGTTATTACTATTATTATTATTATTATTATTCCCTTTTCCCGCAGACTGCTAGGCTAAGACTGTTACGTAGTGAAACGCACCAAACCTCACCAGAACAAACTCCTCGTGTGGTGTATGAAAATGTGCCTGGTGAATAAAACAGATTCTGATTCTTATTCCGATAATGCGAGTGTCCTATCGATGCCGCTGTGTATGCAGGTATTTTGTCCTTTTTCAAAGCACTTATGCACAATTAGTAACATACACACCTGCCACAAGTGAGTTTGATGAATGTCTAATTTGAATATTAAATATACATTTGCCCATAGAAATGTTGGCCCTCTATTGACGGAGGCTTCAGGCACTTTGCTTTTCACACACATGCCGACCTTTTTGCAGGAGTAAGGTTGTGTGCCGTACTGAAATATTTGCATATACTGCTAAACTGCCTCTGCATTCCTGCATCGGCGCTGTGATAAAAAAACAGGGATTAATGGCTCTTGAGAAATGAGAAGATGATGATGAGTGGAAACCCAGGGCGGGTTTTTTCTTCAACACGGAAAGCAATCACTCCATTGTGACGGCTGCTCCTTGAAAATCAGTCCATTATGTAAAAAAAATAAAAATAAAGTATTCGTATTTGTCATTAGCTTTTCCTTTTAATTTGTTGGAGTGCTAAAGTTTTAAAGTGCAAATCCGTAAGATCGGACCGATCGCCTGTTGACGCTTAATTTGAAGCGATGAGATGAGATGAAAGATTTTTTTTTTTATTAGATTTTAAAGTTTTAAATAATAGTTTAGACGATTTCACGTTTAGAAGCACAACTAGCCTCGTGCATAATCCCTTCTGGCCCTGCTTTGAGCAATAACGGTCCCTCTAGACAGTTGAATTCGAATGACCCGTTAATCATTTTGGACTTCACAGCTACGGGCTACAACACCATCACTGTTGTGAAGCCAAACATACAAACACTCCATTACGGACGCTGGAATCCCATAACGCCCTGGAAAAACCACCCTCTCCCTCTCCCTCTCTCTCTCGCTCTCTCCCTCTCCCTCTCGCTGTCTCCCTTTGTCTCTCCGTCGCTGTGTGTGTGTGTGTGTGCGTGTGTGTGTGTGTCCGTGTGTGTGCGCGGGTGCGCATGTGTGTGTGTGTGTGTGTGTGTGTGTGCATGTGTGTGTGTGTGTCCGTACAGTAGTGTTGGGACATAGAAGCAGCATGCAGGTCTGCCCCTCGCACCCACTGTCTGTGACTGTTTACACTGTAAGCAGTGGGAATACTTTGATAACATCTAAGCCAGGCCTCAGCAAAACCCTGCAAACCATCGCGGCCTTAGTCACCGAGCAGCGTGTCGACGGCCGAGGAACCGAGTCGCCCAATCGGAGCGGCGGCGGCGACGTTGACCGTTCCCTAAACAAATGGCCGGGAACAGTAAGAATATGCATATAGACTAAATTAAAAATGAATAAGTGCAAATACAGCTCAAGTCGCACCTACATGGACGTATTCCCACTGCCTCCACATCCGACGTGCGTGATGACTGTCTGTTATATTTAGAAAGGCTGGTAATGATCCGCAAACAGAGGAACGACACAGTTGTCTCATTGTGCAAACAGGCCCGTCCCGAACACTCGACACAGTTTACCCTAATAACAGTCGGCCCGGGACCCTGTACTGGCGGTCCGTCATCACCATGACTCCCTCGCGCATACTCACGCACACACACACACACACACACACACACGCGCGCGCACACACACGCACGCACGCACGCATACACGCACGCACGCACGCACACACACACACACACACACACACACACACCGACGCCAGCGTGCTCTCGCTCCCTTCTCAGACAGGTGCTCACATGTACATGCTTGAAAAGTAGGCAAGGATTTGCATCTAATTTCCATCCGGGAGGAGTTGAGTCAAGTGTTGTTGGTGGGGCCGCGGCGGGAACGCTACGCGAGTGTGTGTGTGTGTGTGTGTGTGTGTGTGTGTGTGTGTGTGTGTGTGTGTGTGTGTGTGGGTGTGTGTGTGTGTGTGTGTGATGGGGGAGGGGGTAATTTTGGGTAAGTGGTTTTGGTTTTGGGCCGGGGGTGGGGTAGACGGTGAAAGTACAAAGGAAAGGATTAAAAGTGGGTTCGAAAAAGTGCAGCCCCCAAAACAAATTGACACTCGGGATCACACATCCTGGAGGGCGCGAGTCGTTTGCGGTTGGAAGCGACGGTTGTGCTGTTGGAGATGCACACACAGCGAAAGTTGAAACACATCTCGGGCGCATGTTTTTTGGGCCCCTTCCTCCGCTCTGAGGTCATATCGCCGAGATCCTTATTTATGGAAGCTCCTTCTGATCTTTGTGCCATTTTCTTTTTTTATTTTTATCTTCTTCTCCTTCTTCTAAACCCACATGACATCACCAGTAGCGCCGGGAGGCATCGCCGGGGTGTGGGTTCGCTTCTGTTCAGAGCTGTTCAAAACCTCATCACACACCCAAAGGGCTTTTTTTTTTAATGGGTTCAGGCCTACTCCTTTTTTTACTTTTCGCTCAAACTATCGATACGGCACGCCGTGCTCCGCCGCCCGCCGGGAACCCCGCGAAAAACGAGCCGGGATCGCTCTCCTTTCGCCGGTCAGATGAAAAGGTGGACGCTCGCGTGAGGCGTCTCCTCGTCTTTATTTGTTTTGTACCTGCGCCGAGCCTCTCCATGTTCTGTGGAGTCAGCACCCAGTGAGAGTGTAATCCCAGCCTTCCCAGACCCCCGCCCCTCTCTTTCTCTCTTTCTCTCTTCCTCTCTCTCTCTCTCTCTCTCTCACAGAAACACACACACACACACAAGCACGCACGCACACACACGCACACACATACACACAAACAAATACACACACATCCCGTGTCCTCAGTGCAAACACAAACAAACTCCCAGAAACAGGTGTCCTTCCATTGGGATAAATAAACAGTTAACCAGGATATAGGAGCAGGAGGTTGACTGTGTGTGTGTGTGTGTGTGTGTGTGTGTGTGTGTGTGGGTGTGTGTGTGTGTGTGGGTGTGTGTGTGTGTGTGTGTGTTTATGTGTGTGTGTGTGTGTGTGTGTGTGTGTGTGTGTGTGTGTCTACACAGGTGAGATAGATGAGAGAGGGGGCAACTACTGTTTGCCGTCTATGAGCTTTTGACACGGCATGCGGGGAGAAACGTTGAATTTCGCTGATAGCATCTCTTAAGTCCCTCTGCTACAAAGAGGGACGGCTGTTTATTTTCACCCTCAGTATTTATTTTATCGGACGATCCGCCCCAGGCTCGTTGGAAAGGATTATATGGAGAGAGCCGAGTTTATGCAAATTCGGTATAATGCGGCATAATGACAATGCAGAGTGAGTGAGTGAGTAGAAAGAGACTGATAGATGGAGACAGAGAGAGAGACAGACAGCTAGAGAGACAGACAGACAGACAGACTGACAGATGGATCACATTTTCTCCATTCAAAATGGAAAGAAGCCATTGGATGGACTCAAAACAGCCTTGTTAAACTTATGTTTCAGGTTTTCTCAACCTACAAGTAAGGACAGGTAATAAGGTACACACCAATTAATAATAAATATAAGTAAAAAGGTGTACACTTATTAATGATAAATATTAGTAATAAGGTGTACACTTATTAATAATAAATATTAGTAATAAGGTCTACACTAATTAATAATAAATATTAGTAATAAGGTCTACACTAATTAATAATAAATATTAGTAATAAGGTGTACACTAATAAATAATAAATATTAGTAATAAGATGTAAACAAATTCATAATAAATATTAGTAATAAGGTGTACACTAATAAATAATAAATATTAGTAATAAGATGTAAACAAATTCATAATAAATATTAGTAATAAGGTGTACACTAATAAATAATAAATATGAGTAATAAGATGTAAACAAATTCATAATAAATATTAGTAATAAGGTGTACACTGTCATGTTTAAGTTGAGTAAATAAATTCAAGCATTTTTAAAGTCCATCCAGTGGCTTTAGTGGATGCTGGTTCCAGCTCTAGGCCACAAGCAACAGCCTCAGATGTTTTGCTTTGTGTTGTTGTAGTTGTTGTTGTTATTGGTTGGTGCCTTTTCTATACCCCCGGGAGAGATAGGCAAATGACGACCTTTGTCTTGGATAATGAAACGCAGATTTGAGGAGACGATATTCATTAAAGCAGACTGTTTGAAAAGGTAAAGGCGAGCCCCCAGTGTCGCACGCAAATAAATCGTCTTCTGTGGATGTTTCTGGTGTCCATACTATTGATTTGTCTACTGTTTACTCCGTAGCTGTGGTAACTGATAGGGATCTACGGCTCTTTCAACGGAATCAAAACAACTCTGTCTCGTCAACCAGTGACAATATATGGCTGTTTGCCCATATGGAACAGTAATAATGGCTCCGCTGCAGTGAGACGACTGGGAAAATGGGCCGGCTGGCAGGCACACAGGCCTTTTTTTTTACATCACAGGCTTTGTGAACGACGTGGTCTTCGCTGTGGACGAAGTCGGTTCTGACGTCGTGGTTTCACCCTCTGAAACGTCCTTTGGAGAGCCTACTCGTTACAGTCTTCCAGTGGTGGAAAGTAATGGAAGGACTTAAGTGCGTTTTCCAAGCGCCGTATGTGTAATTACTTGTACTCACTTAAGCATATTCCCTTTCAGAGACTTTCCGCTCTTACCGCACTACATTTCAAAGCAAACATCTATACTTTTGACTGTCATGCATTCCTAACAGTCAGCTTGCTTTATCTAACAGAAATAAATCAGGATTTATGTATATCCTGATTAATTTAGCCAAAGCAGAACTGAGTACGTTAACCTCCAATACTTTACAAATACATTTAAGAGCAAATACTTCATATACTTCTACTTGAGTGGAGATGGCAACGTGGTACTTATTTTTATTGTAGTCAATTTGGTGTCATGGTGTTCATGGTCAGTGCCACCTCAGGGTTGATGAATAGATGAATCGATGGATATATTATTTGGAAGTATGACGAAATCTCAGCTCTGCGTGTGTGATTCCTCGGTCACCCCCTGACGGCGCAGGTATACGCGCACACGCGGCGCGGGCCAATCGGAGCCGCGCGCAGGTGTCGAGGTCCGCGAGACCACGCCCCCTCCGCGCACCTGTAATCCAATCCGTGGCCCTGTCACAGGTAAAACCGGCCTCGATTTCTCAGTATAGGGCAAAAAAGCGAGAAAAGCCGACAAAACCCGTTCTCGCAGGGACTCCTCTTTCCGTGCCGTTGCGTGGCCCTCATCCCCGCGTGTAGTGGTTGGGTTTTTCAGGTAAAGAAGACGGATCGGATTTTCAGTACGAACTAGAAAGTCCAGTTCGACCGAGCGAGATGTCACAGGAGCATGACAAGTAAGTGCGCTCACTCCTGCCCTGGTAGTCAGCAGAACCAATGGGTTTATTTTGGGGCATTGGCTCAGAAATAACCAAGGGCGGTGAAATGGGGACTTTTGAGCATTTTCACAGGTTTCCAGAGCCATGCACATTGCGCACGAAGGACTTAATTTTGAAACGGGCATGCATGTCTTCACTGGCGGTGGGGCGGTGGGGTGGTTTCTTCTTTTTATTTTTTTTATTTTTTTTAATTTTTTTTTATTTAATTTCATTTTATTTTATTTTGGTCCGCCTGCAAAAAGGAGTGAAGGATGAACGCGTCCCTCGCCGTGCGCCGTGAGAGGGAGAATCTCTGGCAGAGGGATCTGTGGCCCCTGAAGCCGTGGGAGCTTCGGCTTCGTCGTGTTGCAGCCCGCAGCCGCCTAGTGACACCCAACCTGCAGGTGGATTTTCACCTGTGCGCCCACCCTTGCGCCCTGTCCCGACAGGTGAAAATCCACCTGTGCCAGTTGGCGCAGGTCGGGGGGCGCAGCAGGGTGCCGGTTCACCCGGCAGTAGCGCCCACCCACTCTCGCAGGCGGATTTTTAATTTTTAATTTTAAAATGTTCTTTTCTTAGCTGCCGTGTGAGCAGATGACATATGTTTCACTTGTTGGGCGGATTATTGTTTGGTTTTGCGTGTGGGCCTGCAGTTATGTGACGAATCTTAATGCTGTTTATTCAACCGCGCAAGCCTCGGGGCAGTTTCTCCGGGCGGGGGATTAGAATGGAAATTAAAAATAAAAATTAAAAGAAAAAGAAAAAGAAAAAGGATATTGTGTGCGCAAGTGCGTGATAGTGGTAGATGTTGTAGTTATTAATACAACAAAAATAATGGAAAAGTTAAAGCGTTTAAAAGTAGGTCTATTGTTAAAAAAGGAAATTGTAAAATTTCAATAATTAATTACATTTTGAATTTAATTGAAATGATTAAAAAGTAAAATATTAAAAGCGTGGTTATGTCGTTTATTTATTATGTGAGTTATTGTGTGCGTTTTTTCGGACATTAACAAGGACCTCTATAGGATGAAATCGTACACCTGTTAGGCGTTGGCCCGAGTGCTAAAAACAAGTCCGTTTGTCCTACACTGTTTATAAGAAACGTCTTTAGGATTTGAAGTATATTAATATTATATATAATATTATTACGTCGGTTAGGACGCACTTAACGGTCAAAAGTCAATGTATTGGATTATTTGCCTATTTTCGATGAAGAAATGATAACGTTCAAAGTAAATGAAGTGCATTATTATAATTTATATTTTTATTATTGTTATTATTATTCCTAAAAAAAAGTAATATAGAGATGTATTGGCTTTTTTTAAATTGTTTTCCTTGTGGAGTGGGTTGTTCTTACAGTTTAATAACGGATCTATCGAATTGCAAATCCCTGACCCCTCAAGATGGGCATTTCATGAATGGCACAATTAGATCTAGGATTACTAATTATCACTTTGCCTTAACTATTCACAGAAAATAAGCCGTGCTTGTTGTAGATACGCAGCCTGGAAACTGAGTAACCTTCTGTTTACAGTTGATCTTGCATTGTCAGTGTCAGTATGTGGCTTTGGCAGGGAACTAATGTTGACTAAAAGGTGCTATGTTATAGAAAGTGGTGCCTATGGCATCTCAGCGAGAAACTTCAAGGAGAAATCAAATAACCAAGATGTAATTTCAACTTCAGCCAAGTGATTCCTAGTCGAAATTCATAGACTACATCGTGTTTGAATTCTGAATTCTAAATGTTTTAAGATGTACCAAAAACCTACCCTTTCCAACAATAATGAAATCATTGTTCAAATTGCTCTATTTACTTTATTGGCCTTGCAAATATGAATGCATTTTTAGCAGTGCCCTTATCTAGCTTATTAGAAAGCAAGAAGCAGGTTGCCCAAGCAGGCCGAGTGGAAAAAAGCACACACCCCTCCAAGATAATCCCCAGGACTATTTTAACTCGAACATTTTAACTAAAGTTATCCTATAAAAGTTGGGTTTACAAAGCTGTTAACTCCCGGAGAGATTATCATCTGGCCGGGCCTGATAAGGAGGAGGCGGAGGTGGAGGAGGAGGAGGAAGAAGAAGAAGAGGACAAGGAGGAAGAAGAGGAAAAATAACCATGGGTGATGGTTCTGGAAAATGTGATTGTTTTTCAGAAACAGGTTCTCTTACAAAAACATCACCACAGTGGTTGAAGCTGTGGAATGCTGCAGGGACAGATCTGTGAAGGCTGTGGTCATGTTGGGAACCAAAGTGATCCTTAATCCAGGGCTGCCACACAGGATGAGCCAGTAGAGCATCTTTGCTTTTTACCTGCGACTTCAGAAGTGGTGTTATTGCACAATCAACCCTTCTCTATGATTAATCTTTTATATAACCAGTCAGTCAGTGTACTGTAGGTAGCTATTGAGTAAGTTGATTGACATGGGTTTTGTTTGGCGCGTTGATCTGAGGTTTTTTTTGGCAAAAGGCTGTTAGAAATGGACCCCACCAAAGCACTCAACAAGGCCGCAGAAATTGAGAGAGGGTGAGAGGTTCTGTGAACAATTCGGCGTCGTCCTCCCGACCATGATAAACCGTCCCATTATCGCCTGCATGCCTCATAACAATCCCCGCCTCTGTTTCCCCTCTCCCAGTAAGCGTGCAGTCCTGGTTCTGCAGAACGATCCGGGCTATGGTGGGCAGCGCCGCTCGTTCACCACGGAGGACGAGGCGTGGAAGTCCTTCCTGGAGAACCCCCTGACGGCCGCCACCAAGGCCATGATGAGCATCAACGGGGACGAGGACAGCGCTGCCGCTCTGGGCCTGCTCTACGATTACTACAAGGTAGAGAAGGGAGATGCACCTTAGAGCGAGAGAGAGAGAGAGAGAGAGAGAGAGAGAGAGAGAGAGATGTAGTGGGGCAGGGCATCATTTAGAGATAGCTATGCTGATACCAATATCGGTGTCAATACAGATACCAACACCTTGACTTTGACACCATTTCTGAAATGATGCTCCTTGTTTTATACCAATTTTCATCTTATTATATTATAAATACCAAAATTAGGGGTCACATGCTGCTTTGAAATCAAAAGGTTTTCGACCAATATTTAAGAAAAACTTTCACATTTGGCACACATGGCAGATTAACTCTGACAGTACAAATCTCTTTTTTGGAGTTTTTGGCACTGAAGATACCCTACTAGGTATAAAAATGTAGATATTTATAAAGGTATTGATAGCTGATCGTATCGAGGCGTTTGATTGATACCATAAAAATATTGAATTGATACTTAACCATAGTCATAAGCAAACCAAGTAGGCAAATGGCATTTTTCCTATGTTGGTGAGAGTTTCTACAGAGAGTTAGCGAGAGCGTGTGGATCAGAACGCCTTCAAAGGAGAAAACCCACCAGCATAATGTTTCACCTCAGGATAAGGCCAAACATCCTTTGAGACTCTCCCTTTACAAGCTCCAGTCATTATTGTAGCACAACATCTGTGCGGTGGGGCGCCCGTCAGCCGGTCCCAACCGATCCAGCTCCGCAGGACCCGGGCCCACGTGGATGTGATGTGGTCAGACCCTGAGCGGCTGTGTTTACCTTCCCATACAGGTGCCCCGGGATAAGAGAACAATATCCCAGAGCAAGTCGGACACACTGGTCTCTGATGTGGATCACAACAAAAGGTAGATGGCCGACCTCACCTAATACCCCCTTTTTAGAAAAGCGCAGCCGCGGGGGAGCACCACATGGAGAGATCCGTCCTCTTCTGTTCTGTGGAGGAGAACTGAACATGCATTTGGCTATTGTGGCAGATTCACTAGTTAATATACCTGTAAATACAGACTCTGACCCAGGGTTCCTATACCTTATATAAATAAAACACCGGACTCTGAAACAGGGTTCCCATACCTCATACAAACAAATGTCCAAAAAAAAATGAACAGGTCCCCTGCCAGAGGACCTGGGTTCGCCGGAGCAGCGCGGTCGACCGGCCTCCTTCCACCATGGTGCCGACAGCCTGCCCCCTCCTCTCTTCTGGAGACAGGGGGCCTTGGGCTGCTGCGCTGCTGGTGACGGTGTGGCCGGACTTGGCTGCTGCGGGGGCAGCTTGGAGGGGTGGCCTGGCTGCTGGGCTGCTGGATGGTCCTGGGGGTGGTTGCTGGGCGGAGAAGCCAGCTGCCAGCGGTTACCTGTGGCGGTTGCTGCACTGCTTCTCCCCCGGTGCTCCGCCGGACCCCCTAGGTGCTGCTGCTGCCAGTTGGGGGAGGGTTGGTGCTGGGGCCGCCCGTCGAACCACTGGTGGCTCCAGGGTGTCTTCGGGCGGCCCTTCTGTGTCCCTTCCCAGTGCCGGAGAGTCCCTGCTCAGGTGCCAGTGTGGCAGATTCGCCACCATACGCCACCCAAGTGACGTTTTCAGGGACCTTCGGCACAGAGACACAGACGAAGGGGGGTTGTTAACACCAGTTTATTGTAGAGCGAATGCTAGGTGGAATTATCCAGGAGCAAATGGAACATGTCATGACACAGGGCTCTCAACAGGGTTTTTAAACCTGATGCTCGTCAGCTCAACCAAAGAGCAGCTTTTGTGGCTACTGAAGCCACCCCATCCACCACAGCTATTTAACACTGGACAGGCATGCGTGCTCTTCATGAATCCTTGCCAGAATTACTAACTCCCCTGTCCGTTGTTTTCCAGACACCAGATCCAGGCCGGACACTCCATCGTCCCTCACCAGGAAACCTCCATGGCCAACCTGGAGAGCAGGATCCAGGTGCTTAAGGGACCCTTCAATATTTTGCTGCCGAACCAACTGAGCCAGGACAAGAGGACAGCGTTCCCCTCACCAGGTCAGTTCACCGTGTCTTGAAAGCAAGAATATGGTAGAGAAAGCCATCGGCCCCCCAGAAATATCAACATTCTTTTATATTATATTACATAAAAGTCTATATATCCTCCTCAGACTATTAGTTTCACATGTTTAATAGTATTTGCCACATTCCTATAAACCAGTGGAATTGCCCTCCACTCCATCCCTGACTGTAAGGTTCTAAAATGGCAAACGCCGAAGCACGCCCTCTGGTTTTCAGTCGTTAAGAACGGATTGAACGAATGGCTGACTGGTCAGTTGATTGACTGATTGGTTGATTGATTGATTGATTCAGATACAACCGTCACAGTTTCCATCGCGGCCGTGCCAAACTACGCCGCCGTGAAGACGGAGATGCCCTCCCACGGCTTCTCAGTGAACTGCGTGGAGGCCGACAACCACGTGGGGGTCTTCGACCGCCCGCTCCTCCACAGCTCGGTGCAGTTCAGCCCCGGCAGCCAGACCCGCACGCCCCCGGACTCCACGTTCCCGGAGAGCTTCAAGGACAGTTCCCAGGAGGTGTGTGTTTCCGAGTGAGTGTGTGTGTGTGTGTGTGTGTGTGTGTGTGTGTGTGTGTGTGTGTGTGTGTGTGTGTGTGTGTGTGTGTGTGTGTGTGTGAGAGATGGAGGATCCCAAACCCCCCTTTTCTCAACCCTCCTATCACCCTTTCTCCCCATCCATTCTCACTCCCACTCGCTCTCAAGTCTCCCGAATCAGACAATAGGCCTTTTCACCTGATCCCATGGAGCCAGCGGTGGGCTCAGTCTTCCCTTGTTTTATTCCTACATGCCAAAATAGCGGGCAGCATGTTATTATGCCATTGTCTCACCAACACAATAAAGTGCTGTACTTTTCCCCTACAATAGCCAAAGCCCTTTCCTCTCTCGCGCTCTCTCTCTCTCTCGCTCCCCTTTCTCTCTTTTTTCTTAACCCGGGGGGGGATTACCTCAGAAAAGGAGTAACCCAGCGAAACCCCGGCACACCGAGGAGGGCAAGGGGGGGGGGGGGGGGGGGGGGGGGTGAGGGGAGAGGGAGGGGAGCTGGCCCGGTTCCCTAATAATGGCGAGAGAGAAAACAGAGAAAAACATACAATATATATATGACACACACGGCATTCTTGAGAAGCACTCTAGTGGCGGCCGTCTGACGGTCACGTCATTATATTTCGATGAATCAACTTCTAGCGAAGCGATTGCAAAACGAAATGGGGGATTAATGCGTTTGCATGGCGTGTGATGGAGACTCAGTCGGATAAGTCCTGTTGTGTTTCCTTCTCACTGAGCACTGTGTCTTACTTTTCCCTCTTTTGTTTATCGTTTCTGTCTCCCCCTCTCTCTCCCTCCCTCCCTCTCTCTCTCTCTCTCTCCCCCTCCTCTTCTTTTGCGCTACAGGTGTTTTCCTTCCCAGGGGATCTCCAGTTACGCATGGCCTCCATCACGCCCGAGGACTACAGCGCGTTTGACACCGTGCCGGGGTGAGTTCCCGCGGCGGCCGCCCCGCCGGCCCACTCCCAGCCCGCCTGTCGCACACTCAGCCTTTCAGCCGCGATGCAGCGGCGGGTGGAGTAGCCCCATTCAGGCCGGTCGCTGGGGAGACACCGGACCCCCTTCCGGCATAAAAGGGGACAATGCTCCGCGGAATGTTATCGGACCCAGCTCCGACACCTCGCGGGTTTTGGGTCACGATTTAGAGAGATGCTCAATTTTGAAAATGATTTCACAGTCACACGAGCATCATTTAAAGGATTGTTTTGTATTCGTATTTGTGTCTGTGTGTGTGTGTGTGTGTGTGTGTGTGTGTGTGCGCGCGCGCGTGTGTGTAGGAACAACTTCGAGTATACTTTGGAAGCCTCCAAGTCGCTGCGTCAGAAGACGGGCGACGGGACCATGACGTATCTGAACAAGGGGCAGTTCTATCCCATCAGCCTCAGGGAGATCAACAACAGCAAAGGCCCGATCACCAAAGTCAGGGTAAGAGGGAAAAAAAGTCATTGGGAAATCTTAAAATGCTGGATTAATGTCTATATACAGTGTATGTATATGCACTACTACAGCACAGATGAAATAATAGTCTTTTTCAGCATGACTGTTATTTACTGTACAGCAACCCTACCCTGTCACAACACAACTGATTGGCTCGAACCCATTAATCATGAAGGCCCAGGGTGGCTACTTTGAAGAATCTACAATAAAAAATATGTCTTGATTTGTTGAACACTTTTTGGTTACCACACAGTTCCATGTGTATCATTTCATAGTTTCGATGTCTTCACTATCAATGTACAGTGTAAAAAAAAAAAAAAAGAAAGAAAAACCCTTGAGTGAGTACAGTAGGTGAGTTGAGCTGGTACTTTTCGAGATTTTCCAACACAAAACCCAATTGATCATCAAAATCCGGAGGGAAAAAAATATGATATATGAGCTTTCAGGGACTTTTAAGGCGTGGAAAAGTGGCCGTCAGCGGTGGTCACATCATGAGTGCGAGTGAGAAAACACCGTTCCCAGCCCTTGTGTATACAGTCGTGTGCATGTACAAGTGTGTTCAACTGTGTGTGTGTGTGTGTGTGTGTGTGTGTGTGTGTGTGTGTGTCTGTGTGTGTGTGTGTGTGTGGGGGTGTGTGTGTGTACGTACTTGTGTGTGTGTATGTGTGCGTTTGTACACCGTCCGCTTCCCAGAGTGTCGTGATGGTCGTGTTTGGGGAGGAGAAGTGCAGGGACGAGCAACTCAAACACTGGAAATACTGGCACTCGCGGCAGCACACGGCCAAGCAGAGGTGTCTGGATATCGGTAAGAGCCGCTGCGTTGCCGTCTGACTCACTGAGGGTGAAGAAAAAAAAAAAAAATTACCAAAAAAGGAGAAAAAAAGGAGCTAAAACAAAAAGCACACAGTGATCTTTCCATCTCCGCCCCAGGGAGGCGCAGATAGGTCATTTTCATCTGCTTTGTTGTTCAAATATTGTTTCTAAGCGACACTTTTGTATTTTGCATCTTGACTAATTGCGTATCCCCTACCACTCTGTGCTTGTCACCAAAAGACCTTTGGGGGACAGTGTGGCGTGCAGTAAATGGCATTTCCATAATTGATGTTTTATTATTTATCATTTTCGGCTTCAAAACACTGCCTGTGATTGGCTGAAATCCAGTGATCCAACATGTTGCCCTATTGGACAGTTAACTGATTTGGCTTGTTTGTGGACCGCTTACTGGTTTAACCCTTAGTAGCACAAAATGATTAATGAAGATAAATATTTCACCTTTTCACAGTCTTTCCTATATAATTATAATATATGATCTTATTATGATCTCATAATCGTGTAATATACTCTTATTATTATCAACTATTCACACCTCTAAATCGATTCAAGCATTTGATTTAGTGGCGCCAACCCAAGGCATCGAATACGTGTGAATTCAATTACGTTAAGTTGCGACAGATCCAAAATGTCAGCAAACAAATTAAGTGCAGCCTGTGGGGCAAGTTCTGGAAGTTGAGTTTTATCTCCATAATTTAGTAATTTAGTATAAAAAAATAATTGACTTTTATGTATCGAATGAATGATTAACAATGTCCAAGTCAAGAAAAACGCGCGGCTTCAATAAATGGAATAAAGATTTCCGCCAGTGCTGGTACAGACCGACTGAGTCTCTTTATTCTCAAACACATTGGCACACTGTTGTGAATAACAGTTGGATTATGTGGGCCAATGGAAACCTTTTCGTCTTCACAGCGGATTACAAGGAGAGCTTCAACACCATCAGCAACATCGAAGAGATCTCATACAACGCCATCTCCTTCACCTGGGACACCAATGAGGAGGCCAAGGTGAGACGCACGCATGCACACACACACACACACACACACACACACACACACACACACACACACACACGCGCACACACACACACACACACACACACACACACACACACACACACACACACACAGTGAAAGTGTAGTCGGGGACATTTCCTTTGAATGAAATCATTCCAGTAATGGAAGGTTTGCAATATAATTAACAGTAATGAATTGATGCTTTTCACTTGAACAGGTTTAGGCTAAAAGAAGGACGGCTCCAACGCTTATCGAAATAGAGATGCGCGCGCGTTGAAGACCCCTTTCCTTTTCTTTAGCGTTTTCCTCCGAAACAGACACGAGAGTGGCCTTGGATGGAAGGGTTTCGGGTTTTTGTATTTCACTGAAGGGCTTTCCCCTTTTCCTTTGCGAGTCGGCCATGTTGCCTCAATAAACAGCAGAAGAGAGATTTGTAAGTGTGTTTATGTGACTGTTTGGACGTGTGTGCGTATGTGTGCGTGTGTGCGTGCGTGCGCGCACGCTCCCCCATCCCAACAACAATCGCTCCCGACGAGCTCGACCCGTCGCCCCTATTGTAACCGCCAGGTGCCTCACACCCAGGCTCTTGTCCGTGAGGGACGGCGGCGACAATAGACTTGGGGAATGAGGAAACTCGGCGGGAGGCAGACGACCAGATTTGACAGTTAACAATGACATCCAGTCCGACGGGGTAAGAGGTGACGGAGGAGGAGGAGGAGGCGGAGGAGGAGGCGACGGGGGCCTCCACCCCTCCTCCCCTCTCCGAACCAGTTTGCCGGGTCGTTCCCGGGAAGTGTGCTTTTGATCGTCAATCAAAGTCAAAAAAGCGCGGTGTTGACCGCAGCGGGGCGGTGGACGAGGCGCAGGCGTGCGCAGCTCGTCTCCCGCAGCTCGTCTCCCGCAGCTCGTCTCCCGCAGCTCGTCTCCGGCCTCTCGGGGAGGGTTTGCTATGTGCGGCCGTTGACTCAACAGTCACCTGCACGCTCAGGCATGTGCACCCACCTTAAATGACACTCACTCGAGGAGAGAGAGACCAGGATGTGAGCCTGCTTCTCTCATGGCCTCAAGCCTATGTCCATAGGATGTTCATCCTTGTGTGTGCTCCCAACACCTCTGTGTTTGTATATATCCTCCTCACCTTTTTGTAAGCAACACCAGGATGTTTGAACCGCCATCGATGAAGTGCAAATTAAGCCGAGCGTGAAATTTAATGTGTGTGTGTGTTCGTGTGTGGGTTTGTGTGTGTGCACATTTGCATGCGTCTCAGTCTATGCTCTCTCTCTCTCTCTCTCTCTCTCTCTCTCTCTCTCTCTTTCTCTCTCTCCCCCTCCCTCTCTCTCACCTGTCTTGCCCCCCGGTAAAGATAGAAGGAGTGTGTTGATTGAGTCCAGCCCTTTACAAATGTTTACCTGCTCTGGGGGTATTTGGCATGTTTACAAAAAAAAAAAAAAAAAAAAAGAAGATCTCCAGAAGTCAAATGTTGTTGCAGAACACTCGAGCTGAAGGCTTGAGCTGCTTACTGACGAATCGTTTTTATTAATGTGTTTATTTATGTCCTATTTTATTGGGTTTCCACTCTTGATCAGATAGTTCTGAGTCTTGAGAGGCACGTCACCCCCTTGGAGAAAACCCCATAACGAATCGGCGTGTAATTGTGTCATCCCACCAATAGAGGACAGTGTAGAACTCCTAATGTGGGCTAAGCGGCAACAATTAAGTAACACCAGTGGCAATGACAACAATGTGGTTAATAAAAAAAAATAAAAAAAACAACAAAAGAATATAAGAAATATATGAGAAAGAAACAAGGAGTGAACATCAGTTAGAATATAAGAAACCATTTCAAGACACTGACTGATATTGTTTAATGAGATCTCCATCTTTTCAATCCCTCCCCTCCCCCTCCCACGCCCCCCTCCCAGAATATAAGAAACCATTTCAAGACGCTGACTGATATTGTTTAATGAGATCTCCATCTTTTCAATCCCCCCCCCCCCTTCTTTCCTAGATCTTCGTCTCGGTCAACTGTCTGAGCACGGACTTCTCCTCGCAGAAGGGGGTGAAGGGCCTGCCGCTGAACCTGCAGATCGACACCTACAGCTACAACAACCGCAGCAACAAGCCCATCCACCGGGCGTACTGCCAGATCAAGGTGTTCTGCGACAAGGGGGCCGAGAGGAAGATCAGGGACGAGGAGAGGAAGCAGTCCCGCCGGAAGGGGAAGGTGTCGGAGCTCAACGCGGGGCTCGGGAACTGTGAGTGCCCGAGGAAGCTCTTCCGTGCTTCCATCCATCCACCTCTCCCTCCGTTCATCCGTCCCTCCATTCTCCTGTCCCTCCGTCCTTCCATCCATGCTTCTGCCCTTCCATCCTTCCATCCATCCATCCATCCATCCTTCTGTCCTTCCATCCATCCAACCGTCGGTCCTTCCATCCATCCATCATCCTTCTGTCCTTCCATCCATCCATCCTTTCAGACTTCCATCCACCCTTCTATCCATCCATCCATCCACCCATCCATCCTTCTGTCTTTCCATCCATCCATCCATCCAGCCGTCCATCCATCCTTCCATCCTTCCATCCATCCCTCTGCCCTTCCATACTTCCACCCATCCATCCATTCATCCATCCATCCATCCTTCCATCCTTCCATCCATCCATCCATCCACGCTTCTGTCCTTGCATCCATCCAGCCGTCTGTCCTTCCTTCCATCCATCCTTTCAGACTTCCATCCACCCTTCTATCGATCCATCCATCCTTCTGTCCTTCCATCCATCCATCCATCCATACACCCATCCATCCATCTGTCGTTCCATCCCTCCATCCCTCCATCCTTCTGTCCTTCCATCCATCCATCCATCCATCCATCTGTCCATCCATCTGTCCATCCATCCACCCATCCCTCCATCCCTCCATCCCACCAGCCTTCTGTCCTTCCATCCATCCATCTGTCCATTCATCCCTCCATCCTTCCATCCTTCCTTCTATCTCTCCATCCTTCCATCCATCCTTCCGTCCTTCCATCCATCCATCCATCCATCCATCCATCCATCCACGCTTCTGTCCTTGCATCCATCCAACCGTCTGTCCTTCTTTCCTTCCATCCATCCAACCGTCGGTCCTTCCATCCATCCATCATCCATCCATCATCCTTCTGTCCTTCCTTCCATCCATCCATCCATCCATCCATGCTTCTGCCCTTCCATCCTTCCATCCATCCATCCATCCTTCTGTCCTTCCATCCATCCAACCATCGGTCCTTCCATCCATCCACCATCCTTCTGTCCTTCCATCCATCCATCCTTTCAGACTTCCATCCACCCTTCTATCCATCCATCCACCCATCCATCCTTCTGTCTTTCCATCCATCCATCCATCCAGCCGTCCATCCATCCTTCCATCCTTCCATCCATCCCTCTGCCCTTCCATCCTTCCACCCATCCATTCATCCATCCATCCATCCATCCTTCCGTCCTTCAATCCATCCATCCATCCATCCACGCTTCTGTCCTTGCATCCATCCAACCGTCTGTCCTTCCTTCCATCCATCCATCATCCTTCTGTCCTTCCATCCATCCATCCTTTCAGACTTCCATCCACCCTTCTATCGATCCATCCATCCTTCTGTCCTTCCATCCATCCATCCATCCATCCATCCATACACCCATCCATCCTTCTGTCTTTCCATCCATCCATCTGTCGTTCCATCTCTCCATCCCTCCATCCCTCCATCCCTGTCCTTCCATCATCCATCCATCCATCCATATGTCCATCCATCCATCCATCCCTCCATCCCTCCATCCCACCAGCCTTCTGTCCTTCCATCCATCTGTCCATTCATCCCTCCATCCTTCCATCCTTCCTTCTATCTCTCCATCCTTCCATCCATCCTTCCGTCCTTCCATCCATCCGTCTGTCCTTGCATCCATCCATCCATCCATCCATCCATCCACTACAGTAGGCATACAAATACACACAGAGACGCTAAAGTACTGTAATGTATTGAAACTCCATTGACCCTCGTTCATTTTCTGCCTCTTGACTATAAAATAAATAACAAAGAAAGAGACCAAAAATAAAGTGCAAAATGAGAAGAATCTGATCTATTTTTATTTTATCTCCAATCTCGTAGTTGTGGACGTCAAAGTGCCACTACTCCAGAAGCGCAACGACGTGACCATCTTCAAGATGATGACAGAATTTGAGACCCAGCCCGTCCTCTTCATCCCCGACATTCACTTCTCCAGCTTTCAGCGCCATGTGAGTATCTATCTATCTATCTATCTATCTATCTATCTATCTATCTATCTATCTATCTATCTATCTATCTATCTATCTATCTATCTATCTATCTATCTATCTATCTATCTATCTATCTATCTATCTATCTATCTATCTATCTATCTATCTAACCATCTATCTAACCATCTATCTATCTAACCATCTATCTATCTATCTATCTATCTATCTATCTATCTATCTATCTATCTATCTATCTATCTATCTATCTATCTATCTATCTATCTATCTATCTATCTATCTATCTATCCATCCTCCGATGTATTCATCCATCAATCCATCCTTCGATGTATTATCCATCCATGCATCCATCCACCCATGCATCCACCCACCCATGCATCCATCCATGCATGCATCCATCCATCCGGCCATCCATCCATGCATCGATTCATGCATCCATCCATCCGATCATCCGACCATCCATCCATCCATCCTTCGACGTATTCATCCATCCATGCAGCCATGTATGCATGCATGCATCCATCCATGCATCCATACATCTGTCCATCTATCCATCCATGCATCAATCAATCCTTCCATCCTTCCATATATTCATCCATCCATCTATCTCTTTATTTTGTTTGGTTTATTGGCCTTTCAAAGTGCAATCTATCCTGCATGAGTCAGAGTGATGGTTGTTGTGTCGGTTTCCCAACCATCCCTCCTCCATAAAGGCAAAGGGCGGTCAAGACGACCTGATGACATGCACCTTGTAGCTGCCAGTTTGTGGGAACAGAGAGATCTGGTTTTAAATAGGCCTGTTCTGTTCTGATAGGTGTCCTAGATACCCGTGGCTTTATTCCAGACTAATTAGTCACCAAATGAATCATTCACCAATAAATAGGAGAGAAAACAGGCGGAGGAGGGGGCTGAAATGTTGTGGAGGCTCTCTTGTGTGGTAGAAAAAGCAAAGTGTGTAGGACTGAATGCGGTGGAGTGAACAACAGTCAGACCGAACAAGTACTTGTGTCGGGTCTGCGTACACCTGAAGGTTTATCCGGGTCTTTACTGTGTGTGCCTTGTCACCATTTGTGTACCTCGACTGTCCCCCTCGGTCAAAGTGCGACGGTCTCTCTCCTCTCGCTCCCTTTGACCGACGTTTCCAATTCTCTCCTGGCTGTTTACTTTCTCTCCCCGGCCTCACCACGCGCTGTTATTTTTGGTCCCGACACTGGCACTGGAGCTGAGCGGCGAACCCCCGGTGAACCGACCGTGGCCTTCGGTCTCTCATCTCCTCCCAGATCTCTTGGAATAGATTTACGAGCCATCCCACCCAAGAGAGAAAATTCCTGCTTTTTTCGGGAACAATTCTAACATTCGGGCATTATTTGCCATCTACCGCAGAGGATTTGTGATGCCTTTGAATGAGCTCCACAGGCATTTGGATGGTCAACAAACATAGTCGGCAAAAAGCCAGAAACAAATTAAAACACTAGGCAAACTAAATTTAAATGACTGTGTGTTAATTAAAAAGATGCATTTCGTACTAAGAAGCCCTGGAGGGAATAAAGGATAAAATTACAAATTACACATACTGTAGAAAGTCATAATAAGAGGAATATTAGGTCAGGCTTCATTCTATGTGTGTGTGTTTTTGTACTGGTGCCATTTCCAAACGTTTTCCAAATGTTTTCCACACATGTGTATGACACCTGGCTAATGTTACCCCACTCTCCCTCTCTCCGGCCCCGCAGGCTTTCTCAGCAGAAGACGGAGAGGACAGGTGAGTTCTTGGAAAACCCCCGTCTTCACACTCGTATGTCACTGCTTGTTCTGCACAGTAAAGGGCCAGTTCAGCAGACATGTCAGCATGTCGGAGCGTGACGAGGTCCACTCCCAGCCCTATCAAGACATTGGCTAACACTTCCGGGAATTCCGGGAAAATGCCCTTGAAATAATGTGCGTCCGTGCGGTTGCCTGTTGCCGTGAATCTTTTGTGGTGACGGGTGATTTTGCAATGATTTGTGTGTGTTCATTGCAGCTCGGCTATGAAGAGATTGCCTTTCTCCGAAGATGAGTTTTGTTCGCCCCCAAACAAGATGGCAAGAGTGGAGGAACCAAAGAAAGGTAAGGGCAACAAGCTGTGTGTGTGTGTGTGTGTGTGTGTGTGTGTGTGTGTGTGTGTGTGTGTGTGTGTGTGTGTGTGTGTGTGTGTGTGTGTGTGCGTGCGTGCGGTCGTGCACTCCCCGTCTGTTTGTTTTGGGTAGGATTTGATGCTATGACTGAGAAGCCATCCAGCCCACTCCTCCCTAAAGAGCCGTGTGATTATGTCCAGGTCTCTGAAACCACATGTGCTGGTGGCCTCCACTGACCAAACACACAAGCACGCACACACACACACACACACACACACACACACACACACACACACACACACACACACACACACACACACACACACACACACACACACACACACACACACACACACACACACACACACACAGCTTGTTGCCCTTTACCCTATATCTCCTTCTGCAGAACCTGTATGTAACATCAGCGCATGCAACCTCCACTCCTCTGCTGGGAATTTTCAAAACACAACTAAAAATATGCTGTGGTGTCTGAGTGCAGTACTCAGTTTATAAAGAAGAATAAAGAAATATTTAAAGTCCATGTTAATACTGATATTAATATAGCACACTTCTTTTGGACTTTACTACACAAAAGGTGTAGATATAAAAGTGATTTAGCAGGCTAGCGAAGTAAATAATTCCTGTGTTACATCGGTGTTTACAGTTAAAGAGGCCGTCCACTGCAGGCTGTGTAACTGACTGTTGTTCTCACCGAGAGATTGCCTTCGACGACTACAAATGACGATTGTACCTGTAAAGGGGTTGCAAAACAACGCTAGCAATTCTATTTCGAGCCGTTCTATTTTGAGAATCAGCGATTTCCGTGAATCAGCAGCGTCCGACACTGCGTGTGCGTGCGTGCATGCGTGCGTGCGTGCGTGCGTGCGTGCGTGCGTGCGTGCGTGGGTGCGTGCGTGCGTGCGTGGGTGCGTGCGTGCGTGTGTGTCAGATCGCCTCACCCCGTGCCAGGGTTGTAGGTTTCACACACTAGGTTTTAACTGTGCCAGAGATCACAACAATTTGGAGCAGGTATAATTCCGAGACCAGAGTAGTGTGACGTGATGGACAGTGCACTGTTGTGGTGTGTGTGTGTGTGTGTGTGTGTGTGTTCGTGTGTGTATCCCTCTTACTGGCTTTGTCTTTACACCCGTGCCTGTGCTCTTTCTCTCCCGCAGTGCTGTTGTACGTGCGTAAGGAGGGGGATGAGGTGTTCGATGCCGTCATGCTGAAGAACCCCACGCTGAAAGGCCTGGTGGATGCCGTAAGTTCCCCTCCTCTCACACTCTGCTCTCCACCACTGACACAACCCACTGCCACCGCCAGTGACAGTGAGACCGGCGCGCCGCAACGCACTCTTTTTATTGTATTATTAGTGAGTAGACCGGGACCGAGGCTGACGTTAGGACGGGGAGAGGAAATGAGGGGAGGAGGTTTGCTGGGGAAAATGAACTGAAAAGAGGAAAGGAGTCAAAGGGTCAAAGGTTAAAGGGACCAGATGCGAAAACATAGAAAAGAGAGCTGAGATAGGCCAACCAAACCCAAAGTTCTAAGAACTTTTGGAGAAACGGCCCCTTTTTTCTGTGCGTGTGTGTCCGCACTGCAGAAACTAGGTGCGATCTTAGTTTTCGGAACGCTGTTGTTGAGGGACCCTTTTAGCTCCTACTCCAGGGCAGGCGACCAAGAGGAACCTTCAGTGATGTAAGTGCACGGTGATTGGTCCAGATGTAAGCGCACGGTCCCTCGGACTGAGGACAGTCCCTTCGCTCTGGGTGAGGACCAGCCCACGTACGCTCGGCGATAATAAAAAAAAGAACCCATAAAAATGAAAAACAATAAAACAAGGTATTTATTTGATCGCAGATGTATTTATTTCATCTATTTTATTTTACAACGTTAATTGAATGGAACAAAAAAAAATCTGCGGGCGCTGTCCCGATGCGAGTCCGTGCCTTCAGGAAGTCGGAACAAACTTTTTAAATGACGTCTTGTAGATCTAATATGAGTGACGATTCAGCAGCTGGACTGCTTATTTCTCACCTCAAATTTGCTCAGGAAAAGATTTTAGTGGACTGATAAGGTGAAATAGGTTAAAGTAGTAAATACAACACGGAACACGGAATGACGCTGAAACCCTGTTGGCAGACATCACTTCAGAGTTCCTATTAGCGATGCCAATACAACCAGAAGAAAGGCCCTTGAAGGTATCTAGTTCTCGGGGGACCTCCCTAGCTCCTAGTTCCCCTCGGAGAGTCCCCAGAACTCATGCTTATTTGTACAGTTTTTTAAATGCATTTATTTTTTTCTCTTTAAATAATTGTTTTTTTTGTTTTACTTTTTGCCTAATGTATCGTCTGTATGTATCTGCCGACCTTGGACCGGGGACCGGGGAGGGGGGTTCAGAATGGTAGAAGTTACTTGAAGGGGCAGTCGCCCCGGGGGCTGAGTGGGTTGTCTAGTAATCCGAAGGCTGCTGGAGCCTAACTGCTCCTGGTGGCTGTGTCCATCGGCGTCCATGAATAATTGAAAGTCTCTTTGGACAAATGCATCTGCTAAACATTAATTATATACAACATTTTTATCTTCCAGATATCAGAGAAATATGAGTTGCCATTGGAGAAAGTTGGAAAGGTGTATAAGAAATGCAAGAAAGGGTGAGTAAATGCAATATTTATATTCAGACAATATTAGACTGACAGATGGATGGACGGACGGACGGACAGACAGACAGACAGACAGACAGACAGAGTAGAGAGACGGACAGACAGACAGACAGACAGAGTAGATAGATGGACAGACAGACAGACAGACGGACGGACAGGGTAGATAGACGGACAGACGGACAGACAGAGTAGTTGACGGACAGACGGACAGACAGAGTAGATAGACGGACGGACAGACAGAGTAGTTGACGGACAGACGGACAGACAGAGTAGATAGACGGACGGACAGACAGAGTAGTTGACGGACAGACGGACGGACAGAGTAGATAGACGGATGGACAGACTGAGTAGTTGACGGACAGACGGACAGACAGAGTAGATAGACGGACGGACAGACAGAGTAGTTGACGGACAGACGGACAGACAGAGTAGATAGACGGATGGACAGACAGA
Organism: Zeus faber; assembly: GCF_960531495.2. Lineage (NCBI taxonomy): Eukaryota > Metazoa > Chordata > Actinopteri > Zeiformes > Zeidae > Zeus > Zeus faber. The sequence goes on from NC_137198.1 coordinate 13,977,226, forward strand.
GTAGTTGACGGACAGACGGACAGAGTAGATGGACGGACGGACGGACGAACAAAGTAGATAGACGGACAGAGTAGATAGGCGGACGGACAGACGGACAGAGTAGATAGACTGACGGACAGACGGACAGAGTAGATAGACTGACGGATGGACGGACGGACAGAGTAGATAGATGGAAGGACGGACGAACAAAGTAGATAGACGGACAGAGTAGATAGACGGACAGGCTAGATAGACGGACGGACGGACGGAGAGAGTAGATAGACGGACAGACGGACAGACAGAGTAGATAGATGGACGGACGGACAGACAGACAGACACTGTAGATAGATGCTATAGATAGATACTATAGATAAATAGATAGATACTATAGATAGTATAGATAGATAGAGTAGATAGACGGACAGGCTAGATAGACGGACGGACGGACGGAGAGAGTAGATAGACGGACAGACGGACTGTCAGAGTAGTTGACGGACAGACGGACAGACGGAGTAGATAGATGGACGGACGGACAAACAAAGTTGATAGACGGACAGACGGACAGACAGAGTAGATAGATGGACGGACGGACAGACAGACAGACACTGTAGATAGCTGCTATAGATAGATACTATAGATAAATAGATAGATACTATAGATACTATAGATAGTTACTGTAGATAGATACTATAGATAGATGGATACTATAGATACTATAGTTACTGTAGATAGATACTATAGATAGATGGATACTATAGATACTATAGTTACTGTAGATAAATACTATAGATAGATGGATACTATAGATACTATAGTTACTGTAGATAGATACTATAGATAGATGGATACTATAGATACTATAGATAGATGGATACTATAGATGATATAGATAGATGGATACTATAGATACTATAGATAGATACTTTCGATAGATAAACAACAAATATGTAAAAAAAACCCACTTAAATACAAATAAAATTACCACAAAAATAAACTGGAAAATTTGGTCGTATACAATAACTAACGAAATAAACTTGTTGTTATGGTTCTGAAAAATCAAAACACTCACAGCGGATCATTTAAAATTTCAGGATTTTATTGAACATGGATGACAACATCATCAAGCACTACTCGAATGAAGACACCTTCCAGATCTCCATGGAGGAGTTGGGCGGCATATACAAACTCACCCTCACCGAAATCTGAGTCGGCGTCGGGCCTCGCCGGCAGCGGGAACCGGGGCGAGCTGTTCATGGCTTTCTTTTTTTGGTTTACAGGTCTAGCTTTGCTCAGTTCAGCCCTCGCAACAATAACGGTTTGAATTCTGAACGGGAACCACATTGTGCCAAAGGCCGCTTTAGCGCCCGACACACCGAGAACGGAAAGCAGAGATCTCGTGCCTCGGAAAGCCGCGTGAGGAAATTCATAGCGCTTATAAGACAACAGCATTGGCTCGAGATTAAAAGAAATAAAAAATAAAAAAAATTAAATTAAAAAAGTTATACATTTTGATGAATTAAAAAAATAAAATAAAATAAAACGAATTGTACATAAGAAATGGGAGGTTTCCGAGACAGCTGAGTTGGAGCTCAAATATTTACCCTTTCATGTTCCCAACGTGCGAGCAACCGCCTCTCTTGTATCCTTAAATTGTATAAAGAAAATGTGTGTGTGTGTGTGTGTGTGTGTGCGTGCGTGCGTTCAACAGGACTAGATAATGCGAAGCCGTACTTGCAAGACAGCGCCCTCGCCGATCCCTTTTCCGAAGCCAGAGCACTGATGAGTCCAAAGCGGGGTAGCCAGCACATAACGTGAAGACGCTCGATTTTTAATCTTTTTTTTTTTTTTTTAAACGGGAAAAAAGCCATGAGGCCGCTGCGGTCCAGTGTATTAAACATAAACAGCCTGGCAGTATTCAGTCCCATTCTGTCGCAGAGTTTTGAGAGCAGTTGCCGTACACGTGGGTCAGCTGTTCGATGGAGGGCAACAAGATATATATATTTTCTTTGCTCGGATCAAGTTTTCACAATGGCCTCATTGTAAGTATTAAGAAAGTAATTAAAAGGGAACACCGACAGAAAGAAGATAAGATCGATCATGAGCTCGTAAAGCTTAGCACACTACAAGAATCATATCCATTTGAAGACACATCCATGCAGTCGTCATTTTTTTCCTCGGCCATGTCTTCATCAGGAATATCAAATGGAAAAAAGAGAAAACAATCGAATGCATGAGACTGTTATTGTTCTGTAAATGTCCACTGAAAATAATGTAGAAAAGGATGGCTCCGATCCTCGCTTTTGTATATCAGTACTTAATGTTTATATTTATTAAGAGAATGGATGTGGGTCATTTTCTACAGCATATATCCAAATGTTTATTTCTATTATACTTATTAATATAATGTTTTTTGTTTCTTCGTTTCTTTGTTGTTTTTTTTTTAGTTGTTTTTTTTTTTATATGAAGTCGTTCCAAGATCACATGTTCGGAGAGGGACTGCTGTCACGTCGCGAATGACGACGCGTTCTCCATTTTTTTGTAAAAGCATTTGATGCACAATACCCAATAAACGTGGAGCAGTTGCTGTGCCAGTCGTCTTCAAACGCTTTGTCACCTCGACACCGAAATGCACCGATATATCAATGATGTTCCGACGACTTCACAATCAGAATCGACGATTATGATTTTTGCTCAGATACTTCAGGGCAAAGAAAAGCCACGTAAGGATTCTGGCGCATCTTTCAATCTCAAACCTCCTCTAAAAATAGCGGAATCTTTGAGGTTATCACTTTCGCCCGTTCCGCATATCGCAGCATTCCTTCCCCGTAGAAGACTCATCCATCACCTCTTATCACGGAGGGTTGCCATGTTGAGCTGTACTAATGGGTAACCACATCAGGCCAAGGCCGATTAGGCCACGAGGAGTTTACATAGTTCAACTTCACCATCATTTAGTTTCACAAGTCGTTTACAATCAGAGGGTGTGCAATACTGACTGTTTTCACTGTTATCTCCCTATAATTATAGTATGGACAGGTATGGAAGTTTGGACTAAATCACAACTAACAATACAAACCTTTTAGGATGGGGGTGGCGGGGGTCCCGCAAACAAAACCTTACCCAACGGGGTCCGTGGCCAAATGCACATCAAATTGAAGGTCCGTGGTGTGAGAAAGGTTGAGGATCACCGCTTCAGGTGCACGGGAGAGGCTCTACCTTGAAGGCCTTAGGACCCCTAAACAGCAAACCTTTTTCCTATTCTCTTCTCAATGTTGTCCGTTCCGACGGCCGGGGCTGACCCTTTAGCCATCGTTCCTGCCTCGACCGGGATGTAAACGAGGCTTTAGAGCAAGTGTGCACGCTCCGGCCCGCTATTTTGTTCCTACTTACCGGAGCAGATGTCTGGGCGTCAACCCCAACTTTGCTGACAGGAAATAAGTGTCACAAGAGCATGTGGTTTAGAGAAGATGCACTTTTTTGAAAACAATTTAGAAAAACCCGGTCAAATGAGGGCAAATGTCTTCAAATGACAGTTTGACACGGAACTTTTTGGTAAAGAAAAAAAATGTTCGCGGCTTCTCAATTTCCGTCTCTCTGTGTCTCACTTTCAAACAGAATGGCGAAATATTTAAATTAACTACAATAAATACTTTCTTCTGCCATCTTTTGGTCATAATTCTGATCACAATTATTTTCACACTATTGGTGAAAATGAGGGCGATATCCGCAGCTGCAAAGAAGCCTGTCCTAAAAGAGACAGAATAGTAAAACACGAGGACCTCACACCTTATCACTATGCCCAAAAACCTCAGGCTTCTGGGCGTAGTGATAAGGCACGAGGTGACAGCTGGTTATATTTAAACCGACCACGCAAACCAATACTGCCTGCTGCCCTTGAGTGCTAAGCCATCTGCTCTCACACTCTCCCTCTCTCTCTGTCCAGCTCTCACTTTCTTTCCCCCCCTTTTACTTTTCTCCGGGATGCAAGGTGTCCTGCTTTAAACCCATCATCGTCATGGAGATGAAGGGTTCTGTTCGTCCTTCGGTTGAGAAGATGCTGAGCTGGTCTACCTGCACGGGGGCATTGTAGCTGTATGGTACCAGCAACTCAGAACCTCCATTGACACTTTGACGCTGACAGATTAACTTTTTTATTTTTATTTATTTATTTATTTATTTACCCATGTTGTCAGCATGCTGGGCATACAACACAGAGTATTTGTGCCATTGCATCTAGGACTTCTCAACCTGCAATGCCAGTCTTTATTAATTCTTTAACCATCATGAACTGAGCACAGCTTTTTGTTACACAAGACAGCCACCAATCCCCCTCTCTGGAAAAGGATCTAACCATGTTTTGGTTTGTTAACATCCAATCATCATTACTACTACAAGAGACAAGAGGGCGGAATGACCACGGGTGAGACAAATAAACATAAGAACCAAACAACATGTACCTGGAAAACATAAATATAGAATCGGACGTGTATCAACAAAGCATAATTAGTGGGTACGGTGGCACAGTGCACTGAATGCCTAGGGCACTGTTGGCACCGTGCTCCGGCGGGTTATTTCCCAATCAGGGTAATTTCTGTGTAGAGTTTGCATGTTCTCGGTCAAATGCAGAGGACTCATTTCACTCATGTGTTTGTCGCCATGAATGCATGTGTTGTGTGGCAATTAAAGATTCTTCTTCTCCTAATTAACTAAGTCAAGGGAAATTGGAACAGCAATTGGGCACGTGGTCTCTTCCTGTGATAGCTATGGCAGTAAAGGACGGAGAAAAGGAGAGGGATGTAATGGGGGGGTGGGATCGGAGGGGGGGGGTCAAAGAAGGTGGTGTGTGTGTGCCTGTGTGTGTGTGTGTGCATGTGTATGTGTGTGTGTGTGAGTGACGGATTCACTTTTGAAGTCTTCACTTCACTACTACTATCTTGAATCTTGAGTGAGGGCAAACGTCACTCAAGAATCAAGATTCAAGATTCAAGAGGTTTATTCGTCACATACATATACATGTGACGAATAAACCTCTTGAATCTTGAATCTTGAATCTTGAGATGGGTGCAGTGGTTGAGAGCCAGAAGACAGACACAGACAGACATGAGCTTCTTGTAAAAAGAACCAAACTAAATGATGAGAGAGAAAGGAATAAAAAGACAATGAAGCATCGCGTGTCGTTGGGTGAAGGCTCCTGTTTGACTAAGAGTACCTGTATGTGCATGTGCGTGAGAGTGCATAATTATTGAGAAGGTGCAATGAGTCAGGAGTTTGTCCTCACATGTCGCAAAATCTGTTATGCTGGCTTTTTGCGAGAAGATTGGATTATTTTCTCCAGTCGGATGTGATCCATTAGCAAATTCAGCCATTGCATAATGTTGAGGTTGCTTCTGCTTTTGTAGTTCAAGAGTGTGTCATCTGAGAAATTATTCCTCACAGCCAGAAGTGTTTGTTTGGTGGACAGGGTGAAAAGGGTTAGGGCTTGTAAGCCTGTAGTGTCAAACCTATTTTAAATATGGGCTTTGTTTGTTGTATGCATATTATTTAGTATTGTATTATTTATCTTTTGGTGTTATAAGTAGTTACACAGAACCTTATCTTTTTCCCATTTGCTGATAACGACTGATTACAGATTTTATTTTATTTCTTCCAGAAAGGGGTGTGGCTGAAGGCTGCCGTTAATGACGTTGATCGTTTATTCAAGGGCCTTGAACCAGATCTGGTTCAAGGCTTTGCTCTTTGATCACTGTGGGACATGATGAATGAGAAAGAGTTTACTTGTGCAGTTCTTTCAAGGTCAGGTGACAATTATGGGACCTACGTGCACACTGTACAAATATTGCAAATGCAGCGCCAAATGGTTCAGAAAAAGGAAAATTAAACACACTCCATGTCAAGTCACTATCATTTTAGAAAAATATTTTCTGTGTCATATATAAAAATTCCATAGCCAGATATTAGTGTTATCACCAGAAATTCTCTTGAAGTACTTTACTTAATAAGTTAAGTTATAACAACATGGTGAAATATTATATAAAAAAAAGTTTTTCTGATGCATATTTGGCAATGCAACATTGGGGTAATTTTCAGGAATTTTCCACGGCATCCTTAATCAAATTCCTTTTAGATCGAGATAGAGAGGCTGGTCGTACAATTGTTTCCCAGAATGTCTTGTCACACCTACCTTGTTACACTTACTGACACAAAATGACGGTTCATGCAATAATAACTGTCTGTGGCCCAAGGCATTTACTTTATTTACTGACTTGTTGGTTTTTACAAAGCTTGACGTTCAAGGCGGGCCCCCAGGACAAGACATCCTGGCCAGTGGCCACCCAGGTCATTTCAGTTTGAGACCCCTGATCTAGACTCATTATTGTCTCTGATGAATACATGTAAGCTTCTGGTAACATCAACAAGCACCAACACCAAACAACCCCCAGACTGTCTGCAAGGAGTTTAACGGTGCCAACGTTGCCATGACAACAAACAGGCAGCAGCTTAGTAACTCACATGTCAGCTTGCCATAGTAACACGTTGGAGTGAGAATCCAATTTCCACCGATCCTGAGGCTGTTGTAGCTATATGTGTGGGAGGAGGAAGAGGTGGCCAAGTCTGTGCATGATCCAAAATAACTGCCAAATTAAGGGACCACATATTCAGTAGCGCCAACATTTGGTGACTCAAGTCATGAGGATAGTATAATATTCACCTATTTGTATTAGATGCATTTTGCTTGTTTGCTCTGCTTTTATTGTTATTATTTGATGGCCTTCTATTAATGCAAAGTGCTTTGAGATCCATGTCGTGTATGAAAGGTTCCAAACAAATAAAGGTTATTATTATTATCATTATCATTATTATTAGGGGTCAAGCCCTTAAGACCGTATTGTTATTCTTCTAGGAAAAATTCTCAGAATTTTGAAATCGAAAGCTATCTGGAACACAAACTTCGACAGTACCTACGAACATGGTTCACATGTTGTTTGAACCGGGTTGTCACAAACACCTCGTGGTTGAAGATTCATCCAAAGCGATCCACATACGGAGCAGATATTAGCGAAAACCAGACCAAATTTGACCGATATCACAGACGAGGTCCAATGAATTTCACTCCGAAATATGTCCAACCGGTTCCACATTACCAAACTATCAATTTACGTGTATATTTATAAAGCTTCTTACCTGGTAGATGTCAGTAGATCTGTTGGATTGATATTTTAAATCTGTGGACCATATTACTTTGCCGGATAATTGAAACTAATAATAAAAAAGGATCCCTAAAGGTTTGAAATGTAACATACTGAAAATGGGGATGCGAAAGAAAGAAACAAAGACTGAACTGCATTCTGAACTGTAACCTGTATACTAAACTGTATACTGAACTGTATACTGAACTGTAAACTGTATAGTGAACTGTATACTGAACTGTAAACTGTATAGTGAACTGTATACTGAACTGTAGACTGTAAACTGAGCTGTATACTCAACTGTACAGTATATAACCTAATACTTGTCATATGCTGATAATGTTGCTCACTTGGCATCCATTGCAGCCTGGCTGTGCCTGAAGGGTGATATCTCCTGCTGTGACCTGCTGCCTCAAGGTCACTTCCCCAAGGGTTTTTTTTCTGACTCCTTGGGTGTGAAATGTGAAGTCCTTCGAGAGTGATTAAGGGCTTTCTAAATAAACTTCACTCAACTTTACTTGAAAGACAGGTAGGAAGGGAAGGAGGGAGGGAGGAAGGAAAGAAGGAAGGAAGGAAGGAAGGAAGGAAGGGATGGAGGGAGGGAGGGAGGAAGAAAGGGACTAATCTTAAGCCATCTGAACTGGCCAGGGATTCCCTTTCAGTTTCTCCTTTCACACAAATGCCACAAGTAACATGGGAGAAGTGTGACTGAAGAATAAACTGAGTCCTCAAAACTGTCTGGAAATGGTTCGAACAAATAAGCCACTAAGTGAAGTCTTCCAGAGCCGTTATGAAACGCTACTTTCGAGACTGACGTTCCAATTCCTCGAATGTGGGCAGGTGAGTAACACAGCGACCCCATTTTATTGCAATTACATAGACAGTATCCTGTACAAATATTTTTTAGTGTCTCTTGATCAGTGCAAGGAAAAGCCAAATAGAACAGCATCATACATGAAAAAGTTGTCAACTGAGATATATTTGACTATGGGCTTGCTATTAGAGGGCTGGATATCTCAAATACAGATTATCATTGAGATCATCTTTCCAGCCCTGTCCGTATGCCTCTCTTAAAACTAAAACTTGAAAGATTTTTTCATGTTTTTTCTTTTATGATAAATGTATTTAACTTTTAAATATTTCAACAGAAACGCACATATGCCCGTTATTTGAATATGATTTTAATAATTATCTCTCCTTGAAAAAGCTAATATTGAAAATCTATGGAACATTTTTACATACATAAACAACCCATACTTTTGGGAGGGCTGCTTTGGGAAACACTGCTTTTGACTTTATGACACAATTCCCTGACTATGCGCGTATCAGGGCACAGGGTCTGTCAGTGAAAAATAGTCCCGAGGTTGTATATTTAACCCTGCTGGGGGAAACTCCCCCCTCGCAGAGTCCGGCGCTGGAGTTCCTGGGCCGGGAGAGTCAGGGGAGTCGGCGAGGCAGAGGAGGTGTGCATGTGAAAGCCTAGATAGGGCCGGTGTAACCTTTCCTCCAGATTCCCAGGCCGAGTTAAGCGAACTGGACCAATTATATCACAAACAGCCTCCTGTGCCGCGGCCTCATCTGCATGTCATGCCTGCATGCTCACACGTTTCCCCGTGGGCGACTCCCTCTTCCCCTTCTCCGCTAACCGCTGGCACTGACGCGACATTGCAAAATCTCTGGGGCCCCTGTTGCTCCATCCGCTCATGCTTGTGTGAGTCATGGTAGCTCCGCAGCTTCCATTAGCAGCGCTGCAGTGCTAGGGCAGGGTGGCAACACCTGTTCAGCTCCCACTGGGGTGGACACGCTGCTAACAGGGACTGTGATTCAAGACACATTGATGGGAAATAAGCAAAAAAAAAAAAAAGGTTTTCTGCGGTGGACAGGGGTCAGCATGGGCACTCTGAACGGTCTGCAGCTACGCAGCCCCATACGCAGCAAGCTGTGATGCATTGTGTGTTCTGACTCCTTTCTATCAAAGCAGCATTAACTTTTTCAACAGTTTGTGCTACAGTAGCTCTTCTGTGGGATCGGACCAAACAGGCTAGACCTCTCCCCCTGCGCATCAACGAGCCCATGGGCACCCATGACCCTGTCACCGGTTTACTGGTTGTTCTTCCTTGGACCACCTTTTGGTAGGTACTAACCACTGCATGTGGGGAACACCCCACAAGACCTGCTGTTTTGTAGATGCTCTGACCCAGTCGTCTAGCCATCACAATGTGGCCCTTGTCAAAGTGGCTCAGATCCTTACGCTTGCCCATTTTTCCTGCTTCCAACACATCAACTTCAAGAACTGACTGTTCACTTGCTGCCTCATATATCCCACCCCTTGACAGGCGCCATTGGAACGAGAAGATCAGTGTTGTTCACTTTACCTGTCAGTGGTTTTAATGTTGTGGCTGATCAGTGTATGTTATTATGCAATAAGCCTTGAATTGAGGTAAATGCAAAATATACAAATGAATATGAAATATATATTTAACAAAGGTCACACTGATGTTTGCACATCACCTTGCCATGGTTTGGAAAACTCACGTTAGTCTTTTGACAGAGATTCTCCCTTTGTTCCAATGGAACTTGTGGTGTAACGCCAAATGTGGGTCTATAAGACACAATCAGATAAAATGCCACTGGAGATACCAGGCATATATTGAAATGTACGGGTTCTTTAATAAAGAATAATGTTTTTTTGCATAAGGAGACCAAAAAAGGTGAATGGTAGTTTTATCTTAACTATTGAGAGAAGAATAGGCCTACCTATAGCAGAAGGCTAAGGGTATTAAGCTGCATGTTTTGCTGGTAGTTTACACAATTAGAAAAGTTTTTTTTGGTATAGGCTATACGAATATAAATGAGGCCAAAAACAAATCGAGAGCTCGTGGCCATGCCTATCTCTAGGTCAAGGGTCCTGCTGTTTGTGATTAACCTGTGCTGCATTTAGATATACTATTTAATAATCTGTTATTGAACAGGTACTTTGTGTACAACTTTGGGTACGTTGTGTATATTGTATATTTTACATTATTGCATATTTTATATTTTTACTCTATCGTTACACTATCTTTATTTCATTGTTATACTTCCGTACTTACTTCATGCATCGCACTGAGCTGCTCGAACTCGCCCCACAAGGGGATTAATAAAGCGCCATCTGATATCGTCTATTCTTATCTTACAAATAAACACATGACTCTGTATTACTCCTAATTGCTTTGCCCTCAAAGAAAACTCAAGACGCAACCCAATGTTACTTGCTCATATTGGCGCCTGCGACGTACGGTCCGTCGGCGTTATAATGATGTGTTTAACATCATTATTATAAGTTGCGGCGGACAAAGGCGCGCTTCTGCAGTCACCCCCCTCCCCACACTTTATGCAATTTCTCTTTGGGATGAATATCCGAAAAGAGTATGATAGCAGAAGTATAACAAGGAAAAACACAATTTGTGTTGTTTTTATGAGGACAACAGTGATATATATATATATATATATATATATATATAAAATTGAATGGATCTCCTTTGCAATTCCGTTGAACATTTCCTGTGTGGGACGTCACCCGAACGCAGCGAACGCGAAACAAAATGTCCACTTCCCACCGGGCGGAACCCGCGCCGGCACCGCGGCGACCTTTCGCCCAGTTCGGAGCGCCGCAGTTCAGCGGGTTTACCCTGACACCGCTGACTCCCGGGGCCCCGCCCGCCCGCAGGCCCCGCCCGCCACGCCGCGCGCCTCCTCCAACCGCCCGGCGACCACGCAGTGTCCACGCGCCGCCTCGCCTCCGATTGGCGCGGGGGGGGCGCGTCCGCCGGCGACCTGCGCCGCTTTTTGTTTCCTTTTTCCTCCTCCGCCTCCTCCACCACCACCACCACCCGTGTTCTACGCACAGCTGAGCGAGAAGAGAGGGAGGGAGGGAGAGGAGGGGGGGGGAACCAAAAAAAAAAAAAAAAAACCCCAAAACAAAACACAACAACTCCCGACCGCTCGATTCGCGTCTCTTTGTTCCGCGGCGCTCCCCGGCTCGCCTCCCCCGGCAGACGTTACGCGGTGTTTCTTCCGAATCGGCGCGCCCGCCGATGCCCTCGCCGGCGAGTTCGGAGACGGGGGAGCAGCTCGAGGTAGGACCCGCTCCGTCGGGCTCGACGACCGCGTTAGAGCGACAGAGCGGACTCCTCGGTCGCTCGCCGGTGGAGATGGAAGTGTGTGTGGTGTGGTTCTTTTTTCTTTTTTCTTTTTTTTTTCCCCCCACAGTTCTTTGTGGCTTGTCGATAGCGGCTCGTTCTGATTCCAGTTGTGGTGTTGGAGCCGCGCTGTTCGCGGGACGTTAATCAGTTAAAAAAAAAAACCCCAAAACAAACAAAACAACAACAACAACAACAACAACAACAGTTAGCCGGTGTATCGCCTCTCTCACATGCTGTCTGTCTGCTTGATTCAGCCGTTGGTCGTAACCCCCACAGCTGACACTTGTTTAAAACAGTGATACATATACAGGTATATATATATATATATATATATATATATATATATTTATATATATTTCGTTATCGGGGCGAGCGAAGGAAATGTTTTGTGGGGCCGAATTCGTGACCGTGTCCGGAGTGCGGCTGCCGCTCGCCGCTGTTTAACTTCGCCCTCATTGACGGAAAGTTGCGGCTTCGTCAGCCTCGGCTCACTTCCCGCTTCGCCGCCTTCTCACATGGCTCGTCGGGGGCCGGCGCGTCACTGCCCCCCGTCTATATTTGGTGGTGGGAGGCGGTTGTCACTCGGCCAAGGGGCAACGCGGGTGTGGCCTCCCAGCCCGACCCGACCCCCCCCCCTGTCGTCACCGCGAGGTCGGTGGCGAGTGACTCAGATAGACTCTGGACTTTAAGCCGGGGCTGCCGTCGCTCTGCGTGTACTGCTCTCGGGGCCATTTGAGGTGAGGACGGGGCGGCGTACTGAGAAAACGTGGGACACGCTGTTTGACTGCGCACCGCCCGTGCTGACTCTTTTCCCCGCCGGCCCTAAATAGCTTAAGCAGGGGGGGGGGTACGCCTGCCCAATCTACTCTCGGACAGAGAAACCCAGCTTTCCGGGGGGGGTGGGGGGGCTGTGTGAGGCATTTGCTTCGGCGTTGCCAAACAAGAGCGTCACCTCGCCGCCCGCTTCGCCCCTTCTGTTGGGGCGGCCCCGGTGGCTCTCGGCCTCAGCTTTATCCGACCGTGTCGGCCCAGTTCGCAGACTCGCCGAAAGTGGCGGGCCTCCTCCGGCCAACGTCCGCGAATATGCTGCGGAGTGATAGTTGAGGGCGGTTTGGAACCAAGGGGTTGGCCCCCTTGGTCAGGTCACAAAGACCCCCCCCCCCCTCCCCCGAACCTCATTAGGTAGCTGAGGTCACAAAGGCATCATCATCATCATCATCATCATCACTACTCTTCCCCCAATAAAGCTGAGCGCTTGGGCAGGCAGAAGCGGCAAGATTAGCTAAATGGCAAGAAGAGGGCTGAAATACAACAAAACAGGATGCAAGCTGTCACAAAGATCCCAAAATAACAATTTTAATAATACTTGCAGATGACCAATAAAAAAAAAAGACATATTTTCAGAATCCTATTTTTTTTAAAGGAGCATCTTTATTTTTGAGCGTAATTGCACACCGATTTTGAGTCTGGTCAAAATTCCATTTTTCATTTTTCCTTTTGTCGGCGTCCCTCAGGCAGAGGATATGGACCAATGCGGGTCCGGTCTGAAGCGGAGGAGACACGGCAGCGGGCATTCCATCTCCAGTGGAACCAGCAGCTGCTCCACAAGCCTGGAGTACACAGACCTGGAGGCGGCGGAGGCCCTGGTGTGTATGAGCTCCTGGGGTCAGGCCCATCTCCCCGGTAGCGCCGGCGGCAAGCCCAGACCGCTCACCCCAGCCTCAGACTCCTGCGACATCCTCCAGTCCCCCGAACCACCGGATACCCCAAAGGACTTTGTGTCCCTCTCGTCACTGGTAAGTCATTGGAGTGATACAATTTCAGACTACAAAATAGTATGGAAGCTCTTTGAAAATGATCAATTTCAGTCGAAAAGTGACATGCCTGAGCCACCCATTTGTTGGGAGGGAGGTGGCTCTTAAATAGCAATGGGGAATTTTAACCCTTCTTGTTATGCATACTCGGGACCTCTACTCTGCTATACAAACCCCACTGTCAACACGTAACTGAACCACCTCCGTCCATCTGTTTGCTAATGCGTTTGCCGAAAACTTTGGGGTGGCGGTTTATGATGGGGGCCTTTGGTCATGCTTTAGAGATAAGCCCGGCTCTAGTAAGGTGATTTGAACTTCATTTAGCTCCTCTTCTCAGCTGCCAGGCGATAAACATTGAAATTTACAGCTCAAAGTGGTCATTTGTTTTCTGTGCAATGTCCTTGGCTCCTGGGGTTCTTATCTCTGCAAACATTATCCTCAATAAAACTGGGGACACCTACCTATGAAGTGTTATAATGGAGTCTGGGTTGTTACATTTTTTTTGTAATATTGCAGCAGTGTTCTTAAATGTTACTGGTTTATTATATCGCTCGTAAATCTTCCATGTCTGTCTTTCTTCCTGTTCTCTCCAGTGTATGACTCCCCCGCACAGCCCCAGCTTTGCTGACACCGCAACCTCCGGTGCTGCCCTCCATCCCAGCAACATCCCAGTTGGCAGAGCCGGCTCTGGCCTGGCTGGGTCCTCTCAGCGCTGCAGGCCCGGGGTGCATCGCTCTGCCCTGAACCTCGTCACCGAGAAGACCCGCCCCCTCTCTCCTCCCCCGCAGCCCTGCAGAGCCATGGTGACCAGCGTCATCCGCCACACTGCGGACAGCACCCCCTGCCAGCACCATATTCCAGTGGCCCCCAGTTCAAAAAGTTGTGACCGCCCAGCAATGGCCGCCACGGTCTGCCAGCAACAGCAGCAGAAGCAGCAACCACAACAACAATTTACGGGAAAGACTGAACAGCTCACCACACCTCTTTCCGTTCCGTCCCCTTGTACCCCCCAGCTGTGTGCCGAGCGACTGGCAAACCAATCAAAACCCTGCGCCGACGCCACGGCCTCCACTCCCATCAGCCCCAAACCACAGAATAGCCCACCCGCTCTTCCAGCCACCGCCGCCATCTCCCCTGCTCAAGTCGCGAGCCCTCAAATCATCTGCCAGATGATCCCTGTCGGCGGCCAGTCAGGTATAATCTCTGCCTTTATTCCCAGTGCTGGGATGAGGAACAGCACCCTGCCCGGCCTCTCCCATCCCTCTGCCCACACTGTCCCAATCCAGCAGCCCCTCATCATGGGCTCGCCAGTCCCCCAGGGCACGGTGATGCTTGTTCTCCCCCAGCCAGCTGTTTCCCAGGTGCAACACTGCGCAAAGACTGTCATGGCCCTGGGCAACACCAAGCTCCTCCCTTTAGCTCCAGCCCCCGTCTATATGCCATCGGGGCACTGCGGTGCCATGATGGCAACCAAGACGGACTTCTCTCGCAGGAGAAACTATGTTTGCAACTCTCCCGGCTGCAGGAAGACGTACTTTAAAAGCTCCCATCTTAAGGCCCACCTCAGAACACACACAGGTGAGAGGCAACAATTTATCGCAATGCTTCTTATCATTAGGGGTCAGCCCCAGTGATGGCATCAAAATCTTTCAAAGTGATCCTGTAATCAGAGCCGACTGCTGCTTATTTTTAAATCTACGATACGTCGATTGTAGTGTCCTATCGATAAAACAGGTCTTGCCATTGTTTTTGTTTTTTTGTTCATAAGAGATGCTTATTGTCGGGTCCGAGCATGAGAATAGAAGCCATTTTTGTCCCTTGACTCCTTGATTACTTATTTTTTGACTCACTGGCTCTTCCTCTCTCCCGCTCCCTTAGGAGAAAAACCCTTCAGCTGCAGCTGGGAAGGCTGCGACAAGAAGTTCGCCCGCTCGGACGAGCTCTCGCGTCACAGGCGAACTCACACCGGTGAGAAGAAGTTTGCGTGCCCCGTTTGTGACCGACGATTCATGCGCAGCGACCATCTGACCAAACACGCCCGCCGCCACATGACCACCAAGAAAATTCCCTCCTGGCAGACGGAGGTACGGAGCCTTAACAAGATGGCAGCCGGCAAGGCGCCGTCCCTCAAGCCCAGCCTTCCCACCCTCGGCATGCTGGTACCTGCTGCTTCTCAGTAGACAATGAACTGTTACTCCACAACCCAAAGTACTCCCAGGCTGCCACAAGGACAGAGGAAGCGGTAAAGCACAAAGCTGTTGCTATATTACTCATGGGATGAGGAAAAAACAAACAAAAAACATGCACTGGACCATTCTTTTTCTATCTACAGCTCATTTGTATCTTTATCTTGCTCAAAAGGATTCCCTTTGTTTACTTCTGTTTAATTGATGAAAAATGTGTACGTTTTTGCCAAAGCTGTTGAATTAAACTTGTCTTATATATATTTCACTGCCTGACCCTCTGACCCAGCCTGTCTTATTGTATTAGTATTTGTATTATGTGACTTTATTGTATGTTTCGCCTGGAATGCATTTATTTGTCAGAATTTGGGGAAATGTTTCACATGCAATACAGTGTAAAAGTGAATATTAATCATCAGTACAATGATTTTACACTAGTCTTTTCATATTATTTAATACGTGTTTGTAATAAAAAGAGGAAACAAATCACCTTATTCAGCTATGCCTCTGTCATCTTGACCCCCCATGAGCTCACTGAGAAACGGAGCTGAGCAGTAACTGAGCCACATCCTGTGTGCGTCATGTTCGACGACTCTCTGCAGCCTTGCCTCTTATGGTCAGCTGAAGCACTCGCTGCCTGTTAAATGTGCTGACTTGTCGCTGGGTAGGGTGAGAATTATGGAAGCTCTGCGGGGACAGTGTCCTATTCATTCTCAGCCTTGTAATTTTATGAGGAGTGAGAATGCACAATTGGTGAATAATAGCCATCGACATATTCTTTGCAGAAGAAACAACTCAAGGTGACCAATTGTTTTAACTTGAAACCTAATCTTTTATAAGAAGGCGTAACAATGGTACAGCTTGGCCATGTATTATTAGGGCTTGTATAATGTAGGGGGAGAGTTGCTCATGTCTCCTCAGAAAGTAACTTCACATTTTAATAACCATAGAAATTAGTTGTATATGACATTTTTTTTTCAGTTATTTTTGGTGAATTGCAAGGACAAGAGGGAAATCTCTCTAACCTAGTGTGGAGAGCCATGAATGTATCTCATATTTAACACCAGGACTGTGTGATGATCCCCGATAAAACAGTTGTGCCCCGGGCTGGGTGAAGGATATCCGATTAAGTAGATGAGTCATGGAGAAACAAGTATGCGCATATTGCATAAACTGCAGTTAAATAATTCAATAACAGGGAACCTCTTCAACAAGGGTGTGTGAGATGAATGTGGTGGGTGCGACCAATCATGTGTCTGTGTGAACACCCGCCCCTTCTCTGTAATGACAAGCGCTGTGAAGGGCGACATCTAGTGTTAAATATAATATATAAAAAAAGAAAACCCCACATTTAAAACATTTATATTTTGGCATTCAGTTCAAGGAGCTCTCTTTATCCAATTATACTATAACCAGTGAGTGAGAATTTTACCTATTTTCTTTCCAAAACGTTTTTTTTTTTCAAAACCCGAACAAAAATGTCAACTTGAAACACCACTTTTTGTAGCTTGAAGTAAAATGATTGAAAATATTCCAAAACTAAGGGAAATATTTTGTGCAGCCAAAAATGCAAATATTACAACCAAACCCAAAAAATAGTCTTAGAATGCACTTAAGTAGAATTCTATAGCACAGTAATTTTACCATAAAACTACAGTATGGTATCATTTAGACAGACAGGGGAAGGGCAGAGGACCAGGTCGTTGAATACAGTTGTCCAGACAGGTGGGTCTCATTCACAGGAGGCAACACAGACAGGTTGCTAAGATATGAAAGAGGGCGAAAGGTGAAAGGTTGCTTCAGCCAGGCAGTCCGAGATGGTGAGGGAATGGTGAAGTATTCTACGACGCGCCAAAAGAGTGGTCAAGGCAATAACGTCCCTTTCTCTAGTGCCATATAAGGCAGGTTTGGCTGGCACTCCAAAAAAGTGCCAGAAAAGGGCCAGTTTCACCTTGATCGCTGTATCAAAAAACATAGCACAAGCCCAAAAACATAGTTAGTAAGTCTGCTTGTGGATAACCACAACGATCGCATCTCATGATCTGGGAATATTTGAGCTCACCTGCTTTTACTAAAGTGCATCCTATGGACAATTTGAACTGAATAAGACTAAGTCTGGCACCGGATGTGAGGATGTTCACCTTATTCAGTGCACCTACCCACCAATCCACTGATGAAATCATCTCAGATTCGCTTTCCCATGTAGTTTTAATTATAGGAAAATGATCAATGGCACTCATAATCTGATGGTAAATATTAGATATAAGTCCCCTCTGAGTTGGAGGTGTTTCAAGTAGTTTTATCCCCAAAACGTCTCACATGGGAGGTTGGGGTATGAAGGGAACTGTATCAGCACAAAGTGAGGGATCTGAAGATATCTGAAGAGATTTGAACGGGACAGATCATATTTCTTACACCAAGAACACTTCAGTCCCCTCCTTCTCCACTGTGAGAATGTCGCGTCCACTATACAGGGTGGGAATAATTGATCATTAATTAAAAAAAAAAAAAAAAAAAAGGACCCAGAGAGGAAACTGTAAATGTAAAAGTGAAGGCGAAATTGAATCCAAATTCTAAGAGAAGCAAGGACAATTGGGTTGGAAGAAAGGCAGGACGGTCCCAATGACATTTTTTGAATGCTAGTTGCCCAGTTATAATAAATGAATTGGGGAAGGGCTCGGCCACCCACGTCCCGGGGGCGTTGGAGAAAGACTTAGCAAACTCTCGGAATTTTAAGATAAGATAAGATGGAGTAAGACCAACAGAATTTTACCTGCCCAAATAAAGAGGAAGATAGCCTTATCAATAGAATGGGGACAAAAAAAAAAAAGATTTTCCTCAAAATGTTGGTAAGCATCCGAACAAGGACAGGAATTTGGGGATTCTATTCATTTTTATTGACTGCATCCTGCGATGGTTGCAGACTGTTCCATCGAAGAATATTATTTAATGTTATGTTCTATTGACACCAAGGAACCGGAACCCCGAGCTGGTTGACTTTGAAGACGGCAAATCATTCACTGGATTTTGTACAACGAAACTGATAAAACGACGTACACCGCTCCGAATTACTCAAAAGGAAATCAGATTGTCATTATTTACGTCGTCGCTAGAAGCGCCACGCTGCGCTGTTTAACAGTGTCCCGTTGCCATGGTAACGTCAACATCAATGACGGACACAGAGCCGCGATCTCGTCTCTAGCGCAACGGTTCTTTCGTCGATGAACTGAATATAAGTTAAGTTGCTGGTATCTTACTATAATTATTGTTATTATTATAATTATTATTAATATTGTAGTTGTTAATATTAAACAAAGTTCGCGCTACAGATTTCGAGCTCTAGAGACGCGGAATACTTCGACCGGCTCCATCGGGAGTCGCTTTGTTTCAGCGGTTCACGAAGTATTCCACTCTTAGTTCCAAAACTTTGCCCCAGGGGGAAGCAAGAGCAAGAGCGCAGGCGGCGGAAGAAATCCAGTCGTCATGAAAACGCCTGTAAACGTGTAAGGGAAGCTCTCCACGCAGGTCAATGTATTTGTGACGTCACAACCCACCGAGCGAGCTGAGCGTTGCGAGGAGCCGCAGTTTACGCCATAGAAGCAGAAGAAACCCAGGTTTCCTTTCGACGAACATATTTTGCTTGGTTGTCGGGGCACACTGCTGGAGTCACCCGTGTTAACGCAGCCCCGGTCCTCTTTACCATGGAGTGCGGAGATAGGTTGAAGGATTTAGATATGACAGTCGACGAACTCGACAGATTAACAAAGGCTTTCAAGGATGACAAATTCAGAGGGATGCTGTTCGACTACGCGAAAGAGATATCGGATCCCGAAAACAGGAGAAAAAACGAAGAGGAGATCAAACTGCTGGAGCAGCAGAGGGGGAACAGCATTGAGTTCATTCACCCTGAACCGTGCAGAGTTCTCAAAACAAGTATGAACGGCACTCAAAAGTGCTTCGTCAACATCTGTACCAACGAGAAGGTTGGTAAACCTGAATTTAGTTGTGGGGTGTCGGATGAAGGCAGGAGGGGGCAGCATTGGTCCCTGCCCCACAACCTTCACCCCGGGAGGTCGGACAGAGACCCTAAAGGAAACAAGATTATGATATATGACGTCATTTTCCACCCGGACACTCTTCACATGGCAAGCAGGAACCAAAGATTCATGGACATGGTGGACAACACCGCAGTTCAAGGGATCCAGGACAGTTTCAAAGTGACTCTCGACAAGAACAACGCGAGAGTGCTGAAAACTAAGTACAAGGGAACGCCGCAGCCTTGCGTGATCCGAAAGCCGTTACCTGGCTACAAGGCCACGGAGCCGCCGGTGGAGCCCGACCCCCTGGCGTTCCCATATCCCGACGAAAAAAGACCTGGCGCGGCGCCGCCCGACTCCAGCCCGAAGACCTTCACGGTCGCGTCCGAGAGGCCCAGAGCGCCGACGACCCCGAAGTACACGCTGAAGTACAGGTCCTTCGTCGATTTGCAGGACTTCAGGTGCTCCAGAGACTCTGCCCGGAGCCCGCGGCCAAAGGAGATCGTGGTCACGGTGGAAATGCCGCTTCTCAAGACAGCCGGGGGAGCCAGCGTAGAGGTCCAGGGGAGGAACCTGGTGCTGGAGTCGAAGAAACCGGCCTACAGCCTCGACGTTCCCTTGGCTTACCCCGTGGACGAGGAGAGGGGACGGGCCAAGTTCAACAAACAAAACGGACAGCTGACCATCACACTGCCGGTTCTCCCCGCAAACGACGGTTTTGATTTTACCGCAGGGTTCGGGGAGAACCAGGCGGCGGGAAGTGGACTGGAGGAGGAGGAGGAGGAGGAGGAGGAGGAAAACCAGGAGGGGCCGAGGGAAGGCGGCGACGAAAGGAAAGAGGACGAATTTGAAACCGAAGCGACGTCAGGATGCAGAGAGCCGAACGGCGGCGGCAGAGACGGCGAAGAAGAGGAGCCTGAAGTGGGAGAGGAGAAAAGGAGGAAAGGCGGGGAAGGCGAGGGAGAGGGAAGCGACGGGTGGGAGACGGAAAAGAGTGAACGACGCGGGGGAGTGGAACGGGCGGAAGGCTCCCGCGTTGAAGGCACTTCCGACCTGGACGCGGGTCCAGCCCCAGCAGGAGACGATGCGGAGGCTGCGGATGAGCAGAATGAGGTGTCATCTGACCAGACTAGTGGCGTAGAAGAAGAGAGGGACATACTTTCAAAAAGTTGCTCAGAGACAAGACAAGAATTGGACACTTCCGAGGCCCGAGAAGAGGCCAACGCCACAACAAATAAGAATGAGGTGAGAGATAATCAGTTATATGTCCAAGATTTAAGAATATATGATTGATAATAAAAAGACTGATCCTCTGCTAATGATGCATAAAGGTATCCATTAGTGTTTTATTTTTTCTTTCCGTTTCTTACCCTAGATACAAACATCCCTGAATCAAAGGACCAGTGAGGAAACCCTCGAGGTCACCGCGCCCGCCAAGTCCAGCCCGGGGAAAGAGCACCACCCGTCTGACGGCGACGCGACGCCCCCGACGGTCGAAGAGCTCGAAGCCGCTCAGACGTCTGGAACGGTCGACAAATTAAACCCAGAGAACTCACTTCAGACGGCCTACGCCCCGGACGCAGCCGGTGCAGACCCGGCGAATGAGGCCGCGGCGGAGGAAATTGATGCGGACGATCTCCCGGACGCGCAGCCCCCGCAAAGGCCGAGGTGCGACAGCGAACCACCGCCGGCGGTATTATGGGAAATGGGTGAGGATGGGAGGGAGACGGCCATCAGCGATCACTCCACGTCTGCCGGGTTCCCCTGGCAAAACGCCCTGTTGTATGAACTGGACTGAGTTATTTTAACCTGGAGCAGAGCCATTAGTACAGACTAACCAAGGCACCAAGACCGCGCACTACAATAAAAAGCCTTTCTATTTGACTTATCATATTTGCGAGTCTGTGAAACAAATTATTAACATATTCTGCATCAGTTTTAGCTTAATTACATCTGAAGTAAATAATGACTTGAAAAATAAACAGTGGACTTTTTTCTGTTTACAATAACAACCCCCAGGACACAACAATGAATACTCTCATTTTATTAAATGTTTCATTATTTAAAATAAATTGTCTTGTCTGCTCGGTAAAAACTAACCACCCGTACAGAAGCTGAATTATGCACAGGAACAAGGTGAATCTTAGCCTTCTATTCATTCATTGATGACTTCCATTTTGCCTCATAGATCTTACTGCCCACTTCACAGAAGTAGGGAGGCGGTCGGGACACATGCGTCTTGCATCACAAGGAAAGTAGTAACTTGGGGGCAATTTGCTGAGGAAACCAAAGGCGAAATCATGAGAACAAGAGCATGAAAAAGCCAAACCCACAGTCAGTATTACTGCCTGTTAATTGGGCATATTACTGCCTTTTCCGCTAATCTGAAGTTATTTGAAACACTTATCTTTTACAATCACCTCTTCATATCACATCTCCAACAGTGCATGAAATTTCAAAATACCAACGGGGGGGAAAAGCCGGCGTTTTGTGCTTTATATAACAAAGCTTGCGCATCAATAGTGTCCTTCGTACAATGTCAGTTAGCGCGTCCTTTTATCTGATCCCCCGCTGGAGGCAGTTGTCCAGGAACTGGGAGTAGCAGGAGATGGAGCAGAAGTGCTGCTGCACCGGCGCATCCGTGCCCCCCATGTCGTCCACCAGCACCACCGTGGACGACACCTGGTGCAGGTTCATGCTCACCGCCGTCTTAATGAAGAAGCGGACGCAGACACGGCTGCAGTCACAGGTCTTCGCCACTTCCAGGTCCTTACACAGGTGGGCGGGGATGAGGTGAGGTCCGTACGGTATCCTGCGTCCAGAGAAAAGAGGGTTAAGTGCGTCAAGGAACTACAACGCGGAGTCCGGTGATAAATGATTTTGACCTGGTGTAAACCGGTGCACACTGATCCCTACCTGAGGTTGACAACGGCCCTTGAGGCTAACTCCTGAAGGGGAAGGGGGAATTTCAGCTGGATGGTGTGGTCCAGAGGATTGGGCTGGGTGAAGGGATTCCCAAACAGGTCCAGGTTCTCCAGGCTCAACTTGCGGAAGTCGCTGGGCAGCAGAGCCAACTGGTTGTGCGCCGCCGACAGGAACTTCAGCTTGCCGAGGCGGCCGATGTGGAACGGCAGCCAAGCCAGCCGGTTGTCGTCCAACTTGAGGTTGACCAGTTCTCGGAGCTGGCAGAACTGAGACGGGAGGCCCTGCAGCCGGTTCTGGCTCAGGTCCAGGTGCTGGAGGGTCCGCTGCAGCGTGGACAGGCAGAGGGCCTCGCTGAAGCTCTCCAGGTGGTTGTTGTGGAGGATGAGCTCAGCCAGGCAGCCCAGGTCCCCGATGGTGGAGGGAAGCTTCTTAATGTGGTTGTTGCTGAGGTCTAGCTTTCGGAGAGCTGTAAAGAGGGATCGCGCACGCACGCACGCACACACACACACACACACACTTCAATACTCTGCCGGCTCGGTTACTGCGTACTTGCCTGACAAATAAATTCAGAGGCTCCTCAAATGATTACCATTTATAAAACCACAGGGCTTGAAGTTTTCTAATAACAATAATAATAATAATAATTTTGAGTGCACAAATCAAGCAATTCAAATAATAAAAAGGTTCGCCAGAGGACACAACATTCCACAAACGACATCCTGTCATCTACCTTTCAGGGACAACATCCTCATGTCCACACGCGACAGCTTGCAGTAGGAGACCTGCAGCTGCTCCAGGGAGTAGGGGAAGTTGGACGTGAGGGGGTAGTCTTTCTTGAAGACAATCGTGAGCTTTTTCTTGGGGTTTTCCACGTCTCTGGCGCGGACTGGCGTGAGCGTCGAGAGCGGAAGACTACTTGTGTCACTTCCTCTATCCGCCAAACGAGCAGCAGAGAGGAAGTTTTTCAAGCTATTTGCATCCGCCTAAAAACAAACAAACAAAAAAAAAAAAAAAAAGAGTCGATTATTACCACAAAGGCTGTGCTAACACTTACTGTATGTTCTATGATGCTGAAGTTTTTACACAATAATTGCTAGTGTGTATGGACAATATCAATCAGATTTCTTGTGTAACAAACCTAAAATCACCTTCCATGAATATCTTGACACACGTTCTTTGTCCTATATATGATAGTATAAACTGAAAAAGGATGTGGGTTACTAAGGAAAGTAGGTCTCTATAGGTTTTACTTGCCCCATTCTCATTTAACACTCAACGTCTGCACGCACACTAGTGTTTGATGTACTGAAGCTGTTATGATCTCTGTTGAAGGGCGATCGTGAATCGCACAAGAATATCACTTCATGGGCAGAAAAACACCAAAAACATAAATACAGACTATAATGGACTGAACATGCAAAGCATATTATATTCAAGGCATGTTGTGACTCTTGCTTCGCTATATGTAAAATAACCCGAGGGCTAAATTCACATGTTGGATCTTGTACCTTGCTCAAACATATGTCGACGGCAGGCTCCTTTAGTCGCACGGTGGCCTTGCCCTCCTCCACGAACCATGTGAAGAACTTCTCTATGTTGTCTCTCAACTGCAGAGGAGCATTGGATTTCAGGTGAGAGGATGGATTTGAGGTGAGCAATGGAAAAACACATTCAACAGGATGGATTTGAGGTGAGCAATGGAAAAACACATTTAACAACAGGTTGCTGCGTCCCTCCTCCCTCTATCGGGAATGGGTGGCGCACTAAAAACATAAACAAAAACCGGATTTTCAAGACGGCAAACCCCCCCCCCCCTACTCTATCAGCGATTCTCAACTTTTTACAAATCAAAAGGACCCTCGATGTGATACACATCACATTTACAGACGCCTGTTTTGTGACGATTTTGTCCCTGGGACCCAATCTGATACCATGATTTCGCCCAAAAATCACATACCTGTCTTAACTATCATTTCAGTGTTGTTTTCCAAACAGTGTGTGGTGAGGGCTCGCCAGGTGTGCCATGAAAATGTTTCACAGCGCCACTTTAAAACAAACAAATAATGGAGATGAGCTCTTGCCTTGCAAGATCAAAATTGCCAGGCTGTACTTATTCCAGCCAGGGTTCATCAGAGCAAGCTCAATTTGCACACTATTAGTAGACCATAATAATAGACAGAACAATTTGTGACGCCTTTAGTGGTTGTGACGTGGGATTATTTCTTATTGTTGATTATTATCGGTTGGGAACCACCGCTGTAGTTAGCGATAGCAGTGAAACAACGTTCAAAACAGTCATTATTGTACAGTATCTAAACGGCGCCGATGACCTGTAAATAAATTAAATAGCGGTGAAGTTGAACTATCGCCCAATGTGCCGGGGGCCTCCTGGAGCCCCCGCGTTGGGAACCGCCGCCCCAGATCTGATCTCCCCGTTCAGGAGACACTTGTCGGCTCCGCGCGTCGACTCCTGTACCTTGTACTTGGACCCGGCCCGGTCCTTGGCGGTGCAGATCATCATGTAAACACCGGCGCGTTGGTTGCTCTTGTCCGGATGCTTCCCGATGGACAGCACCGCTCTTGCGCCCTTCCCCCGGCTCCTCATCCCGAACGTGGGGAGCATCCGACTCACCACCTCGACGTCACACTGCAGCTTCATGGTTGCGGACCAGGCGAGCGGCGACACCGGGTCACACGGTTTAAGAAAAACGGGGGGGGGGGGGGGGGGGGGGAAACCCCAAAAAACCCGCGAGTGCGGGCGGAGGAAGACGTTCAACGACGGTCGGTAGACGTCACAGACGTCAACAACAGCGCCGTCCGACGAGCCAGCACGAAGCCGCCTACCCCCAGCAGAGCGACCGCTGAAATATCCCCCCAATTAACAACTCGAGAACCGCGGCGGCGGCGCGGCGCCGGGGGTTCAGCCGGTGAAACCGAGCGACGCGGACCGAACAAAAGCGACCGCGCGTTTCCCGCTTGGAGCCCGAACGCCGCCCGACGTCGCCATCCCCCGGGCTCCGACGGGCGCCGTAGCACGGGAAGTGACGTCGCCTCGTTACAGGAGCGCTTGTTTTTGGGTCGTCCGGAGGCGGGCGGCGGGCGGCGGGCGGCGGGCGGCGCACACGCACACGCGCGGCTACAAATGCGGATACGGCACCGCCCCCCCCCTCCCACCCTTCCGACGCGGTAAAAGGGAATCTAACGGACACCTTTTAACCCAAACCCTAAACCCATCCAATCAAATTTACAATACATTGATCGCGTTAAATACAATAAAAATGAACTTTCTTTGTGAAATAATAGCTTGACATTAAGAATATTCATTAGTAAAAGTAGGTAACTGAAAAAAATATTAATAACCAAAAGAGGAGTCAGTTGCATAAACTTTGTATTCATCGTTTATTTTATATATATATTTTTGTCTCATGCGCCATGAAATAATTTTTGATTAATAATTAATCATTTCTCTCTTTAATCAAAACGCTATGTATTGGTGGTTGAATTGTTTTGTGGTAATTGTACACTCGCGCTCCCCCCTCCCTTCTGTCTTCTGCTCTTTGAATAGAGTTCGTAGTTTTATTTTGTTTCCGTGTCATACTGTTTTGAGGGCCCATAGCCATATCCCACATGTGATGACATGACACACAATAGACCTACAGACATAATGAAACCTTTAAAACGTCACGTATCAATCTACACGTCATATTCCTTCTTAAAACTATCTTCAAAGGCCAATCTTTCGATTTTCGACAGCCGTCGTTATTTTATGGTCTCCCGTCGATAAATCATCATGTTCTTTCTTGATCTTGTTTTCTCTTATCGTGGTCCAAAAGACAAATGAAACACATGCATTTCCCCAGTCAGTTCATCGATCCTGACCATGTCCAGTTCAGGAAAAAAAAGAAAAGAGGAAAAAAAAAAATTTATATTCCGTAACTGTTCTTGGCATACGTTGATCTTTTCCACTAAATGTTGGCTGACTGCACAAATGAATCACCCATTTAGATACTAACTGCAGCCACTCGATGTGTGGGTTGTAGTAAATGTGTCTGGTGTTTGTTGATGCAAAGTGCCAATACTGTAGTCTACTCAATAGATTTAAAGGCTTGGGTCTGTTTTGGTTCCTAATGCAACAACCCATCACAGAGGAAGGCATTATAATGTAATTTCAAGTTTGAATTCAGTGCTTTTGTCAGTATAGGTAATAACCGGGGACTGTCTGACGTCCCATTATCCAGACCGGTGTGGAAACCGGTTTGTGGGCATTGTGAACAAATGACGACCAGGAAATATTTTTCAAGTTTCTTGCGAAACTGTTCACAACAAGTTCTTGCATGATTTCCTTTCATGCAGTTTACCTTAATCTGTATCGCCTCTGTAATCATACATGCATTAACCTCATTATCAGCACCTTACAAGTCAATAAATTAGTTAGAATAACAGTTTTGTGGATGGTTTTAGAATTATGTGACTGCACATGTTAGGATCCCTTATATTTAGGCCTAAACTTTGTAATTTGGTTTTTAAGATGTCGTTTTGGTTTTCCAGATTGTCACAAATGTAAGCATCACGTACACTAATCCACAAAAAAAAAAAAAAATAGCCAGAGATTCTTGTATGTTGTCCATGCCTTCAGTCTTTTTTCGTTTACGTTTGTCTTTTTTTTTTAATGTATGTTTACATTTCTTTTTGCAAAAAAAATAATAATATATCAAACTATAGTATTTACGGTTTTAACAGGAAAGAAATCCTCAAACCACGGTGGTGGCCTGGGTTTGAGAGGGAATTATTTAGTAAATAGGGGAGAGACTTGAGACATTAAACATGCCATGCACAAGAGGGGATTTACCCAATGCCCCCCAACACTTTTCTTTTATAAACAAATTCATGAACAAGCAAATAGAAAAAAATCTTGCCAAACAAGCATATCCACCATTTTATTGAAGGATAATAAGAATATGCTTGAATATGCTTTGACATAAATTCAAAAATGGAACACACAGACATACTATTAACAAGTCCATGGCTTTGGTTTCAGTTTGTTGTCCACTGACTCACAGTGACAATACCTTTGGTAATAGCATGCACTCAGATGAGTCACTACTGTGTGTGCCTCAGTGGGCCATATGATATATGTATACATCCCAGTTATCAAAATACATCCAGACACAACATAGATATTACAATGTCAATGTAACACATGATGGGTCATAAAAAAAACTGTTCTGCTTAGTAATGAGCATGGAAGGACGGAGCCCGAAAGCTGACAGGATGGTTCTTGACAAGATGAGAGTATGACATTGTTGAATTAGAGAATTTTTCAATGCATTTCATATACAAAACATACTGAATATCAACTGCGACCGTTGACCATTCTCATGGAGGCATCGTAAATGTGAATATTATGTCACACGCTGTCTATTACAACACAAATATATATTCTTCGAGATCTTCAAAGCTTCAGTTGCATTACGCAAGGGTCTTCCACCTTTCAGTCATTTACTGCGTAAATAGTAAAATCCTCCAGATGTATTTACCTTCCCCGTGTCACAAATCGTGACGAAACAGTGACACAAAAAAAGTATCGTTAAAATGCTCATCTGTTTTACTAATATTGGCACGCGTATACCCACAACTGATTCACGACACTGAAAAAGCTCTTTGTATTCATAGAGGGGTCTCTAGACAACAGGACCCTCTGCGTATGTAGTAGCGGCGCACCTCCCTCCCCTCCTCGGCGCCACAGTTCTCGTCCCGGTGCACGATAAGCACGGGGAAGAACCTGGCATCCCTGTAAGTGGGAGGGCTCTCGTTCAGCGCCAGCTGGCTGGAATCCGAACGGCAGCACTGCTCGTCCGCGCAGCAGCGGTCCGCAAAGTTGCTGCTGCGGCTCCGCCACAGTCCGATGGTGCGCCGGGAGCCGTACATGCGGCAGAGGGAGAAGCGGGACGTGTCCAGGGAGAGGCGCGAGTGGAAAAGGCCCCCGCGGCAGGAGAAGATCGAGGAGCAGCTGGAGCTGGCGCGGGTCGTCCTCCTCCCTCCGCCCTCCGCTCTCCCGTTCCCCTCTGGGCAGCAGGGGTCACGGTCCTCGGGTGCCAGGAGAGCCCCGTAACTCTGAGCGGGCTGGCTGCTGCCCAGAAGAAAACGGTCGGAGGACGCGCCGTCATTAATATCCGCCCTGGAAGGCGAATCAGCCGTGTCCGGGTTGAGCAGCATAGCCTCCGAGTAGCTAGGAATTATCTGGCGGTTGGAACGGATGTGCCACTCTAGCTCGGTGCTGTCTAATGTGTCTACCCTCGGAATGCCGCAGCTGCCATTGATCGGTAGAGGCCTATCGTCATCTGTGGGAGAGGGGCTGCTGTAGCTGTACTCGAGCCCGAACAGTTTCTCAATGCGGTAGTGCACATACGCAGTGCGATACTCTATTAGGACCCTCAAGGGCCAGGACAGCATCAGGAGGGCCGCCAGCCAAAAGGCCACCTGGGAAGTGTACCAAGGAAGCCGGTCCGGGTCCAGATAGGCTATCAGGTGTTCTTTGAAGTCCACATTCTTCAGCTGCATTCCTTCCCTGGCCTCCATGTAGTCATCCAGACCTTCGATCTCCGAGAAGAACCTGGATCGCTGGTTAAGGTAAGCGTTTTCCGGACCGGCCCCGGCGAAACTGAAGCACTTGGTGAAGCGCAGACGGGTCGCAGGGTGTCCCTCCAGGCCCCGGAGGTCACACGAGACATCCTTCATTCCGCAGCGGCCGTAGTCAAACTCCCCCTCGGCGACGTGCGTGTTGACCCTCTCGTGGTACACCTGCGTTGTCGTGTAGGCGTCCCCGTTGCGGTACCGCGTCACCTGCCTCGTCCGGCGAACAAAGTGGTAGCTGATGGCTTTCCACCAGACGCAGGGCCTCGCCTGTCGCATCCGCAGCACGCGCTCATACACGCCATCCACGTTGGCCTTGCACTGCAGCTCGCTCCGGGCTCGGCAGTGCCAGCACTCGACCATGTAGACGACGTAGAGCATGAGCAGGAAGGTCAGGGGGATGTAGATGTAGCCGTCTGAGCAGGGGCTGTCGTGGTAGATCATAGAGTGTCCAACCATGCCCATCCCGGAGGTCCCCCGGAGAGAGGAGGTAATGGAGGACGTGAAGGAGGAGGTGATGGCCGAGTTGAAGCTGATCTTGGTGACGCGGGTGAGCCGGCACCACGCCACGGCACCCAGACAGCTGTACATGAGCAGGGAGAGCAGCAGGCAGCGCCAGTGGGACTCGCGGCAGACACATGCTCCCAGGGACTGCTTCACCGGACACTGCTGTGGGACAAAAAGGAGATGAATAAGTAATCCGATACCTGGTCCTCAAACACTAACTTCACGCGCAATATGGAACTCCTCATTGTCAAAACTGAAACAAAGAGGAGGAAAAAGAAGCCAAGAGGAGTATTACTTTTGGCAGGACAACAACAACAACAGCACTAGAATCAAAGACACTAAACAGAGTTGGTGCAACAAAAAAAAAAAAAAAGGATCCGGACCAAAAGAATCTCAAAACGGAGCAGCATTTCCTGCCAAAATACACAAATGGCAGGACATATAAAATACTTCGGTAAATTTGAAGCCTCTCTTGTGGCTCGGACACACTTTAAGAAGCTGACAACGAAGGTCGACCGGCCTCTTTTACGAGAGAGAGCAGGGAGTGTTGCTGGCGGCTCTTGATGTGAGTAAAAGAGACAGCGGGTGACATCCACGACTCCAACGGCAAAATGTGCCCGTCGCTTCTTCAAGTTCATTTTCCAACACCAACCTTTTATTTTTAGGTTTAAAATGTTTTGTTTAATTGTTATTATTATGATTATTATAATTATTATGATTCCTTCCATGTATTTTTTTTCAATCAGATCTTCATTTATAAATTGTATTTATTCTGCTTTCTGTATGAATGAGATGATCTTGTTAGGCCAATAAAGCACTTTGAGCTTGATAGGGCGGTAGATAGACTGAGAGAGGAAGCAGGGAAGGGACATTAAGAGATCAAATGGAAAGGGTGATGCGGGATGAGGAATATAAGAGAGGCATCTCAGTGGACGGACTGATCGCTATAAGGAACCAGCTCTTTAGCCGATGACCCCCCCTGAAAAAATGGCAGTGATAACGTTGCTCACCACAGCGATGCAAATGAACATGACTGCGCTATAAATTGCTGAGCTTTCAAATGCTTAATCAGACAGTAAATCAGATTGAAGAGAGGCCATGGAGACCACTTTAATTCAATTAAACTAAGCTGTGCTATAGTGGTATGGTCCCTTTGAGGCTTGTCATCAATTCAGCAGGGTACCAAAATACTTCACTGATGTAAAGTATATTTCCCAATGTCTTTCTCTTAAATAAAATACATTGATATTGCAGATTTGGCAATTTAGATTTAGCAATGTCGAATCACTGCCATTCCACATGTCTACATTGAACTCTGGGCTAGACATCTATAAACATTTCAAAATGCCGTTCAGTTGATGAAATGCTTTGCATCGTAAATAATAAAATATACACTTGAAGCCAAGCAACTGAAGCCCCTGGTACAGTACAACAGATGAAAACAAGGCACAAAAGACGGACAAGAACACGCACACGCGCACACGCGCACGCGCACGCACACGCACGCACGCACACACACACACACACACACACACACACACACACACACACACACACACACACACGCACAGCTGCTTTTCTGCTGAGTATTGGTCACTCAATCTGCAGGATGTACAGTTGCCCAAAGTGCTCACATCTGCAATGCCCAGCAGCACCAAATATCTTCCATTCAGCAGAGACACTGAACCAGAGCGGCTTTATCTTCACTAAAAGCCTAAAGGGAACAAAACAAAGTCATGCATATTTGCCTGTTTTGAATGCTTAAAAAAGCAAGTGGGAGCTTCATGATGTGTATTGATTTATTGCACAATTCCTCGTGTGCAGGGTTTTTCAACTTAAGTGTGTCAATAATGGATGAAATTAGTGTTTGGCAGTGAAAATGCATCAAAAGAGGAAAATGACTGTCTGTGAAGTGTCCAGACGTTGGTCACGTGGCCCTGTTACAATGTGATATGAGACATTAGACATTCAAGTTTTATTTCTGGTGCTTTATAAGTGAAAGGATTTAGTGACATCCAGATTTTCTGCACTGACACAAATAAAGGAATGTTATTTATAGAACCATATACTTATTAGTAGTGCTCCAGAGATAATACACATATGAAAATTTTAAAATGAAGCACTGTACTGTAATAGTATGCTATAGTAACTATAATTGGTGTGACTCACTGTTCATGATAAAAAAAATAATACAATTATTGTTATTATTGCTATAATTATAATAATAATAATAATAGTAATAATAATAATAATAAATTAATTGTATCTAGGTTATTCCATCCAGAGATAAAAGCCCTATTGTCAATGCATTTTCAAAATGCTGAGGCATGACTATTGGACATAGGTAATAAAAATTGCTTTATGGTAAAACCGTTTGAATACAAAGCTATATAAATTCACAGAACTGAGCTCTATGCTACCAGTCTTTATGCAACAGTACTACAGGGGATTTCTCAGCAAATTAAGTTTTGATGTCCACAGTCCTTCACATACACACACGCTCACGCACACACATAGACACACAGACACACAGACACACACACAGACACACACACACACACACACACACACACACACACACACACACACACACACACACACACACACACACACACACACACACAATTTGATAACCTGGAACAAACCTAGAGCTTTCAAAGTTTAATGCGTGTAGATTACATTGCAAGTTGTTCCCTCCGTAACCAAAATCCTCTTGGGAGCCAAATACATTTTGCTTTTCAGGCCGGGTATACCTTTCTGCATCACTGGATCCTATCTTGTGAAATGGTTTGTTGTGACATTTGTGCAGCAAGAAATTGTGTTTTGCTGCAGGTGGAATCCATTGTAAAATACTGTTTATATAGAGGAGAATAAGGGTTTATAAGTAAATTCAAAGTCATTATGCAACATCATACATTTCATCAAATGTCCAGGTGTGTTTCAAGATAAAGCATAATATGGCTATATTATAGGGCTATGAGATGCACTAAAACAACATAAATTATGTCCTACAGCAGAAAAATTACACTCTACTTTAAATAAACCCTCCGATCAATCAGTAGCAAATGTGTGTACATATAAATATTGTGTACAAATACATAGACTGTATGTGTACATGTACTTTACTTGATTTTTATTTTTTATCTTTTGTATTTGACTTGTACTGTTCTGTCAGCTTATGCTGCTGTAACACCAGAACTCCCCACGCTTATCTTTTATTCTTATGATTATGATTATTATTATTATTAGTAGTAGTAGTAGTAGTAGTAGTAGTAGTAGTATAGTAGCGTTTATTTCGTTTAATTTTAGCGTAGCAGTCGTTTGGACTGACTTTTGCCCCCTTTAGAAAAAGTGACACCGATGAGTTATATCCACAGTAATTGCTGACTGTCCACCTACCTCCTCCGGGACATCAATATCAACCGGTGAGTCTCCCTCCTCCTCCTCCTCCTCCTCCTCCTCCTCCTCTCCTCCATCAGCACCATCCACGCTGCTGGCCGCCGTGCCTTCCGCAGTGCTCTCGCCATCTGGATCAGCGGAAAACATGCTGCACTTCTAGCATGGATGCGCAGCTCACTCCCCTTTATCAGCCCGTGTTGTGTCGGACTTCCTCCCCCCGGCCGTCCCCTCGCCTCCCCGCTCCCCGTTCCGCCCCGAACCCCCTGGGCCGGAGCCAAGCCGCCGCCGCTGCCGCTGCCGCTGCTGCTGCTGCTGCGGCTGCTGCTGCGGCTGCTGCTGCTGCTGATGCTGCGGCTGCTGCTGCTGCTGATGCTGCGGCTGCTGCGGCTGCTGCTGCTGCTGCTGCTGCGGCTGCTGCTGCGGCTGCTGCTGCACGGAGCGCGGATCCCGCGGTGGTCGCGACTGACTGGACGGGGGAGGGGGGCGGGGTCCGGGGATCTCTCCGCAGCAGAGGCAACACAAGTTGACCATGGTGGCGTTCCAAAGAAGCGGGAACAGGGCGCTGGGGATAACGCAACGCGTCTGTTCAAAAGCCCCCCCCCCCCTCCCCCGCGTGTTTAATCGCCCGACGGCCGCCGCAGCGGTCGCCCCCGTCGCGCAAATCAAGCGCGAATTCGGGAACGACGCGAGTGCGCTGTCCGAGGTGCTGAAGCCGTGACGTCAGAGGGAAGGTGACGGCGTTCCGCTCGAAGGGCTCGTTTCGTCGGCGCTCGGAAATCGCCGGTTCCGAGTTCGTAGTCCTGCACTTCCAAGCGACATGTGTCCCATCGCCCCGGTTCTGGAACACATGGATCTGCCCCCGAAATCCCTCTGCGCTTTTCCCAAGTCGGACAGCGGATTTCTCCCACGACTTCAATTGAATGCGGCATAAACCTTGCGATCAAGACGCATTACTGGCATGGGAGGTTGTCAAAGAAAGGGTAAATATATAGATAGCAATAAAATATATATTTAAAAAAACAATTTAAAAAGTGTATAATGTGTATGTCTATATGTATATAGATAGACAGACAGATAGATAGATAGATAGATAGATAGATAGATAGATAGATAGATAGATAGATAGATAGATAGATAGATAGACAGATAGACAGATAGACAGATGGATAGATCATAGACAGACAGACAGATAGATAGACAGATAGACAGATAGACAGATAGATAGATAGATAGATAGATAGACAGATAGATAGATAGATAGATAGATCATAGACAGACAGACAGACAGATAGACAGATAGATAGATAGATAGATAGATAGATAGATAGATAGATAGATAGATAGACAGATAGATAGATAGATCATAGACAGACAGACAGATAGATAGATAGATAGATAGATAGATAGATAGATAGATAGATAGATAGATAGATAGATAGATAGACAGATAGATAGATAGATAGATAGATAGATAGATAGATAGATAGATAGATAGATAGATAGATAGATAGATAGATAGATAGATAGATCATAGACAGATAGACAGACAGATAGATGTAGATAGACAGATATTTGTTTTTCATATTCAGATCGGCATAATGTTTCAGCGAAATGCACAATAACCGCACATTAGATGTAAAAGCGGCAGCTAGGAAGCGTCCCATCGCCCCGCGACCGGGCTTTTATTTTGAAGGCGCGGAGCGGCGTGTCACAGTAAAGTTATTCCGCCTGATGCGTGGGACTCGCACGTTGTGTTTATTTATCACGGAGCCAGAAAACACCAAGGTATCATTATTTAAAGTCATCCTTTGACTGGTAATATTTCTAACGAAGTTATTTTATTATGAGTATTTATTTCGATAGCCTGTTCCACTACATTGGATGCTACGACTTGTGTTGCAAAATGAGCTATTCCTGCTAAATGCGTTGTAAATGAGCTGCCGATATATCGTGTGCACCGGTTAATTGTGTCCCCGCCCCCCCAGCTCTGGTACCCTATAATAACAACTCGTGACTTCATGGATTGTTATCTTTTATCGACCAGCATTACACCCGTCCTCCAAGAGGGATGTTGCGGCGTCCCAAGCCGTCTGATTCCGAGGCGGACCTCCTCCGAGAGCAGCAACAGTTCCTGACCTCTGGGACTCCCTCCACGGTGAAGGTGGTCCGCCGCCCAGACAAGAGGAGGGGAGAGGCCGGGGGAGAGGCCGGGGAGCAGGAGGGTGACGGAGGGAGCCAGAGGGACTTTGTCACCGTAGCAGGTTGAGTGATGAGCCACACCAACAACAGCACTGACAATTTTCAGGGTGTCTGCACTCCTTTAAAAAAAAAAAGAAACTATTAAAATGTCTTGAATCTTGTTTTGTTTTTGTTTTTGTTGCCGTTAAAGTCAAACCGGCTTAACTTTGAATATATGATGTCTTCATTTCATCATGGAAATGGGACTTTCTTATTGATATGTAAATATATTATTATTATTATTATTATTATTATTTGTCAAAGTGAAATCACTACCCCACCCACCACACAAAAATCACTTTACACACACCTGTTATACCTATCTGTAGAGCGAGATCCACAAAACACTTGTACTTACCTGGCCAAATCTACGACAGAAAACAAGCAATATTTATTAGCTATATTTATTACACTTCCGAATCCCTTTCCTGCAATTCTTTAGGACAATGGCTTGGTTTGTCGAAAAATATAGTTACAATTTGTCTTAAAAAGTATGAAATTCAACTTTCCTGCAAATACACTTTTATTTATTTGTTTATTTTTTGTGTTGAATAGCTTGTATAGGTCAATCTTTTAAGTATACTGTATGTTGTAATCATTGATGGATTTTAATATGACGTTTCTGATCATTTGAGAAAATGCATGTGGTCTCACCAGTCTTTCATTGACCAATGTCATATTTGTGCTACCCAGTGTATTTTGAAAGACCACACACATTTTTTTGTTCAGATCTCCCAGACGAGCTCCCCTCTCTGACGCCTGCCCCTCCAAAAAAGTCTCGCTTCAAAGCCGGCCGTGTTCACTTTGAAGATCAGGATGCGGAACAGATGCTGGACGACCATGATACTCATATCAGTGCTGTCCTTTCCAGGATTGTTGTGAGTTATTACTGTACACAATTCATTATAATTGCAAGATTTAGTCTGTTTTAAGAATAAAAGTGTTGGTGTTGTTTGGATGTGTTCATTTAAGGGTTAACAGTATTTCATAAAATGATTTGATCGAAGTTGAATACATACCAATCGAAGTTGTTATGTGCTGCCTATTCTAAGACAATGTTAAATATGATGGGGTGGTATAGTGTTTTTAATTAGCCATTTATTTGTAGTTCATTAAAATTCAATTAGCATACAGTAGAGATCAATGAAATGACAACAATAAAAGTACAACTTGCAGCAATTTGTCAGAAGGCCTCGTCTGGTCTCCTGGTCGGCAATCGCAGACAGCGCTACTCTTTCTCTGAAGAGATTTTAAATGCATTAGGAACCCAAACATGTATTATGAACTTGTGTTTTTTTCCCATACATTCATTGCTGAAGTATGGCATACAGTAACAGCAGTCGACAAGAGATTTTATGTCATAAAATTGTTTCACCGATGTGGATCCTTTCTCTTTACTTTACTGTTTTGTTTCGTTCCAGGAGAGAGACACCAGCTCGACCCCAATCTCTCTACCAGCTTTCACCGGCACTGCTTTTCCCAGAGTCCTGCGTCGCACAGAAACAGGCAGTGAGGTAGGAGCCGCAGAGAAGCAATGAAGTTGTTACTTCTCCTCTTGAAAATGTTTGATTGTATTAACATTGTGTCATTGATGTTCTGTCTCTCTCACCTCTTGAAAACACTTTTACACAATTCAGAATGTACTGTTGAGTAATTCATGATAGAATTTAATTTAGCAGATGGAATTGTTGGAAAGTTGTTCTTTTTTTTTTAAACTCTGATTTTGTGATCAGGCGCTACTGTCCTCTGCCAGTGGAAAGAAGAGCATCTTTGCACGTCATATTGCAGCCCAGAGGCTAAAGGAGGGCAAGGCTCCGTTACACTGTCCAGCCAATTCCGGTGGTCCGAAAACCCAGCTCAAAGGCACTGACCTCCTTCCTGAGGCTTGTATGGACACAGATCAGTCTCCTGCTGCATGTGATCGTAGGTGATTTTGGGCTTTTTTGTGCAAATTGTAGTGCATACTAATCTTTATTTTAGTGTTCCCTCATTAGATGACTGTGAACATATTTTATAAAGTTTAGATATTATCAATAGGTTAACACTGATGTTTGTCAGAGTTACGTGATTGTGCTGTAATTTGTGTTACATATGTAGCAACGTCAGGAGATAATCTATAGTTAAGTTTCTCACCAAAGTTGTTCAAATTTCCGTAAAACCCCAAAATGGATAATAATAATAATAATAATAATAATAAAAATCCAAAAATGTGAACTATCATCAGGTGTAATGTAAAATGTGTCTACTGTGTGTGACTAGTAAATGGCCTAAAACTTTTAAATTATATTTTATCAATATAGTGTTTGGTATCAACAGCTTCTTCCAACCCCTCTGCTCTTTTTATGGTTCGAAGCTGTCGAAAATCTCAGAACAACCTTTATTGCACTGTTGAAAAAACTAGGCGTTGAGAGCTATTTCCTCTTCTGCATTTTGCGTATTTGTTATTCCTTTCCCTTCCTCGCCTCTCTCTGTTTTCCTTTCTTCATCTATCTCCTTTCATTTTTTTTACCCACCAGGGCTGAGAGCGGCTTCGGGCCCCAGGTTGCTGTCCGGCCAGGGGCTTGGCGGCCCAGACAGCTCGCCCGAGAGCTTGAGGATCCACCGGGAAAACCAAACCAAGCTCCAGAACATGTCTCAAGCACAGATATTAGAGGAGCAGAAGAAACTGTTGACTCAACTAGGTAGCTACACCTTTTCTAGTCACTTTGTGGAAATGTGAATTTCCTGATTAAATCAGAACCGGCTTATTACTAGGAGATTGCATGTCGGTCATTTACGGGCGTTTCCTATTTCAGGGTTTCGGCACTTTAATGTTCTACACATCCCTATAGTGACACAGGCTTTTCTGTACCTGTACATTTACAATATCTTTATTTTTGGTTTCTTGATTTTGGCTAATTCTGTTCACCAAACCTTTTTTTTAGACATGGTTAGATTAAACGGTATTACAGACATTAACATCCATTGAGAGCCTATTTGAACAAATTACACCTTCAAATAATTTTTTTTAATATCAATCTATGTAATTATTTTGTATTTTATCGTTTAAGCTCCAAAATCTCCTTCACCAAACCTTTTTGGTTTGCCATGAAATTTGAATTTAGATATGCAGTGACAACATTGCAATCATTGTTTCTGGTGGATCTTATCAGGATAAGTTTGAACTATCCTCGAAAGTGGTTGTGCCTGATTATATTTATTGTTGCTCCTTGGAAGAACTCAAAACCTATTTTTAGCAGGTCGGCTCAGCTGTGTCAAACGCTGATTATTTCCGCTTTGCAGATCCTCGGCTGGTGGAGTTTGTAAGATCTCGCAAAGCCCAGAGTGTGCCGCCCTCCACCTCGGGCTCTGCACAGGACGACGGAGGCAGCGGAGAGCGGCTTCCCGAGAGCACCGCCGCCGAGCCGGGCTCCTCCGCCACCGCCGGCCCACGGCAGGAACTCAAGGAGGCGGAGATGACGAAAGAGGCGGAGGTGGAGGAGGAAGAGCTGTCACCACCGCCTCCCATCACGGGTACGGTGGATTCAAAGACGAGCCCACATCGATCTTGTCAGCGGGCCCGGGGCTGTCCCACACCCGTGTAGAAGTGAATGAGTCATTTCGGGTGGATGAATGAAGCTCCAAATTATTTTTAACGTCTTCTTACACTCACAGGTTTGGACCAAATGAATCAAACCATTTTATATCAATGTTAAAAATAGCAGCACACCTGGCTGGCTGCCAAGGTTCTCCAGCTGCTTATACCTGCCTGTTGTTTTCCTGCTTATATTCTATCCCTACCATTCCCTCTTCTCCGTTTTCCCCGCCAAAGACGTGGTGCAGAAAGTCCTTTTTTTTTTTTGCTGCGCTTCAGAAGCCGATCATTGATCTCACTTTGTTTGATTAAAAAGTCCCATCTATAGCCAGAAGTAGGCAATCTGGGTAATGGATATGCTGCCGACCATGCAGAGAAAATGCAACCTGTTGAAAACCCTCACAAATGGAAGGCACATGCCGTACTCCCACAAGCAAAGTAAATCTAAGCACTTGTTGTCTTCAGTGAAAGGTAGAATTTCACCTAATGAAGAGCCTTGTGGGCGCTGTAGTGCATGGGTCGCATTGAGCGGCACTAGATTAGCTCTTCACTTTGCGTTGGCCTCACTCAATTTATTCCACTGTGTCTGGGTGCAGCGGAGGTGCTGCCGCTGAATCCCCAGAAGGACTGGGTTCACATGGACAAGCTGGAGCCAGAGAAACTGGAGTGGACGCAAGATCTTCCCGCTCCCAAGAGGAAGGGAACCAATAAGGTAGGGACGGGCTGCCGCCACGTCCAACAAGCACAGCCATGCACGGTCACAATGCCCCCTCGAGAAAAAGTGTTTCCTACATACGCTTCATCTTTGGGACTTAAGTGGTGATTACGTAGACATTCAGACAAGTTGTTGTGGCAGGTATACAGAGCTTTTTTTTGATATTATGAAACAGAGAATGAAAATTCAGCTCAAGAATAGCAGGCTAGACGTTAAAGTAAATATATTTGGATTAAGTTTGGGAATCCTGTTTTGGAAAAAAAAAAAATAATAATTGTGTTTATCTTATTTATCTGCATGCCTCATCTAACCACATGCTGCGGACCTGTGCTCTGATAGGCCATGCAGGCTCGCTTTGACTTCAGCGGCACTTTGATCCCGCCGTCTCAGGATCTGCCGACACACTTAGGTCTGCACCATCATGGAGAGGAGCCTGAGGTCAGTGTTTTTACCCTTTTTTGTTATAGAAAAAGCCCCCTCTGGGTTCCATCTTTGTAAGTGTCCAATCAAGTATAACAACACCAAGTATAACTGTGAAAACTATTGAGTTGCATTGTTGGGCAGAACCTGCTTCACCTTTTCCTCATAAACTCAAGATATCATAATAAGGAAATCAAAGTTGCATAATAATGAATTATAGGATAATAGGTACATTTCCCCCCTTGAATACTTAAACCCTGTTATTGCAAAGAAATGTAGGTTCATACCTTCCTATCAACATTAATTCAGACTACTGAATGTCATTGTCACGTACGACCGAGTCCCATTTTCACGTGACGATAGCCCTGTGAAAGAAGATTAACAATAACTATAATGATAATGCCCTTAATGGCCGCGCTGTGGCTTTGCTTCCCTGTTTGCTGGCGGGGCTGTTTTTCTCCTTCAGCTGGCAGGGTACTCCCTCCAGGAGCTGTTCCTCCTGTCTCGCAGTCTGCTCACCCAGCAGAGGTGTCTCTCGCTCAGCACGCTGGCCAACATCCTCACAAAGGTACTCCCACTCCCCCCCTCCCCGCTGACGCAGACGTGCAGATGAAGGCTCACAGCCACATCTTCACAAGTTGTACTTTTGTTTTTCTCATTTCCGTAGGCCGGTGCTGGGGAATACGCATCAGTT
The DNA here is from genome assembly GCF_960531495.2 of Zeus faber. Taxonomy (NCBI): domain Eukaryota; kingdom Metazoa; phylum Chordata; class Actinopteri; order Zeiformes; family Zeidae; genus Zeus; species Zeus faber. The sequence continues at coordinate 14,017,715 of NC_137198.1, forward strand.
TTGACGGGCAGCGTGACTTCCACCCTGCTAGACGCCGGCCTCCTCTTTCTGCTGCGCTTCACATTGGACGACAGCGTGGAAAGCGTCATATCTGCTGTCGTGCACGCCCTCAGGGCCCTCCTGGTGTCTGCGGAGGTTGAGGTACATGACCTAAGTGTCTCTGCGCAACGTGACGGCATTGCTCATGTCTTCCGTGCTGTTACCCGTGGTGTATGGTCAACACCGATGTTTATTACTCCATCGTTATTAAAATATGATTAATGATAAGAAAATGACTTGTGCGTCGCTGCGAGTTACTTATACCAGCAGGAGCAGAGGTAGTTGATCAGATTGTGATTGTGTGTGTTGCGAGATTCTAATGTGGTTGCCCCCTAAACAGTGACTTCCCTGGTATATCAATGTAGTAGAGTACGTCTTTAATATACCGAGGGACAATTTCCTTTACAGCTCAATCACATACGATATACACAATACAGTAAAAGCACATTATGATATTACAATTAATATTAATTTAAATTCAACATGACTGATGAGGAATGATGATGATATTACAATTGAATATTTTTACAATTGAATATCAACATGACTATCCCTGATAGTCATGTTGACAATGATATTTATTTAATAACCAATAACCAAGTCTTCAACACAATTTAAAAAACATCAATTAAAATATAGAATTATCCCCACTTTTCCCCCCAAAAAACCCAAATGACCGCTGTGACAAGAGGTTCTGTACCTGTTGGACGCACACCTGGGAAAACCAAACCTAAGCCGTTGATGGGAGTAATTAGAACTCAGCATAGAGAGGGTAATGGGGGTATTTGGGATTTTGACCAAAAAATGGCAGTGAACAGTTATGTCCAACTTATCTTACCGTGTATAATAAAAGTGCGTGCCAAAGCCCCCTCTAGTGTCAAAAGGGGGTAACGACGGTGTAAATGGTGTGATGAAGGATACGGACGCCAGTGTAAAAAAATGCAACACCATAACAAGGCTACCCTTTGCAGGAGTGCATGGACAGCACCTTCTCCTGGTTCCGGGGTCTGTCCTCCTTCCCTCTGCTGCCCTCCACTCAGGAAGACGAAGATGAGGAGGATGAAGGTCTGGAGGAATGCATGAAATTGACCCCCAAGGAGAGGGAGGAGCGCAAGACAGATCATGATGTGGCCAGCCAGGATGTTGTCAAGGTAACTATTTATTGTATTAATCCCTAATTATATTTTATATTTAAAATACTTTGTTTTATCCTATGAAACATTTCATACAGCTGACATGGTAATTCAACTCCACATTAGGATCCTTCATTTTCACATTTTTGTCTCAAAAGTTGAATGAGAAATTCTTGTGTTTTCGGTCATGTTCTCTTTCAGGGTCTGTTGAAGATGAATCTGCTTCCCAGGCTGCGCTACATCCTGGAGGTGGTGCGGCCGTCCCCTCGCGTCGTCCAGAGCATCTTGGAGGTCCTGACCCGGATCGCCCGACACTCCAGCTCATCTGCCACACAGGTCAGAGGAACAGCAACTCCCCTTATGGTCGTTTGTCAGCTGAGCATCTCTACTTAAAGCTGAGAAAAGCCAAAGAAAGATGTGTCAAGTCTCATTTCGAGAAAATAAATTGAATTCTATCTGCAGTTGTTGTGACTATTTGTCATGCCTGCTTATTTGTTTTTTCTTTCTCACCAATCCGGTAAGTTCTTTCTTAAATCTCCGCTAGGTGCTGGATTGCCCTCGTCTAATAGAAATGGTGATGTCTGAGTTTCTGCCCACTTCCTGGGTCGTGCCGTCGTTGCCCTTTCCGCATTCTGTTTATGGACTCCCACTGTCCAGCGCCATGAAGCTCCTGAGGGTTCTGGCTACGTCGGGCAGACACGCCTGCGCCAGGCTGGTAAGTGTTCTCTCATTTTCACCCAGTCACGGTCTCCACTGTTGAACGTTAACAACCTGAGAACACGATTAACATCTTGTGTCCTTCCACCCCCTCCAGCTGAACTCTCTTGGAGTGAAGGAACGTCTTTCCCGCCTGTTGAGCTCTGAGCCCTTTGAGCTGCTGCTGGAACGGGCCGAGGCTCTGAGGCTCACCACGGAGGCCTACAGACTGTGGGCTGTAGCAGCCAGCTATGGACAGGCCTGCAATGTATACATGTAAGTATGCAGACTGAACACTGCACGGACACACACACATTCAAAAAAGTATTGTACAGAAATACCTCAAGCAATAGAAAGCATCGCTGGAGTCTACTGGAAACCGTTCATGTAATTAATGAGAAAATATGTATTTAAAGGGAACTTTTTTTCTCACTTGTTCTGGTTGGATAATAGCTTATGTAACATAGAAAACAGCATCAGGAAAACAGTTTTGGCGTGGGGACAATAAATCCATCTAAGTTTTGTTCATTAAGTACAGATCAGCTCTTCCCTTTACCGTTTATAAAATTGCCCAAACGGCATTGTTGGTTACGGTGGCCACGGAACACATGTTCATCAGAGACTTCCCCCAAATCCAAACCGGTAGTGTTTTCTCCCTCCAGAGAGCTGTATCCAGTGTTGGTGCGGGCGTTGCAGGCCGTCCACAGAGCGTTGTCTCCTTCAGACCCCCTGCTGCCTCTCCAGCTCCACAGAGTCCTGGCCCTGCTCTCTTTGCTCACACAGGTTACACACACTGCTGGATGCCACCAGGAGCTACAAGCGGACATGGTCGGGTACGTAGGGATGGATGGATGGATGGATGGATGAATAGAAGAATTGGTCATTTCCATTCGAAACATTTAAATGACTCTTGTGACAGGGCTGTTAGAAAGCACATCAATTATGAAATCATATTTATACAACGATTGTCTACTTTCATTCCAGTTCTCTGGGTTGTGAGTGTCCCCCACCGCCTCCGGTCTCTTGGGGTCATGTGACAGGGCTGCAGGCCTCCATGCTGGGGCAACTCAAGAGCTTTGTGAGGAGCCTCGATGAGCCGGCGAAGAGAGAGAGCAGTCTGACTCTGATACCAGCCTACCTGGTCTATCTGGAGGCCTACTACCACCAGCTCTCCAAACAGGTACCAGATCATTCAATGAGTTGTATGACATGTGTCACGCTGTCTCGTAAGAAACTCATCCTGTGCCCATTCCCTGTAGAGCTGCTTTAAACCAGTGGAGACTCTCCAGGAGCTGGAGCTGCTCACGTCAGAGGTGCTTCAGCCCCTGCTGTCCCACAATGCTGTCCAAAACTTGCAAAAAAACCTCAAGTAAGTCAGATCTATTATCAAGACTTTTAAAGTGTAAACATGTCAAAATGTATTACAAATTACATAAGAAATAATAAATTAATTATATATAAATTTTCAAGTGCTTTCCCTGAAAATTTGATGACATTAACAGGGATTTGTAAGAAAAAAAATCCCGACCACAAACTTCTGTTTTTACATATTTCAGACTCACATTTACGACAGAAACACTGTTAATATTACAGAAAACTCGAATCCATAAATAAAACATAGTTTCAACTTTATCTTTTAAACAGGTTTCGACTAAATCTCGCATTTTGACCAGCAATCAAAGTGGTGTTTTGTTTTTTTTCCCCACCCCCAAAAGGTCTTGCTCGGCCGTGTGTAACCTCCAGTCCGGGCATCCTGGTCTGGAGACGGTGCCCAGCCTGCCTGGCTTGGCCTGCGCAGGATGGAGGGACCGCTCTGGGCTGGCTGCTGGCGGTTCCCCCTTCCCCCTCCTGACGGCCGTGTGTCTCTTCCTGGACACACTCACGGGCATCCACAAGGGTCTTGGTTGCAAAGTAGGTCCTGTTAAAAGAATTGAATGAGAAACATTTCTGCCAGAGGCTTTTATCAAAAGTTACTTAAATAAGTACTGACATCGCCAGTCACAGAGTTGGTTTTTGGGATCATGGTTTCGCCAAAAAGAAAAGAAGAGCAAAAAAAAAATCAATTTTTTGTCATGTTTTTCTTTTTAAGATATGTGACATAACCAATCGATTTTTAATGATGTCGACACACTCTTCCGATCCGATCTACCCTTCCACGCCGATCTTTAATGTAGTTTACGAGGAAACCATAATGCCCCTAAACAGGAGATGTGAAAGATGGCACTGCTCATTTCTGTGTCTCATGTGATAAAACTGGACAGTGGGGTGAGCTAATAAATTCCTGCACACCCCTACTGCAGATGGAACTCAAAGCTTTGAATTCCCTCCGAATTCATACAGTGTTATTACTGTATGAGTAGGATCAGAAAAAATAAAATAAAATCAAAATAATCTTTGTCAGGACTTGTCAGATCTTTTCCCTCCAAAGAAGAACTTCACTCAGCCAGATGAAGGATCGCCGCCATCTGTTGGGGAAAAGTTCAGAAGTGCTGCATATTTGATCCCGACTTGAAGGTTTTGTCTCTCGTCCGGCTCCTCTTGTAGTTCGGCGGCCTCCTTCTCTCAGAGCCGGTGCTTGGCTACCTCCAGAGCTGTGCCCGGGCCACCCCCACACTTTCCAACAGCAGCGCCTGGATCCTTCGTCACGAGCATCACCTCCTCCACCTGCTGCTCCGACTGGCACACAGACTGGTAGGCATAGCTGTCAACCCTCCCGGTTTTCCCAGGTTCTCCCTGTACTTTACCCTTCTTTCCCGCTGTCCCTTCCCATCCCAGCAGCGGTGTGCTGCTGGGATGGGAAATTTCCTTCATTTTCAAATCTCAATGTTGACAGGTATGCTGGGAAGCCTAAACTGAAACCATACAAGGCACCCACTGAATATCGGCAACTGTGGTATTAATAATAAGAATAATAAAAATCTTAAAATTCCTTTTTTCAAATCATTTATCATGGACTAGGAATGCAATATTATTGGAATATGGATTACTGGAATATTAATAAGTAGACATTAACAAGATAAATTAAGGAAAAACTTTAGGAATGTTTTCGCTTCCATCTCCGTTGTGTTTTTCTGGCACAGCTTGAGGGGGATACTGCTCTATTGGCCGATGTATTTTTGATTTATTTGTCTTTCTCTCACTTGTTTCACTGATGTTCCTCCCAGGTTCCCAGCGATCCAGAAGTGGCCAAACACGCAGCGCTGTACCACCAGGTAGCGCTGGTCCTACTGCCATGGCTCTTACCAGGTAGTGAACACCTGGCTCACGACCTCCTTTCTACCGTCATCTTCAGCAAGGCTTTCATAGCGTGAGTTTGTGTTCATTTTATTTTTGGATGAAGAAATACTTTGACATAAACAGATAATAGAGAAAAGGAGCAGGTGCAATATGGAGTCTTTCCAAAGACCAGTAGACATATGGTCCAAACCTTGACAGATCGCCATCCCTTCTATTAAAAGATTTTTAAGTAGGGAAAAGAAATACAAATACAGCCAAGAATTTGAAAGAATTTGAACGCACCATGAAAACATTGAGGTTGTGCTACAACCCTAGTATTACGAATGAGGAAGCAGACTTCTTGCTTGCCCCACTGAATAAAACAGAAAGCCCCTTTTAACCAACCAAGATTCAACTGGGCCCTGACAGGCTGTGATTCGGCCACTATCGTATCATATCATTTCATATCATAAGGCCCACCCCTCATATATAAACTGGGTGACCGCCTGCCATACTTCCTCTGACATATTATTCAGCTCTTGAGCGGGCTGGTCAGTGAGGCCACCGTTATAAACTCTCCTTCTTCATTCATAAAAACCGGGGTTGTAGCACAACCCAAATGTTTTACTTCTTTTCGAACTTCAGTTCTTACTATGCCATACAGTATACCCCCAACCGTCACTGACCCTCGCGGTCAGTGACGGTTGGGGGTATACTGAAGAACCGATGTGTCCTATGCAAGCCCCGATAGACAGCAACATAGAACCCAGGGTCCGGGTAGTCCATTCTAAGGACCAACTCACAGATGACCTCAAACCACAATCCCAGCGTATAAGAACCCATTCATAGGGTGCGAAGGTAAATTATATTACCACCCCACGAGACCCACTGCAATGCTCGTAAGTGGGGATTCCACATACAGCTGAGCACCAGACTGTGACCACTCTCAACCACATAGCATAACTCTGTACGCAGGCTAACACCTGGCAGCTGTCATAACAGCATATGCCAGTGCTGATGCCTTCATGTCGAGAATGTAGAGTGTTGTGAATGTGTGTGGGGTACACCACAGTACAACAGCACCACACACCTCATCGACCAAAACCCCTCCTAACAACGCCCGCGAGGTAGCCACACCCCTAGTAGAATGTGCTTGAAGACCCTCTGGGACTTCCTGCTCCACATAGGAGTAAGCCAATGCGATCGCTTCCACTATCCAGTGAGAGGGACAATCTTTGGACAGGGGTTTCCTCGTTGTCTGAGATTTCTAACGGACAAAAAAGTTGGTGGGACTGATGCACGTGCGCTCCACATAGACCAAGAGCGCCCGGACAGGGCACAGGGTGTGCAGCCTCTCGTTCTCCTCTGACCCAAAGGGAGGAGGAGAAAAAAAAGAACATCTTGAGAGTGCAAGGCGCCATGCCTCTTTCATGCATGCCTTGGAGGAAACTGAGTATGACCCCAATATTACAGCGTAATGAGTCGTCTCCACGCGCCACACACCAGCGCTCAAAGGCTAGCCCTTTGGATGCGTAAAGCGCCCTTGTTGACAGGGCTCTAGCGCTCTGAATTATTTCCACCACCCCAATGGATAAACCATTGAGTGCGGCCAGGCAACCAGTTTCCACTTGTAAAGTGCAGGATGGAAGATGTTCCCCGCTGCCTGTGTCAGGAAGTCGGACCGTAGAAGGAGCACCCACAGCGTCCAAGGGGCGACCAAAATCCTGTGGGTTATGTGCACGCTGCAGCCCGTGTATGTGGTGGATGAGGAAATGTCCATCAAAATATTGTGGTGCAATGGTAATTACCAATTAGAAATTATGGATTAACATCTGTGTTTTGCAAATCCACTTGGCAGCTTACCTTCTAAGAAGTTCACTGGTGATTATAACTCCACCAACACCATCAAACCCGGCTTTCCTGGCTTATCATTAATGTCATCACCTCATTATGATAGAGGGTAATGCCCTAGGCATCTTGTAATCCCTCTGTTTTTTTATAGGTCTTTTTTTTTTATAGGTCTTTTTAAAACAGACCAGGCCCTTCCCAGAGTCTGTTTTCTGTGGTCTGGATCTCATTGTGTCCAAACAATTGGAAACAGACTTCGGGAAATTTGATGCTTTTGATTGGACATTTTATAGTTTATTTGTAGTGTAAGTCCAGTGCTCAGAGATAACATTTTGGCAACCAATAGAAGCTGGGCAGTGCTGCCCAAAGTTGTTTTTGCTGGTGTTTTGATTCTGTTATTTTGACAGGCAAATATAACTTGTACACCGCCAAGTGTACTTTTTTTTTTTCTTCACGAAAACACCTTTTGTTTAGGAGTTTAAAGTCATCATGATTGTGCTTGTCTTTGAATATTAAATTCTTCTGTTCTGGGCTTTCAGAGAAGGCCACAGTGGGGGACCTGAGGCCATAGAGTTGGCGCAGCTGAAGCTCCATGAAGACACAAGCCAGTCCACCTCTCCCCACCTCCAGACTGTGGGTTCCCTCCTCAGGGAGGCATGCGTCCAGCTCCCCTCGATCCGGGCGTGTTTCCTCACTCACCTCGCCAACCTCGAGCCCTCCGTTCTGCGCTCCAAGGAAGCCTACCTCGGCAGGAACCCCTGGATCCACTCACAGCTCCTGCCAGAACTCAGCGGGCCCACCCTGCCCACCGACTGGCCCTTCCTGCCGCTCGTCAGCCTTTATGAGCTAATGGGCGTGTCGGACGGGGGTGGCGTGCAGGCAGAGGAGCTCCCGCAGGGGGCGCTGCAGGCCGTGACGCACTGCCTCCAGTGGCTGCTGCTGTTGGAGGTTTGGAGGGAGGACACACTGAAGGTACAGAGCAGACACTCATTCTTGTCTCGAAACACAGCTCCCATAGGACCCCTGGTGGTTTCATCATTCAATCATTTTAATGTTTCTGTTTTTTCTTTTTTTCTTTTTGTAGGTGGTCCTTCCAGTTGCCAAGCTTGCACACTTGTCCTGTGTGTTCCTGTGTTCCAGTGACTTATTTTTGGAGAGGCCTGTTCAGAGGCTGGCCTGGGCCTTGCTCCGACTATTAATTAGGTATAGCAGGGAAGTCATAAGAGACAGAAAACTCATAACCATTAATCTTTATTTGCCCGATGATTAAATTATTAAAAACCTTCAGTACAAATAACAGGATAATATTCAGTGCAGATGCAGAATTTCTCAAAAAGCTCCTGAAATATGAACCTTTCCCTCACGCAGGCCCTCCAGACTGGACTCTTTAGACCTGGACGTCCCTCCGCCAGGACTGGCCTCCTTTCAGGACCTTTATTCTGCCCTCCTGACCCAGTACGAGGCCGTTTCTTTCGGAGACCGCCTGTTTGGCTGTTGGGTGTTGCTGCCCCTGCAGAGGTGCTACAGCGCCACCATGAGGTTGGCTGTGTTTGGAGAACATGTGGGGATTCTGCGGTCGCTGGGAGTCACCTTTCAACAGGTAATGACATTACCGTACATTGTGATGAGGCGAGTTATCTCCTGATTAGGGTCTGTCTGGGCGGAGTTTGCATGTTCTCCCCGTGCTCACATGGGGTATCTCCTTGTAACATCAGTAAGGACCCCCACCCAAAACATGCAGAACATGGTCGTCTGACCAGTGATGGACCCTTGTTATTGGTCCCTGGGTGCGTCGCTGTATGCTGCCCACTGCTCCTGGCTGCTCCCCGGAGGAGGGAAAAGCCAGGATGGGTTAAAAGCAGAGAATAAGTTTCACCACGATTCACAATCCACCATTTAAGTGTGTGTGTGTGTGTGTGTGTGTGTGTGTGTGTGTGTGTGTGTGTGTGTGTGTGTGTGTGTGTGTGTGTGTGTGTGTGTGTGTGTGTGTGTGTGTGTGTGTGTGTGTGTTGGTCGCCGTCGCCGCATGTGTTGTGGTGTGTGTGATAAATAAAGAATCTTATTCTTGGGTAATTCATCTGCTGGGTTCCCTCCAGAAAGGTTGTTAGGCCCGGTGGCAGGAGGGGGTGAGGAGTAAAATATAAAAAAAATTTAGTCAAATAAAATACAGGTACTCCTCACTTAACGACCATGTTCCGACCATGTTCCGAACATGGTCGAATTGGTCGATAAAGCGGGGACCCGCCCCCTTAACGTTATTCAGTCTTGGAGATTGCGAACGTTAGTGTAGTAAATACTGACCGACTGCAGGAACGAAACTGAAATTGAGAACAGTGATGAGATGTATATAGTGTACACTATATATAGTGTATATAGTGTATAAAGGTTGATGTGCGCCGCGGTATTGTACGATACAGACTAGTCAGAGAGCTGGTCGTAAGTCTGAATGGTCGTTAAAGGAAGAGGAAGGAAGGAATGGAACCCTTAGAGGACACACAGAGGACCCAAAAAATATTTGCGTTTTTGATCAACGATATCATATTATTTTCAAGGGCTTTAATGCATGATCGGAATGACAGATGAATAGATCCGGGGCTATGTTTTTCATTATTCTTATTTTTGTTAAAAACATTTTTTAGGTCTGGGCTTTCGTCTTTTTTTTTTTTTTTATGAACTAGCCCCATTTGTCCTTCATTACTTTTCACATGTTAATAAATAACTAACATTTTGTGTGAGCTGGACGTTATCTGTAGTGAAAATTTTACGACTCGCCTCTTTTATCTGATTGGCCAAGCGTCCATAATGTGACATTATGCCGCTGCTGTTTGGCTCTCGACCAAAAGAGCGGTGAAAAGTGGCGCCGCGTCGAGAGAGAGAGAGAGGGAGAGAGAGAGAGCTGCAGCTGGTGAGAAGTGTTGGTAGGCACTGGTACGCGTTCCATAAAAGTAGTTAACGTTATGGATATGATTTGGATTGTGATAAAGATAATAATGTTAAACGGAAGATGATGCTGTGATATGATGAGTAACATTAGGAAACAGTTTATTTTCTTTAAAATTGTATGAGATTTTTGTTTCTATCTATTCCACGACAAAAAAATAACTAATAATCTATAATGATTTCATGTGGGTTTTTTTTTTTTTTGTCTTTACAAATCAAGATTTAATTGTCTAACAATGGCATTGGTGTCAGTGCTGGGAATTATTATTATTATTTTTAATCAAAAATCAAATCGTGACCTTAAAATTGAAAGTCAAATGGAATCGTGGCACCCCTATTTCTTATGCAGTATCAGCTAAATAGAAATGGGATGAATATCAAACACGGGATTTAATCATGGGAAAATAATCGTACTCATTACCACTTTAAATACACGGGACTAAACGCTGGGGGCTGTATTTCACGATGCGGCCGACCCTGCCGTGACTTCTCCCGTCTTGTGTCTCCCCCCATTCCCAGCTGCCCATCCCATTCGAGCGGTTCACGTCTCCTCCCGAGGACTCGCTTCCCCTCCTGCGGCTCTACTTCCGCTCCCTGGTGACGGGCACGCTGAAGCGCCACTGGTGTCCCGTTCTCTACGTGGTGGCCCTGTCTCACCTCAACGCCTTCGTCTTCTCGCAGGGTCCTGCGGAACGGGTACGGCGCCACGCAAGCCCCCCTCCCCCAAGGTGTTTCACACGATGCGCTTCTCAGCCCCGTAAACCAAGGTCAAACGGGGACAGGGTTTCTGCCCGCTTTGATTATTTGATTTCCAGTAAGCCTTTAACAAAGGGAAGGGAGACGGCGTTGGTCTGCAGCTGCTGCTTACTTCATTCTTTTTCTTTTTTTGGGTTTATTTGTTTTGTTTAACCAACAACAAAGACAATGGCGTATTTCCTTTTGTACAATAAAATATTTGGATTATTTTGCGACCATCTGGAAGGCAAACTCTGAAGCCTCTCCACCTCCAGTGAACAGGAAATGGGTTTTATGGCCGGTTAGGAATCCTTTGGGACATTTTAAAGGGCACATTGCCTGTCAGTGCTGCGGCGGGCCAGGCTTGCTGTTTCATAAAGATCATAATCAGACGCTCCGAGTCTGCCGCGCGGCGCTCCGACATACTGAGCGCCTCCGGCTACAGCCTACCGTCGTCCGTCTCTGCAGATCTGGCTTTCTGTTGCTTGAAAAGAGTCGACTTGTCACCACTTGCTTATGTTTCCTTCTCAATGCGGAGAAGGAAACATGCGAATGCGTTTGAATTATTCTCATATTACTTTCTGCGGTCCAGCCCTCTCGCCGCGCAGCTATTTCATTTGCTAGAGTCGCAAAAACATCGTGTTTTACGAAAACCTTGGCCCTTTTTTTTTTTTTTTTTCTGTTTTGCTTTATTCAAGTGTATTATTTTTATTTTTTGTTGTTTGTATGTGAACTGGATTGCCCTCTTGCCCGCAGGACGTCGAAGCAGCTCGGTGCAGCATGCTGAGGAAGATCTACTATCTGACCGATCAGGTGCCTTCCTACGTCTCCCGCCTTCACACTCAAACTCATCCTTCGTCCTCCCACCCGCTGTTCCCTTTCCCCTCCGTCCCCGCCAATCCCTGCGCCGCTTGCCGTCTTCACCTCCTGTCCCCTTGCCCACTTTCATTGATCACCTGTAATCTCTCAAGCCGTTTTTCATAGAGATGCCACCGGTTCAGCTGAATACAAGAGCTGAGTTCAACAAATTATTTAAAACAATTGTTAATGAATAAAAAAAAACAACATTTTGATTATTTAATTTGTCCCCAATCAGTTGATAAAATAAATACCTTTTTTAAATATTTTAAATAAACTATTTTCGCAGTCCTAACACCCGTTGATTTATCTATTTATTGAATGATATATCTATTTCCCACTGTCCCCATGTTAAATATTATATAAAAGGGTTGCTAATTGACAAACGATCGTAAAATAAACGTATTTTTGATTTATTTTCATCAAGTCATTGGAGCCAAAGGAAATGTGTATTTTATTTGTTATGCTTTTTTACTATCAATACAAACGATTGAACTTTCTATTATTTATGCAAGTATTCAAAGTATCTCTCAACTTATTCGAGTTGAGAGAACAGAGTTTTTGAGTTACTCGCCCGTTGTTGACCTCGGAACAACAGCACGAACAGTGATCTTCCGCTCTCTTTGATGCACACATGCGGATCAAGACAATCAGTCCGGGTTCCGTGTGATGTCAGGTCGGCATGTGAAACCGTTTTGATAAAATGAGGATGTAAAGTGTCGACTCGGAACGACTTCACCGGCGAGACGTGACATCACTTCCCTAAACATCACAGAAAAATCGACCACAAATAAACATCAGAAGCAAGAAATTTCACTTCCTCGTGACACACGCCGTTTGCTTTAACTGGCCTTATATTTTCCCAATGTTTAATTCTATTACCGTTATTATAGTTGTTATTGTTATTGTTGCTGGGATTTAAGTTGGTTACCCCTGCTTGGAAGGACAAGAACTCCACAGCTGCAGGGCTTAACAAGCTGTGGAGGAGTCCCATCCAGTTCAACCTCGTGGGGGGTGATTTAATTGGTTTTTCCTTTAATAATAATCCCTTTTAATAGAGGTTTTTGTATTTATTTTGCAGTTGTTTCAACATGTGCACTTTTAGTATTGAGTCCCTTGTTTTACAATATTTAGAGTTAATAATTTTTGCTTCTGATATCTCTTTCACCCCTCTTGTGTCTCTTTGGTTTGGCCGTGTCCCTCTATATGTTCCCTCCTATTTCCTTCAGTCAGGTCCGTAGCCTCAACTCCTGTTTAGGTTCTTTTGACCTCGTTTTTAGTTGAATCGCACTTCAGTTCATTTTTCTAAGTTTCACTCTGCACTTTGCATTCTGTGAACGGATTCTCAGAATCCCAGCCATGCAGTGTATTAGCCTAACTGAATTAGTTCTAAAAGTCAGCGAAATGTAATGACATTTCGTCGACTAAAACCGGACTAAAATGTTTTGAGTTGTCCTCGACATGACTAAAATGTGAAGAAAAAATGAACACTGGTCTGCAACAATGTTTAGGTAGGTGGGACGTGTCAAAGTAACATCCCTGATGACAATTCTGTGAAAAAAAAAAAAAAAAAATTATATATATTTTTTTTTAATAAGCCGCCATTGTGAATATTATTTTCAGTGTGAATCAAATCAAGGTACATAACCTATGTGATTTGTTTCTTGGAATGTAAATGTAAAAAAACGTATTTCTTTTATTTATTGATTTTTCTTTAATTCAGATATCCTATTGATCTAAAGCAGGCTGTTGTCTGCACCCTGGGGCCTCAATCATCCTACATCCCCCCCTGTTCCTAATTCGCTTCTTCCTTCATTTGCAGGTGTTGAGGGACCACCTACTGCAGTTCCGTCGGCCCCAGCATCCCTCGGAGCTGGGCTTTGACACCTACCAGCAGCTGCCTCCGATTAGGGCCCAGCGTCTGGAGAGTGTCCTGGGAGCGCAGCACGACAGCCATGGGAAGGAAGAAGCCGGGGCAAAGAGATGAGAGTACAACTTGGAGAAAAAAAAAAATTAATAATAATAATAACAGGAACAGAAGCAAGAGGAGAATGAAAGAGTGCTGGCGTGGCAGGACCAGGGTGAAGAAGGAAGGGGAACGAGTACATAAGGTCTCGGTTTGAAATAAAACAGCCAATCTTTTGTGAGGTGTACCTGGGTTTCCCACAGCACGATACGATGCGTCTGCTGAGATCCCTTCAGTCAAATTTTTTTATTCGCTGGTTGAAGCTGTGTTAATAGAGTTGGCTGATCCGACTAATACATTTCGAATGACAGCAAAGAATTTTTATAGGTGTGACGAAGCCACGTGTCACGTAATTCAACCTACAATGAGAAGGGCCCGTTTGTCGTGTCGTATTTACTCTGTAATTATGGCGTAAGGGTTGTAGAGAAACAGAGCAGGAAGGCTGTTTACATCAAAAGGTTGAGGGGGGTGGGGGACTAGATGCCGTGCTTTGTAAGGGCCTGCGTCATATGATATTGCTTTCAATAAAAGCTCCCTTTGTAACAACATGTAAAGTTAACTGTGTTCAGGATGTCTCTTTATTGGCTCTTCAGATATTTTATAGGAATGTCGTGATGGCGCTTTGTTGTTTTTTTTTCCTGGCACAAAATTAAAACGGGAGTTGAAAAACATCCAATTTGCTCTCTCTCTCTCTCTCTCTCTCTCTCTCTCTCTCTCTCTCTCTCTCTCTCTCTCTCTCGTGGCGACGTTAACCCCGGCTCCACAGCCGCTAAAATATCGGATTATCCAGATAAACAGCAAGTGTTGCCTACATTGCCACGATCACTATCGTGCACTCTGAAATCCTCCTAATCTTCACCAACATGGATCCCATTACTTTTCCACTGAAGCTTCCTCGACCAGTGTTTGTCTAAAAATTGATTTTGGAAAATGGCCGCAAGGGTCTGGTGGGGACAGAAGGAGTGTTGGTTTTTATTTAGTTATTTTTTATAATGTAATTTTTATTTTATTATTATAATTATAATAATAATTATTATTATTATTATTATTAATAATAATAATAATAATAATAATAACAATAACAATAATATTATTCTTATTCTTATTCTTATTTTCATGGACTGTGCTGGGATAAGCTCCAAAACTAAAAAGATTGGTAAAACTGGTAGTTTTGAGGCAATGTAATAGCATTTGTGCTTATACACTTGAAGATCATTGTATTCACAGAGAATATTTGATGGACTCCAAATATACGGTACGTGCTGCATCACTGTCCTCAGCATGTGTTCCCAATATTCCATTTGATGCATTTACATCCGTTACACAGAGAGTGACGGTGGGGATTTCTATTTCTTGTCTCTTGTTTTTTTTTTGTTTTGTTTTTTCTCGATGTGTTTTGAGGTTTGTTACCGTCAGTTTTTCCATCCACCTGGAGTCCAGGTTTTCACAAAGTAAATCAGGAAATGGAGGGACACTGCGGAGGTGTGTGTGTGTGTGTGTGTGTGTGTGTGTGTGTGTGTGTGTGTGTGTGTGTGTGTGTGTGTGTGTGTGCGTGCCTGCCTGCCTGCCTGCCTGCGTGTGTGTGTGTGTGTGTGTGTGTGTGTGTGTGTGCGCAGGAGGCAGTAGGTATTGTACTGTAGGTAAAGAGTTGGTCTAAATTCCTGTTTTCTCCCAGAGGAATTCCTGGGCATCTAATTAGCCAGTAAAATAAAAAATGGCTGCTCGTGGGCACTAATGGTCAGTCTGTTCGACATCTGGCCCCTATTTTCTCTTATTCATAAAGTAATATGCCAAACTCCTATCTTATTAAAAAGATTCTTGCGTCTACGGAACATCAATCTAAATCGATAACAGAATCATAATAAAATCACTGGGGTTTATTTGCGGGAGATGGAGGCATTCATGGCTGAGCTGTGAAAAGATCAGAATTTAGAGCATTATAAAAACAATCGAATCAAGCAAAATGAAAAACACCTTTTTCAGTGTCGGGGAAAAAACAAAATTTTTTTTAGACCTTTGAAATGAAGGTTGTGGTTTGCTCAATATCATTCCCTGTGTTGAGGGTGGGAATTTTGTTCCACTGTGGAAAAAAATTCCCACAACACCACACAAGAGGTTTTTCCTATGGAATGTATTGTTTGGTTACATCACAGCTCCAAGGGACATCTTGGCCTCTGGCAGATTTTTTACCCTCGCGTAATGACATTAGACGATTTATGTGCGTGGAAAAAAAAAAAAAAAAAAATCGGAATGGTGCCCGCGAAGAACGCCTCCGCCTGCTCCCTCTGCCGAATCCTGAAACGTGGCTCTGTGACACTGACGACTCCCTTTCTCCCCCGACTCCCCCTTCGGTCCCCATCTGCTGTTGTTGTTCTCCATCTCGGGCCCTCTCCTCTGACATCCAGCGCTCGTCTCCTCTTCCCAAACCCCCAGAGATGCTCTGAGGCCTCGCATCTGTCGTGCACAAGCCCTACCGGTTCCTCCCCAAAGCCACTAATCCTGTAAACCCCCGGAGCTGTCCGTCCCTAAACCTGCGATTCTCCCATTTCCCTCGGCCGCGTGGATTTATCAAATGCAGAAGAATACGCTGGTGGTAAAAAATGTGTCCTCCTTTGCCGTGTTTTGTTGATGTATTTTATTTTTCCTCTGCCGATTAAATTTAGTGTGAAACCAGAGGGAGTAGACAGGCTAATGAATCATATCAGGTTTGAGATGAAACAACTCAAACCATATTTCAGTGACATTCAAACTTTTTTATTTATTTTTGGTCGAGCCCCCCTCCCTAGGATTTCAAGGCAGGATTGACACCCCACACAAATAATAAAATAAATAAAATGTCAAATTAGTGCTTGAAGTGAACCAATTACGCTCCTTTTCGCCGAGTCAATATGTTTTCATGGAGGTCTCCAAAACATGTTTCTTAAAGTTTCTTTGCTGAAAATGCCACTCAGATTATGCAACCGAGCCACTCTAACACGCCTTTAAATTCACCATGTTTGAGAACGGGGCTGTTTCGGTGGGTGGAGCCTCCCTCTCGGGGCTCCTAGTTCTGTGAGCCAATGGGGTTTGAGCACAAGGTCCGTGTTTCATTGAATCCATAACTTCCGTCCGCTAAAATCTGTTTCTGAACAAATTTGAGGCGAGAAATAAGCAGGGCGGGGCTTGGGGCTTTTTTGTTTCATTAAATTACGTTTGTCGGCAAATAAAATAAAATATATGTATGAAAGTATGTATATGTAAGTGACGAATAAAAATCTTGAATCTTGAATCTTGAAAATACATTCAAATAAATACATCTACAGTATTGTTTGGAGAAATGTGGAGAGTGCCGCAGCCAACGGTACAAACACACAAGACACACACAGCAGAATTCATTTTTAAATACTTACATTTCCATCGTTTGCCGTTTTGTCACTGACAGTTGGTATTAAATCCTCTTTCCTTTTAAAGATTTGATGAAGAGATGAACGGCTCATTTTAGGACTTGTTTTCTGAAAGAGACAGCTCACAAAAAGCTGTCTGGGTTGTCTTGTGTTTGTTTGTGTGTGAGTAGGCCCATCAGGGACACAAATGTACGTCCACAAGCACTGAAAATGTGAGTTTTTCACAATAGGTCCCCTTTAAAATACAATACATATCGAAGGCCTACTTTATTTAATTATGTATTTATCTTTAATTCCCACCCTCCCTTGCAATTCCTCCGCACCCCGCACCATAGTTTGAATACCACCCCTAGACGTATATTGAAGAATAAAAGCTCTCAATTTAAATTCTATTCAATGGAAATGAACAACTGTCGAGATGGAATCAAGGCTAGAGCGCTACCATCAGAGCGGAGCTATGGCGATATTAGAATATAACTTCTACAGCAGATGAGATGATCTTGGGTCGTTGGGTTCTTCATGAGTAGACCAATGTGCTCCTGCTCCTTGGTTTTCATTGGAAAACGTACACACAAATCCGTTGTTTTTTTATTTTTTTTTCTTTGGTTGAACTTCAGATATTTCACTTGCAAAGCCAAGAGAAAGGTAATTCATCTGAACTGCGGCAAGAGGCCCAAATATGGAAGCGCAGTAGATGCACTTAATTGATCTTCATCTCCCAAGCTGAACGTTATTAACTGTTCCGTGAGAAAATTCCCTCTCTTCCATCATCCTTAAAAAAAAAAGGTGACACATTCTACCCACGTTATAATGATAACAACTAGAGTGTTATGAATAACAACAACAACAAAAGAAAAAAATTATTGAAGACATTCAACACTGCAAACCGTTGATTCACCTTGATTCTCACACATCTATTTCCTCTGTTCAGTGGACTTCATAGAGGCTGTTTTCACAGGGGGAGGAAAAACATAGCGGTGAACCACGAAAAATGTTGTGCCATTGTGTCATTAGTTGTGTCCTATTCAGCGTATGGCCTGATGCATTCTTGAGGGATTGCGATCGTACTATTCTAGAGTGTATTTCTTTGTGAGACACATCTCTGAAAATTAAAAGTGCATGCTATTTTCACTGCTCTGGAAAGTCATTCATAATGATTGATTGCGTACTGTTTGCTTAGTACGCCGCTTACTTACATACTGAGATAGTTGGAATAATAGCCCTATTTCACAGCACACACCCCCGAGCCGGTGGTACGATCATGTTCAATTTTGCCATTCAGCATCCAGTTCAAGGGTGAGCAGAAAATCCTTCAATAGAATGACACCGTATATTAAATCCATGTCCCCAGCCTTTTATGTTCTCTCATTGTCCAACAAATGGAACGCTAAACTCAATTAACCCCTGAAAGCAATATGTTTTATGCATACCCATCACGGCGGCATCTTCAAAGCTGCGCGCATTACGTTACAACACACTCTTTATAATATTGGAATAATCTCCACGGAGCTGTGACAGCCTGGATATGCGTAGGTATGAGGTGTTCTCTGCAAGCCTCGATAAATAGCCCGGAGCTGCTTCCTGCGCTGCCGGGCGCTCAATCCCCGGGACGGGGGCTCGTGCAGACGGCTACGATTCACGCATGCACGTGTTTACACGACCCAATCAAAGACACCCAGGGGCGATTCCACTAGAGGGTTGCGCGGTCGCTAAACGTGTGCAAATAACAGAAAAGGCGGGCATCTAATTCACAGAGCAGCCGCAAACGGTGAAATACACACCTAACTAACCCGCAAACAGTGTCAATATTGCGCCGATGATATTTGCACATATTTAAATGAGGTATTATGCATTTGGTGCAAAATGGGCCCATATAACATGATATAACACAATATAACACAATAGTGTGTTATAAAGTAATAATGACTGCTCCCTCTGGCACAGTCACAAAGTGGATTTTATGCGTTTTTTGGGCATTTTTTTGACTCCAGCACATCCCGCTGTCGCCGGTGGGAGGTGGTGTTTAGACGGCCGTCCCTCCGTCGCATCCCCTGGCTTTAGCCGAGCCGTGGTAGGATGTGTATCAACTGAGCAGGCTTAATCAATGTCATCAGGTCCTAATGCCATTAGCTTCGTTATAATTTGCTGGAATTGATTACATTAGAAGGAGGACATGATACTCTGGCAAGCCCTCGCTCACAAAGCTGCCATTCATTCCAGAGCCGCTCTCATGGCAGAGTCCAAACAAGGAATGAAGGCGGCTGGGAAACGCAGCAAGTCATTGCAGGGCGCTGAGGCATCTTCTGGCGGTTCGTATTTTCAGATGTGGAAAGTTTGGAGGTTTGGTTTTGCGCTAGGATGCAGTTCATCTCCATTACATATTTGATTGAAACATTTTGAAGAAAATCTTCCAGGTATTCGGCATGTCTATTTTCCCGCCAGGTACATTTTCGTGCACTGGTTATTACAGGAATGTGTTCTGGTGAGGTTTGGCGGACACTGTTAAAAAAAAACAAAAACTGAAAAGCTCAACAGTTTGAAAGATCTGAGAATACAAATAATAATAAAATAAAATAGAATTTAAAAGTGAAGTGAAAATGAAATAAAAAATATAAAAATGAAATAAAAAGGTTATTGAAAAAATATATACAAATAGCCCAAAAGCGCGAAAAAGCATACAACACAGAAGTAGTCAGTGTATATATAAAGATAAACAAATATACTAAATGCGATACAATGGAAAGGATAAATGATTGTTATGGGTATATAGGTTATATAAAAAAAAATGTTACATTTAAACAGAACCGTGAGTTAGGCAAACTGATGCACAAATAAATAAATGTAGTTAGAGTGGCTGTGTGTGTGTGTCTGTGTGTGTGTGTGCGTGCGTATGTGTGTGTGTGCGTGCGTATGTGTGTGTGTGTGTGTGTGTGCCCAATCAGTTCAATATGTTGCTGTGGTAGTGGTAGGCCTCTATCCCTCAGTCATTTATTAAGAAAGGACAGGAAGAACCCAGAAAGAGGACACGGTATGCTCATCTACTCATTTAATTATTACTTTTATAAAAGAAAAAAAAACCATTTTATTTCAATAAAGCAGGACCACTCCCACGCACTCATAGATATCTCTGACACACAGCACATGCGTCATCCATGCCGTGTGAGCTTCATCTAGATCGCAGGTCTTTGATATTTTGTACCCCCACCCTGCATTTCCCTTGAGTTCTTATTTTATTTTATTTTATTTTATTCTATATATTTTTATTTTATTCTATACTATTCGTCTTACTGCATTGCGTTTTAGGAATAAGCTAGTTAGTCAAGTAGAAATTCTTAGGTAGCTACTGTGTTCAGTCTAGGACATATTGTGTGTAATCACCGGGTGCGTTGCATTGACATTTCACTGCATATATGTATGAAAGTATGTATATGTATGTGACAAATAAACCTCTTCAATCGTGAATCTTGAATCTTGAGGTCTGACGCAGACTCGCTGCCACAATTTGGGTCAGGTTGGGTCTACCTCCTACCTCTGGTGAGGGTTGACTCTCTCTCTCTCTCTCTCTGTAGTTCGGAGGTCGTTAATAATTTAAAAACCCTGCGCAGGAGGGCCGGGCTTCTCATGCCAGTCTGATATACAAGCTGATGGTCTTCATCGCGGCGAGAATGAGTGTAGGCCAACGAGATCGCTGATTCAAAGACCTGTGATGGCAATGAGACTCATCACCGTCACTATATATTTGCAAAAGAGAAAGAGAGAGAGAGAGAGAGAGAGAGAGAGAGAGAGAGAGAGAGAGAGAGAGAGAGAGAGAGAGGGTTTCTCAGGTCAGGATCTACTGGAGAATTCCCCCTGCGTTTACTTTTTGGGATGTCTGAGTATGAAATAGTATGAAATTAAAAATTTAAAAATAAGGAGACGCACATGGTATTATAGCCAGAGCTACTTATTTGCATCCGAGACTGAGAAGGTTGGATAAAGTACCTGCAAAGTCAATATCTATCTTTATACATATATATATATATATATATATATATGTATACACATATATATGTACTGTATATATATACTGTATATACATATATAGATTATATAGATAAATCGATTTCGGGCCCGGACTCTCAATCGGGGAGTTCTGGCACGGGGTTTATTGGCTTAATACCAACATTTTGTTTATCTCACCATTTCTATCTGAGGTTCATCTTTTTTCTTTTTTTTTTTTTTTTTTACTGTTTATAGTTTCATAAGTTTATTGATTTTTTTTTTATTTCTGAACCTTTTTATTTAATTTAGGTTTTTTTTTCATTTTTATTTTTAATAATTGTTTGTTTTTATGTAATTTCTAGGTTATATCTGTTGTTGTTTATCATACTTGCATACATATATGCAGTGAAATGTAATAATTTCGGGCCCAAAATATATTTTCCAATTTTTGCATATATTCACCCCGAAAAAAAAAAGATGTAGTGCCACACTTTAAACACGGTGGTCCCGTCCTCACATACCCCCACATGCACGCCAGATCTGTCATCTGCCCCCCATTGGAAATTCGAGGAATCCTTTTTGGATGCATTTCTAATGGAACACCCTGTGGCGACAATGGGGGCGGGTTGATGGAGTTATTGTTGTTGTCTCCAATGTGCCCACCTGGTGGGAACGGACCCAAGGCCTTTTCATCGCTCACGCGGGATCCGGAGCCTCAGCCATGGGTGGCTGTCAAACGGGGACTTCCTCTTGAGTCTGGTGCGGATGTTGAGAGGAAAAACCATGTGAAGGCAGCGGTAATTTGAGTCCACACGTGCGGCATTTAACGGCAGCATTGTTAAAAGATGGGCAACTTTATACACAGCAACATGTGGTTCAACGGCATCACCCATCAAATCTAAACTGAGGAAAAAAGGTTACGGTTGCCTTCTTCAGCCTTTAATCTGTGTCTTTTTGTCTGGTTTTTTTTTAGTGTAGTTAAAAGTTCAGTTTGAGTCCCAATGTCCAAGTGGTCATGGGTTCGAGTCCTGCTGTGTTTAAGGGCGTAGGCCTGTGTTTAGCTTTTTATTTCTATTTCTTTACTCTTCCATACAGTACGTAGTTCATGCCTTGTGTCAAGCACCTAGTATTGGCCTTGGGTGGGAAATGTGCTGCGTCTGAACTTTTGATCGAATTTCAACATTTGATTCCATTTTATTATCATTTCTTAAATCATCGGATGACGTTCAGCGAATTGCAGGAATTTATTAAAATGAAAAACAAGGATGTGGCTGGAATTTGTTTTTTGGGCAACGGACATGTGCCAGTGAAAAAGAGTTAATGAAAAAAGTAAGTACTTGATTCAGACCACATGAAGTAATATATAAAGATTTTGCCATTGAAGTGGCTCTTAATATCTTGTTGTAACTTATCATGGTTTGGGTGATGAATCAGAATCAGCAGGTCGAACTGAATGAACCCCGGGTTCAGTTTCTATCCTGCATTAACCTTCCATGAGAAGAGACAATGGCTCGGACAGAAGCAGTCAATAAGTCATTGATTGAAATCACGAGCATCCCTTCTCCCCCCCTCTCTCCCTCTCTCAGTCTGACCCCCCACCCCACCCTCCCCCGCCCCCCGTCACTTCCTCCCCCTCCTCCCCCCCCCCCCTCTCTGTGCTTATAAACCCATTAAACTAGTCGATACTGAGGTGATCGTTTGAGCTTTGTGTTTTTTTCCGAACTGTAAAATAATCACACTGACAGGCCTACACACGCACACACACACGCACACATACGCGCACACACATACGCACACACACACGCACACACGTACACACACGCACGCAGGCACGCACGCACACACACATACTTACGTGCACACAGTCTACAGTTCATGAAGGACTTGCTATAGTTGGAAAACGGTTTGCGTGCCTGTCTGTGTGTGTGTGTGTCTGTGTGTGTGTGTGTGTGTATGTGTGTGTGCGACTGTAAAAGCTGCAGTAGAGTGATCATGCACTTGAAATTAGTGCGCTCAGTTTTTAAGCACAGGTCAGAAAGAGGTGTGTGTGTGTGTGTGTGTGTGTGTGTGTGTGTGTGTGTGTGTGTGTGTGTGTGTGCGTGTGTGCGTGTGTGCGTGTGTGTGTGTGCGTGTGTGAGTGACTGCGTAAGTGAATGCGTATGTATTTATTGAGAGAATATACACACATCCAAAAACACGTGGATTGGAAAATTTTCCATATCCGTTTTGGGCCACATTCACATGTGGAAATAAACGGGACAGGAATCAGAAATCGGCGAATGCGATCCCCGTCCAAACACATGGATCGGGCGTTGTCGGTCAAACGGCATCGACGCGCTCAAGCGAAAAACTTTGTTTATTGCGTGTTTGAAAGTTACTGAACCACTGCTTCCAACGACACGATCCCACCCATGTTGATCCACACAACCCTCATATGCTGAAAAAAAGACAGATTCACACGTCCCTCGAAAGATGCTCCGGGAAGAACAAAAGCAATGGCATCCATGGCAGATGGAGAACGGGCTGAGCTCAGAGGCTGAGGTATGAAGCTCGCAGGCGGGGGTTGATTTGAAACGTCGGCTATAGGCAACAAATCGGAGCTGAGCAGATGTTTACGCAGCCTCTCTCTCTCTCTCTCTCTCTCTCTCTCTCTCACTTTCTCTCTCTTTCTCTTTCTCTCTCTCACTCTCTCTTTCCCTCCGTGTCGTGTCAAATTTTTGGGTATCAGATCAGCTATGGTGTTTTTTGTTGCACACTGCATTACACGCCCCGGCTCTGAAGGCCACATCATTTCCATTCAGTAAAATAATTAAATAAATAAAAGCCTCCAATTTCGGCCAGCCGATGTTCTGACGTCGTACTGGATGTGACGGATGCAAGTGAAATTGCGAGGTTCACTTCACGCGACAAAACCAGAAAAATAAACAACATCGTTCGTATAAATCAGCACACATTCTCAGGCCTGCTTACACAGTCGTTATGAAAATAGGCGCGTACGTTCCATTATGGCGTGTGCGTACTTGTCAACCCTCCCGTATTTTTACCCTTCCCTCCCGCTGTCCTCCCGTTTAAATATGTTCCCCTAAATCTGTTTAACCTTTTAAACAAACAAATAAATAAATAAATAAAAACAACACAGGGGCCGTTTGATGTGTATTCTGCATTCCCCCCCGGTTAAGCAGGTGGTAGTATGTAAGTAAGAAGAAGAAGAAGAAGAACTGCAGCGGGCGGAGGATTCAAGCATGGATGAACATGAGAGGGATGGAGTACCTGCCGTATCTCACCACAATGGGGAGGAGGCTTACCGGCACCTAATGAGGAGCCACACCGGTCTAAGTCACGCTTTTTGTAAACTGCGCCACACAGATTTTAGTGCACCACCCGGAGGGAAAGGCGGCGTGAGCCAGCGCAATGGCTCTGCCCAGCACCGGCCCGGGGCGTGCAGAAAGACGCTGCGAAAACGGCTCCATTTATAACCAGAAACTGATGCTTGGCGCTGAAAAATAATGTGGCCTTCAGCTTTTGCGAGGATTTCAACCGTAGAGTAGCAGACGTGTTCCCCGGCTCTGCATCGCTGGGAAGTCACATATCACATTACACATATCGGCTGACGTTAAGGACACATAGCTACTTACATTTATTTGTATGGCTAAACGGGTATACAATGTATTTGAATGTACTTAATATATTATTCATTTATATAATCCAGGGATGTTCACAGCATTTCACTTTCAACCAGGCATCACTTGCTTCATGTAGGAACTAGTTCATTCAACCCTTGTTGCACTGATATTTTATTTATATTTACATTTATTTATTTATTTTATATATCTATTTCTTTTTTATCAGCCCGGTTTTCACTCTGATTCATAACCTCGACAGACATGCCGGCGGGTGTGCAACTTAGCTTCAAAATCAGCAATCATTTTTTGACAAAGGTTAATGGGCCTCACCAGACATAATGTCAAGCACCCTTCTCAGCCATGCCTGACATACGTGTTTGTCAGCTACATCGGTAAGTTACTGCAGCTTCAGGCTCCTAAACGGACCGTTTTCTGAATGCGGTGAAAATATGTTATTTTCGCCTCTTTTTCTTTTCCCTATTTCTGCACACTGTGGTAGCTAAAGAGTCATGGAATTTTAAAAATGAGGTATGGCTACAAAGCTCAGACTCTTGTGAATCCAAAGAGCCCAACTGTATTCATTGGGGAAGACATTTGGCGTCATAGTAACCATTTCAATGTGATGACAGCATTTCTTTAAACTTGACCTTGCCGTATAAAATTACCTATTGTGACCTCTGGGATAATCACGGCCACAACCTCAACTCACAAAACTCTAGACCCAGAATCTAGACCTGTAGACCATTCAGAAAATGTATAGGATGTCTTCTGAGCCATTTACAGAAAATAGTTCTTGTCATCCAATCGTCAAACACAAATCTCCAATTTTCAAAAGTTATTACGTGCATTACGTCGTGTTTTTCAAGGTCATGAGGTCTTCAGGTGGTCTTTGGAGCGTTTTTTTGACCCTTTTTCCCATGGCTAGAAAGCGTATCAAACCTGTGTAATTAATGGTAACACCCTACAACTTGGTGCAACTAATCACACATAATTGAACACCTGGTACCTGGTTTAAAATAAAGTTTATAAGGGCAATTGTCTTTTTCAGTAAATAAGGACAATTGTCGGGCGCCTCACCCGGTGCACCCCTGGGGTGCCAGACAATTGCACTTATTTACTCTACAGCTCTGCAAAACAAGGGCAAATTGCACTCAGCTGCAAAACTTTATTGGCATGTTTGCGGCGTCATACCATTAAGGCAATATCTTCTGTGAATTGGACGTTGAGACGGGCAGATAGTGTTTGCAATCCATGGTGCTATCAGCAGCCACAATCCATTCTTTGTGAATTCACCCCTACGTGTGGACACGGTCTAAAACAGTGCAAAAGTAAGTTCAAACAGGCCATTATTATTAATACCTGGGGCAGCTTTTCCTTCCACGTGCCACCCACGTGGCGTTGTCAGGGACCTCCAGAACAGAGACACCGACCACTGACTGGTGGCAGACACACCAGTTTATTGTAGAGGGTGGACTGGTTGGAGTAAGCCCAGAAGGAGATGTGTCATGTCAGGGGCTCCTCTCCTGAGTGTGTGTGGGGATGGGGGTTTTACCTGTTGCTCATTAGACCAACCAATGAGCAACAGGCATGTAGCTACTCTGATCCTGGGTCCCCAATTACCTAGACCCAGGTCATGGTGTGGCTGCCCAAACCACACCATCCTCCCACCACATATACCTTTGACAGAGATCTCTGTGTTGTGCAAGATGTCCTACCTACTGTGCCATCATCAGGCATGAGTATAAAAATGCCTGTACACTCAAAATATTAATAATTTTATAAGGCGCAATTTTAAATATAATGTTTTTTATCTGTCATTGAGCGGAGGGTGTGTGAAACCCACTTTATTTCCCGCATTCTGTTGAATTTTTATGCGCCAATGTGTGCCTTTGCTGCATCAATTTATGCTGCAAATGTCTTTATTTTTGTTCTTTAAATTCTCAAGAGTACATTTGCTCTGCTTTCCGCAGCAGTTCTGAAATCGCTCTCTTTTCTATCATCCCCTGGCCGGATACTTTTCAGCAAATGCAGTGTGTATGTTCTGGAAATGTCTTGTCAGTATTTTTTTGTTTGGTCATTTCTCGCTGTAGTAAGTAAGCCAGCAGCATTGGCAGTGAAAGCAAACAAATCAGTCCACGCACTTTTAAATTGTTTATTTTTCTCCGAGACTTTTCTTTTTTGGGATTTGGAATGTGTAGCTACTGTATTCTCGGCGCAATAGTTCCAAATTTGAGGATAAATTATGTGGCTGTTCGGTCAGAGCTGCAATCTACTTACGGCGTCCCCAGAGAGCGCGTGCTGCTGTTATCCAGTATCCACTCCCAGCAGTCTGCTCTCCCATTGGCTGGAATGTCTGCATTAGCATTAGGGAGTAAGGGGCCGAATACTTGATTTCAATTGGTTGCTTGTAAGGACCCCGCCTCGTCACACTCCTCTGGCGTGCTTACGAAGCAGCTGCGTTCCATCTAAGCTGGAACTCGGAAAACTTAAACCCCTAATGCACATTTTAGTTGAAATGCTGGAACATTTTTTATACGGTGTATAGGCTACACATTTCTATAAATCACTTTAGGCCCACAACAATGATAAATGAAAATTAAAATGCTGAAAAATGACGTTATTCATTTCCATATAATTTTTTGTCAAAGCCACTGGGAGCCACTGTGGAGGGGCTAAAGAGACGCATGCGGCTCTTTAGCCACACAGCCGCAGGTTGCCCTCTGTACTTTAGAGCGACTGTCTCAGTCCACGACTGCAGCAAATCCCCGAGCACCCCGCCCTGCAGCCAGAGTAGACCCCCACCCCCAGCGCCCAGCGCCCAGAGCCCGCGGAACAACGCCTGCGCCCGGCCCAGAGTAGCATTACCCAGGCCCAGGGAGGAGGAGACCCTGCACCCCTGAAGCGCATACATACAACCCACCCCACGTGCATGATTATCGCATTTTAATTGGTAGAAAATATTGCCATACAGTGTCAAGCTGAATCTCAAGGTACTCATTAGGGACTCAGTTTTCTGACGGTATAAGGCCTTTGTACAGTATGTGGCACTAACTGCTGACCCCTGACCCATACCCCCCACACCCAACTCCAAGCCAACCCCCCCCACCCCCTGCCCAACTCCAAGCCACCCCCCCTTGCCTTTCTGTTTAATATTTTTCACAATTCGCCCGATAAAACGACTATTTGTGAGACATACCAAGACCACCTGCTTCCACTTTATTCCCTAAACGAGAGAGAAATGCAGACGCCATCCAAATAAATGATACTGATCTGAAGGCATTTGCATCATAATCCAACATTTTTCTGGTTATATTCCACAATCAGAATCAGAATCAGAATCATCTTTATTGCCAAGTGTGTGTAAACATACAAGGAATTTGACTCTGGTTTATTTCCTTGCTCTCAATCTGTTTACACACAATGGAAATGCAGCTAAAACAAGGACAACAAAGCAATACAAAGGTAAACATAAACTTTGAACTACTTGATGCAGATAAAATATATATATATAAAAAAAAATATATAATTTATATATAAAAACAGAAATTTAAATATATATATATATATATATATATATATATATATATATATATATATATATATATATATATATATATATATATATATATATATATATACACACATATATATAAACTGCAATGAAATATGTGACAGAAAGACAATAGTGAGCTTATGACATGTGAACTTATGAGGTAGGTGGACATAGTAACATAATTGCTCTGGTTTTGTTTGCAAGGAATGTCTGTGCCCAGCAGTGATGTTGGCAGAAAGGCAGTGGTTTTATTTCTGGGAGAGTAGTTGTACATAAAGCGCCGTGTCTCTCTCCGCGGTCTTTTTGGATGTTATTTTGATGCCTTATCATTGTTCCAGGTCTTTAAATTTTACACAGCTCGCCCTTTAAACAGCAGGGAGCTTCCCTGTAAATCACTGTATGTTTATTTACACTCGCTGCTCACACCCTGTTAGGTGTAAAGGAGGGGAACGATTGGGGAAGAGTAGAAATCCAGAAATCTGGAAAAATATATTCAGCCCAGGCCAGTGTTTTCAGCCCTTCTTCAGGATATTTTGTTTTCTCCTGTGCTGATTACACTTACCACTTACCCAGTAGACCACAAGTGCCATTTTCAATTGCTTAATTGGGACACACTCACGTTCCTAAAGTGACGATCCAGAAGATTGCCCGTATTTTTTATGGATTTCCACTTGAATTAGTTTCATGTAGAATCTACACTTAAATTCTGAGTGCATGGTAACAAGGTTTTCTTTTTAAAAATATTTTCTCTCTGTGCCTTCCCTCCTGCTACAGGAGCTTTTCAGGTACCATGGCATGTTGTTTCCTCGAGTCTTCCAGGCCACCTGGCATAGGTAAAGTGTAGATGATTGCTTCATCTTTCTCCCTCTAAAACTTCTAAAAGAGGCAAATAAAATTGATTTTGCATTCTGAGGCAAACATAAAGATGGGATAAAATGTCTCAAACTTACATTTGTTAACCTACAAGCGGAGAACTTTCCGTGTGTTTGGCTTTGTTCTATGACAATGTAAAAAAAATAAATAATCTGATTTCATTCCATTTAGAACGTGAATACTGCCATGGCAGGGTTGGATTTTTGTTTTTACTTGTCGTGGAACAAAACCAAACACATTTTGTGGGTTAACATATGTAAGTTTGACAGATTTCAGTGGACCCTAAACCGAGATATTGACCTTTGAATCCTGACCAGAGGTCACCCTTGAAGCCCTATATCTCAGCAATTAATAATAAAATAAGGTCAACTGTTTTGGACAGCTCGGACATGTACTTTTAGAGGGGTGGTAGTGTCAGTAGGGGGCGCCACTTAAAATGACTATGACCCATGAGGCAATTGCATCAAGATGAACCCCTAGTAACACATGCATGTTTTTACCCATACATTATTTTCCTTTTTAGGTGATAACAATATAACTACCTTCCCAAATGCATAACAACATTTTGTAGAATTGTTGTTTTTGTAGTTTCTAGGCTTAGAGTTACCGTTAGGGTTTCAAATGTTTATAAATAACTGCGTAAATATTACGCAATGGATATAATAATATGTTTATAACATGCTTTATTATCGATGTCATGTAGTCTACACTATCCAAAATCCTAAGTGTAACAGCGATATCTCTGATAGGTGGAGCTTGATTTTACCATGGAAATGTTTACCGCACTGGCTGATGGGTACACAGGCGTACAAAGGCTGACATTTATGTCCAGTTAAATTGTTTCTACAAATGAAATTCATACTGAGGGTATGACCATATATCCCTATTTTTGCCCAACCTTTAATAGACCATTCAATAGAGAGAAAGCCAGTCAGTCACCTAGTTTTGGTGTACGTATCTGCACCCCCGCCGCCCCCTCCCCAAAATCTCCCAATCAAATTAATTTCTTTAAATATGTTTTATGTAGCAAGAAAAAAGTTGGATAGATTAATTTTCATGACTATGAGCACGAAAATGCGCGAGGCCGGGTTGTAACATACGTTTTCTTCATTAAACTATTATTGTAATTATACACTTGTAATGTAAGGTAATACTGGTTTATGGTTTTCATAAACGTCGCAGTAAACATGCATAACCATAAACATCATCAAAAAGAAAATCATTTTAAAACTAACATTCAGTTCCTAATCCACACAAAACTCTTTTCATAAACTACGCCACAACAGAATTTAGTGCATCACACAGAGGGAAAGGCGACGTGAGCCAGCATGACGGATCTGCCCATCTGAGGTGCAGAAAGACGCCGCGCCGCGCTGTTCGGGGAAGGAGAGGGCTGCTTCAATCAGCATGGTTTGCATTCTGATTCATAACCTTGACGGAAACCGCTTGCGGGTCCGCGGCGCAGTCCGTGTTTGACGGGCTCTCGCAGGGTCCGTCTGTCGCGCTAATTAACTGATAAATAGGCGTAGCTTAATTCCCAAATCAGTTACAGCCATGCCATGTCAGCGACGACGTAAAAAAGAAAAAACAGAAAAAAAAGAAAACGTTTTTTCTCAGAATTACCGTTTGCCAAGAACTAAAGCTTAATCAACCCCTGACATTTTATTATCAATACTATCATTAACCGAAAGATACAGCCTCTCTATTACAGTGTTATATTATGTAATTTCTCAACTGTCTGCCACAATAAAACCAAAACCAAAATTAAGTTTAAATCAATGTTTTCCCTTTTTTTGTTTGTTTAGTTTTTAAGCATTTGTATAACAGAATAGTTTATATTTTTCCCTTTTTCCTTTTTCCACCAAATAAAGTCTTAATTAAAAGCGGAATTTAAACCATGCTCCTTCTCGGTCTGTGCTCTCTCTCCCCTACACTCTCGTGTAGAGCTTGGCAAGCTGACCTCGGATTGCTGGAGCAAGCCGCCATATGTTGGGGATCACTGGAGTGGACCGTTAACCACAGTGCGGAACTCTGCCGTGCAATACTTCTAAGGGGAACTTATATCTTTACGTTGGATAATATTCTATAAAGAGAGGCCTTCTAACCCCAGGGGAAAGGTCTGTCTGTAGTGCGGCACATTCCCAAATTTAGAGCGAGAGAGAGGCTTCAATGAGTTTAGTTCAAAGCCCCTCAATAATGGGCAGAACATGCTTTGTTCCTTAAGAATCCACATATTGTATGCTATTGCATGAGGGTTATTATTTAGTGAGCTCAAATTTTACGGGGTGATCTGAGTCACGATAAAATACCGAAAGGAAATACTTCAAGGCATATGCTGCTCTCATGTTGACTGAAAACGATCCAATTAGGACTCATAGTACTCACGCTTTGTCGCTTGTTATTAGCACAAATAGATATTAGACTCTAAAAATACATGCAACATTCAGTATTAGTATATATTCAGTATAAAAAATGTTATTTCTGCTGTTAATATTGGAATATGGTTATAATTAGTTCAATTGAAGTTCTGATATCATCCGTTATATATTATTATTTCAAAAAATCCAAAAAGATAAGATCATTAGAGGCACTTTATAAGAAACAGCCATTCAATGTATTTGCATCATGCATGTGCTGTTCTTTCTCTTGTTGGCGGCGGGGTCTGCCACCAGGCGAGGACGCAGAGGTCGGTCGTGCGCAAGAAGTGAAAGGGCAGCGGTGAATTGCATAAAGCAGCGTAGCTAGCTGTGGTCAGTAAGCTGTTCAGATGGATGAACATTCACAAAAACAACCCTAAAGCATCCTCAGAGAACAAAATAGCCCCACCACCTCAAGCGACCAAGAAGAAGAGGAAAACAAAACAAAAAAATGAAAGAAATCCAAAAGACCAGGAAAAGGCAAACTTTGGCAAAAAGAAAATGACGTCTTATACCGATGAACCCAACATAAACATTTTAGGTCCGAATGGAACTCTGGGAATTGTAGTGAAATACACCCAACACAGACAATCTTGCTGATTGCCACTTATAACGTAACTTTAGTAAAAATTCAATTTCCGACAAAATACACATTAAATGACCAAAGTGAATAATAGCAAAAATGACTGACAAGACCCCCCCCCCCCACACACACACACATACACACATGCATGCGTGCGCCACGCACACACACACACACACACACACACACACACACACACGCTGCTCTCTGTTGACTCAGGTGAATTGGCAGCAGCTCGGATCACTTTAAAACAGAGAAGAATCTGTTGTTGCCGCTCGGCTCCGCAGCCAAGAGCTGCATTTGGGCTCAAGGTGGCTGAGGTTAAGGACGGACGGGCCCCAGCCCAGCGCTCCCCCTCAACACTGTCTTCATCCATTACCTGGGGGTTTCCTCCGCAGGATGGGAAAACCCCCACTCAGCGTTTCTTTAGTAGCTGTGCTGCAAACTCACGACTTCGTGCCGTAACTCAAAGTGCAGTCAAAGAGCGCCCGGATAATCAGGACCGAAAGTACACGTGGAATACATGTCTAATATAGGATGATACGAACATGCATACTCATACTGTAAAAAAAGACGAACTGATGTTGGGAAGATTCAATAGCTGATCAATAACTGTACGGTATGTTTGTTTTCACTGTGACTCGGAGAAGTGCAGTGGATCAATTATATCTTTTACATCCACAATAACACCTTGAAAACAGGTTCTGTGCGGGAACCGGGTATTTTCTTTTTTCCCTGCTGCTGTTGATCTCATGAGATCAGTGTTTCTCAACTGCTCTGGCCTCAGGATCCACATTTTTCCTATAATGGTGCATTCACATGGAACACGGTAGACGGGAACGACGCAACGGCACTTTCCGAGCAGCACAGGTTGAGTGAGGCGGAGCTATGACGGCAGTGTTGCTATGGTTATGTACAAAGACTGCATTCAAATATATTAAACTCAATTATTTTGTATCTCTTACTATATAGGAATTTTAGTAATGCATGTAGCTATAACAATGCAGCTTACTAATAATATTTAATTTGAAACTTAAATGAATGTTAAATTCCCTCCAAAACAAAAGGCTATAAATCATCATATTCATCTCCAAGCGGGTCTTCTTCCTCGCTACAAGCACCAAACAGCCTCCATGCAATTAATGAAAAGGTAAAAACAGCGTTTTATATTTAAGCCACTGAAGTGCAATATTCCAGAGAAAACAGCATCTACCGGCTCTGTCCTCCGGCAGCCGCAGCTGACGCGGAGAGTCAGCTCCCGGCTTTCTCCATGCCTGCAAGGTGGCTTTGAGCGTCCGGCTGTAATTCCATCGCAGAGTTGAAATATTTTAATTTTGACGGCAGATGCCACGTACCGCTACCGTTGCTGATGCTCTGCCGGACTGCCGTCATGCTCTGCCCCACAGAGATGACTTCCGATTTGCCTCTCCCGTCCACCGTGTTCCATGTGGACGCGGCATTCGTCACAAAGCCACAACAGAAACATCATTTAAGATTGGGATCGTTTTCATTTATTTCACACACCGTGGTGCAGCAATCGGCGATGAAATTACACAAAACAAAGAGTAATTCAATAAAAACACATTCGAACAATAAAAAAAACAAAAAAAAAAAAAACACTTCTTCCAATTATATTGTATCTAGACGGGGATCAAATTCAAACAGAATGCAAAAATGAGAACATCAGCATAATTACAGGTGTTGGGCATAAGACCAACAGGCGAGTCCACAACGTATAGATCATTTAAAGTTGAAAAAAGCCTCAGGAGACCCTTTCATTGGTTGATTGATTGATTGATTGATTCATTCATTCAGTTATCTATCACATATTACATTTGAAGATCATGTGGTGAGTAATTCAATAAGCGGGCGCAGAACAGCCCTGGTCAGCAACGATGTGGCCGTGGTTCAGCGGGACAGATAAAGAGGCCACAGATGTTCCTCTAATGAAGCAACAAAGAGGCAACGGGAGGCTCTATCGGCGTTTTAATGAAAGCGCTTGTCCAAAATCGTTAATGCCTTAACAGGTCAGTGAGCTTCTTGGGCACATTATAATTACCCACACGCTGTCTGGAAACAGCGATGGCTTTTCTGTTGACAATCGACTTCCCGCTTAGCCACTGACGTTTCCTGCAAGCTTGGGTCGCAATTAACCGCGATAACTAAAATTCCATGGAGTAGATACTTTTAATAACCAACATGTTTCATGTCAAGTGTCCCTCAGCAAAACACCGGCAGCCTATACCTGCTTCTTGTATTATGGCATAGATGACAATGTAATCTAATATGTGCTTACTGTTGTGGCTGGCGTTAATAGCCGTGAGGAAGTTAATGGTGTCATTTTATCACCTTACTAAACGCCATTGATACTGCCATTCATTTAAACGGTTGTGGCGAATGAGATGCGCCTGCAAGTTGCCATACATGAGTAATTCACCTTTGCAAACATTTGCAACGTCCTCTAAAATGGTTATATTCCTGTACGTCATTCCTGTAAGTCATTCAAATTGACATATTGATATAATAAAGGTGATATCATGATTGTAACATCATAGAGGCGAGGAAGCGTAGTCATCTATCCATGTCTCGCGCCCCGGGGATCATAGCTGTTAAGTGCTCAGTGTTGCTGGATGGAAAATAATAACAATGTCGTACTGCGACTTTGAAATCATCGTATTGGAATAAAGCCATCGTGTATACTGAAACAACCCGGGAAGGGGCCAGGATAGTACATCGAATGGCAAAACGATTTCATAAGCACCGCTGCAAGGCTATATTCACACTACCACCCTACGCATCCATGAATGCATTTGCATTTGCAACAGGAACCGCCCCCTGGCATTGTACTATGCAGACACAATCCTGTAATTCCACTGATTAGTGAGTTCACAAGTGGGTTCACACATTTGTTCTTTGTTTGTTCTTCTTTTGGAATTATTGATCGTATATCGTACCGTGGTTCAAATGATCGTTCAAATGCGATCTTTTTTGTATACCTGGCAAGCGAGTTGGGGGCACTACTTTCAACAAAAATGAGCTCACAGAACTGGCGACGGTACGGCAACAATACAGCAACGTCTTGGTTTTTACAGGCGGCACAGAGCTGATAATCACTGCATCCAGGGTGGGGGTGTGTGGTTATGCGTCAATAACTTAATTTGCTTTACTATGACAACAACACATACTGTCTATAATTAGCTCTCATTTAATAGTATTAAAGTTAATTAATCCAAACAAAACAAAAATCAGACGTGCTCACAGTAAATCTGACTTAATTAAAATGTGATCGCTGAGTGGCCGGTGGGAAATAAACCCATCAGAGTTGAGTTGCAATAAATACGTATAATTAACACAACTTAACTTGGCTTTAAGGTCATAGATTCTATCTATAACCTCTAGTGCCATATCTACATATCATCGGGATATGTCACTGTTACAGTATTGCAAGGACATATTGTGAGTTAAAATCACCCAAGATAGCGTACACACACACACACACACACACACACACACACACACACACACACACACACACACACACACACACACATGCTCTTCTAAAAGTTATTTTATGTATTTATTTATCTATCGTTGTTGGGAATGATCAGTTTTATGGTGATCTTTGACATAACGCCCCCCCCAACACACACACAGACACAAACACACAAACACACACACACACACACTTAAGAAGCAGTTTATAGTACAGATGTTATAGATTTCTTTGTATTTCAATAAAGTGTCATCTTTCGTCACTCCATTGATATTTTAAGGCATTTTGGCAGGACAAGGTTTTAACCATGGAGGAGTTATACACTTCAGTGTTTTTCTACTCTTTATCTCTCATTGAAATGTGTGTGTGTGTGTGTGTGTGTGTGTGTGTGTGTGTGTGTGTGTGTGTGTGTGTGTGTGTGTGTGTGTGTGTGTGTCTGTGTTTTTGAGCCTGTCAATATATTTATGACTGCTTTTACAACAGCTCTTACCACCTGCGGGAATAAGTTCACACATCAGTATATGTGTGTGTGTGTGTGTGTGCGCGCCCGCGTGTGTGTGTGAATTGAGAATTGAGACTTGTGTGTGAATAGAGCCCGATCGAAGTACCTTCTCTGAGCACAAGTATATAAACAGAAGAAACCTACGCTCCACTGCAGCATCCTTAGTCATACATTAACACACACACACACACACACACACACACACACACACACACACACATACACACACCCGCCTCTTCCCTAAGTGATTGGAATACACTTCTGTGCCAAGAGCTCTCTAGAGAAAGCGATTTAAAGATCTGACAGAATTACAAACACAAATCACGCCTCCAGTACTCTGTGCATCTGACTTCAGTTGTGAAAATGTTCCATGTGGAGGTGTTTTTGTTTTTATCGTCTAAACAGCGACAATAATCGCTTTGTTGCCGTGTTCCGGTGATGTCTTTCCGGTACAGAAATTCCTTTTTTTTTTGTTTTGACTTTTTGTTTGACTTCAAGTTAATTACTGCCCTTTGTTCTACTGTAAAAAAAAAAAAAAAAAAAAAACAACCCTGCAATGGGGTGAAGAAAGCCCCGACTGTTGAGTTTCCTGTCCTCGCTGTAAAGGTTGCGGTCGGAGTCGTTACTGTCACGTCAGAGTGCACAGCCAAGAACAATATTGACAAAGACCTGCAGACGGTTGTGGAGTTGACCACATTGAATGCAATCCCCTTGACAACCACACACCCACACACACAGACACACACACACACACACACACACACACACACACACACACACACGCAAACATATGCACACACACACACACACACACACACACACACACACACACACACACACACACACACACACACACACAACGAGATAGCTGAGATACACAAATGTCCGTCCCAATAGTCAGGAGCCACGGTTTTCAAACAACTCCTACATCTTGAGACTACAATGCTCAGCTTGATTAAAGACGGTTTGAATTTACAGTTGCTGTACCACTGACACATGCACAATAGATGCCTGTGTCCTGCCTTTCTGTCTGTCCTCTCATCCTCCCCAGATCCCACACACACACACACACACACACACACACACACACACACACACACACACACACACACACACACACACACACACACACACACACACTGACACCCCTTGCTACACTCACTGACTCAAAACAGATGTGAACCCACAAGCACGACACCAAAGCAATCAGGTAAGAAATCATAGTTCACAAGGTTTATTCCAACAAACAGGCAGGGGTCAAAACAAGGAGATCAGTCAGAGAAGGCAAACTTATACGTCAGGGAACAGACAGAGAATCAGGGTCCAGGGAAACAGGCAGCGAATCAGAGCCCAGGGAAACAGGCAGAGGTTCGGACAGGAATCAGGAAGCAGTGCAGGAAAGCTCAACATAATGCAAAATACAATCTGGCAGGGAACAAAGGGAAGTAGACCAGTATTTAACCTGAGGGACTAACCAGGGAATCAGCTGCATGGCTCTTCGAGAATAAATGAGTGCTAGTGTGCTCTCCATGGGCCCCACTACTTCCCACATCCAGTTCTGTCCTCTCAGTCTTTCACTTCTCAGACTGGCATTCTCCATTTTCATTATGCTTATGATTAAGATGTTCTGATGGTATTCTCTTCTCTCTAAACTTAGTACAAATAAAGACAAAAAGTATAATAATAATAATAATAATAATAATAATAATAATAATAATAATAATAATAAAAATAAATAATAATAATAATATTTGTAATATTATTATTGTGATGACTATATATAAATATAAATATATATATATATAGGTAAAAATGGTAAAATATATATATATATATATATATATTCTTTTTTTACCTGTGCTGTCGGCATGCTGGGCATACAACACAGAGTATTTGGGTGGGACCCAGCTGGCAGGGGTCCCACCCAGTCGCCCCCTGGGCCATCCCCGCCCCAATATCAACCGACCAGCGCCCCGCCAACCTCGGTTCTCAATGTGGTGCTGTTGGTAATTACAGTTAAGTTTGCGAGGCGTGGAGGTACGACTCCTCCAAGCATGTCCAACCCAAATGGTGGAATGTTGCTTGGAGTAAGATTTGTGTGGGAGTGTACGTGTTCTAAGCTACAGTAACATGAATGGTATTAAAATTGCAGGACAGACGTGAAGAATGAGCACCTCATTCCTCTGTTCTTTTTCATTTTTATTGGAAGCATCTTTCGCTGTTTGATTTTCTCTGTGCCTCAAATCGCGAGGTCAAGCCCTAATTTTAGAATATATTTACAGAATGACGATATAAGAACGGAGTATTTTTCAAATTCATTACAACTTACTGGGTTGTATGCTTCGAATGTTTTGGACTCGTGTTTGGTAACAACACCCTTGCAAATAACCACAGAAAATCCCCCGTATACTCAATGTCTTAAGCGGAGCATAAGCCAGCTTCCTTTGTGTTCGTCCATCGAAGCATGATCTTTCATTCCATAAATGGCCTTTCTATGTAATCCAAACCAAAGGTCTGAAGGGCCTTGAGCTTTCAAGCACAGTTTTAAAAGAGAGACAGAGAGCGAGAGGGAGAGACCAACGGAGGGAGATTTCCAAATTGATTAGACTGAACATCAAAAGCATGCTGTTTCCTGTTAACTGTTCAATACACACAGACAGAATAAAGATAGCGACTGGATTCTCTGTCCCTCAGCTGAGAAAGTTATAAAGATCTGCTGTGAAGAACAGATGATGTGTGATAAGTTATAATTAAAAACTCATGCAACCGCAACGTTTTGAATCGCAATGTTAAAGGTCACCACCGTACGCTTTCGTGGTGTCAGTTATTTACCTAAATAGCCCGTAAAAAAAAAAAAGATGTTGAATGTGTAACAGAGAACAGAAATAAAACATGTCAAAGGGAAAAAAAAGGCATTTATGAAGCTTAGGGTCGACTAGACTACGCAGCGTGCCGAGCAGTGATTCCTTTTCATATGAGTGCTCCTCAATTTGATACTGTATGCTTTGTGCCACAGACCCAATTTTGATAAGAGTTTGTCTCTGGGACCCCAGTCTATACTATAGTTACAGAGATAACAGCGAAAACCATCATTATTGTTCATTCTTTTATGGCGCTAGGGTCTGGTAAATCAGAATTTTAAATCTTGTTTTGGAAAGAAATGGTTGCGTTGCTGAGCAGGCGATTGCCATAACAACTCAGAAGACTGGGAAAAGTCACATTTCCAAAATAAATCGCCAAATAAGGAACAAGAGCGGCCACAAAATATACAGCTTATCCAAAAAAATTTGATTCTATCCACAGGAGAAATTAAGTTAAAGGCATTAGGTTGAGGCTAAGTGGCAATATGGTTCCAAGCGCTGGAAAGACCCCTGAGGGAGTCCTTCACTCCCCGGACCGCACATTGAGAAGTGTTGAGCTACAAATCCATCCGACCATGTCGACTGCTCGGTTTCAAAATATCATATTTCATATGCCACCCCAAATTTATAACTTTCCCGAGGCCAATCCCGCTGCCAAATACTTGCGCACATTTTAATTTGACGTAAATCAAATTGCATAGAATGTGCTTGTGACCATAAAAGTGTGTATGGGTGACTGTGAGGGTGTGTTTTGACAGGGAAGTCAACCTCCTCACAACTTTCATAATGGACTAATCGACGTCAGTCGAGTGTCCGGCTGTGGATCATGCTCTTCTAATTAAATAAATAAAATACAAACTGTTAAACACAGCAGAGGGTAAGTGGGTTTCAGCTCATAAAGAGAGACACCCTCCGAACTTTTGCCGTCTGCCTTTGTTCTCTCCCCCATCCCTTATCTGCTATTACTTGTCCTCCCCCGATAGACCCCTGAGGCCCCTTTCTGTGGATGAAGAAATGCCATATATTGGGATCTGAGACAAAGCAGTAATTCTGCGTCCAATTCAAACGAATAATGTTCTTCTAATTCAATTACATTATTAGATTTAAGACCATCCTGAGAGATGGTAAATGGGCGTGGGGGTGGGGGGGGGGCTATGCTGCGCTATGTTCCACATCACTGAAAAACATATTTTTGAACAATGTCAGGATTGGACGCGAGAGCGCTGGCTAAGCGGCGCGTTCTGGAACCGAGACGGCAAAAGCACCAGCAACCAGAATGAGAGCCCGGGCCAAACAGGGCTCAATTAAAGCGTGCGACGACAGAAAGTCCTGGCGGTATTTACGAGCGGGGGGAAAAATTCAACAGCTTCCTAGCGCTTTCCTGTTGACGCCAACTAGTCGGATCTGCATAGTTGTGTCTTATTTATATTGTCTGTTTATCGCAACCAATTGGGAAAACCTTCGTTCGGACTCACAGCCGTGACTGAACGGTTCTTAATGCTTGGACGCACAGCCAACAGTGTCATGATTCCAGGGGAGATGTTGTGAGCTAAATTGCGACCGATAAAGCCGAAATGATTCATCATCATTATCACATCGCTCTGAATTCTCTTAATGTACGTCTGAGGTGAAAAAAGGATCAACAAAGCAAATAATGGACATTCAAGATGTCTCATTGTTCTTGTCAATTACAGTACGTGTATAGTTGTTACTGTAGTCACGATTTCCTCTGTGAGAAAACTACATCAAAATATGATTTCAAGAGCTGGGTTCGGAATGTAGAATTGATAATATATTCATAGTATATCGTGGAATATACCAACTATTGACACTTATATTATAATCAATGTATTTTCCAAAAATCACAATACATCGGAATGTACTGCAATATACCGTATATGTGGAGTTTTTTTTCCAATATATTTAAATGTATTCTTTATTCTTCCCTGTGGGATTCCTCTAGTGTTTGTTTTTAATATTCTGTATGGATTAGAACATTTTCTAGTGTGTGTGTGTGTGTGTGTGTGTGATCAACACAGTTGAGCAGGGGGAATGTCTTTCCCATTGCTTGGTAAGCTTCCATAGCCCTCGGGCAAGACACAAAACTCCTGTTAGCGCTGTAACTGATCCCGTCCTCCTAGCACCAAGAGGAGGAGGCCAGGAAAAGTAGAACATCCAGTTCCCCCGTCCTCAGAGTTGGGGGGGAAGCTAGTGTGAAATTGTAGCATGCATCGGGTCTTGTAAAACGCCCTCATGCTGCTTGGATGTTATACGACCACGCAAAGCAATTATTGGACCAGAGGTCTCCCACGGGAGGTTGCCCCAACCGTTACGGACGCCCCGCCACGTTCGATAAAGACCGTGGGTTGAGGCCATCCTTTCGCCTTCTCCAAACGTAAGCCCACATCCGCATGGCACTCCAGCTGAATTCCATAAATTCCAGATTTGTGAAGCCACTCGGCCTCAGTGGAACTTACTAAAACAGTAATTATCGGAGCCCTTTGAAAGCCGATAATGTATTTCTCTGGAGTACTTTTATTTACACATGTGTATTGTGTAGAAGGGCAGAAAGTATGTTGGCAACCAAGCTGCTAATAAGAGTAAAAGCACCCAGCTTTGAGAGCAGTTTTACTACTCCAGACTTTTTGAAGAAGGCACGTTTACAGCGTTCAAATATGCATGCATTACTTGCAAAATGTCTTTTTGCAAGCTAAGTCGTTTTTAGGCACGGTATTTGAGTCGGAATCTTCTCTGAGGAGATTCAGAAGAATAATGTTACTAGATGGTGGAAGATTGCTTTGCTTTGATTCCCTCGGATTCCTTTTTCATCTCCTTTTTTTCTATTTCATTTTGATCAGAATGATGAAATACAAACATAATGACGATTCGATACCTCGAGGCGTAGGCAGTTCGACTTCGAACAGTTCATTAATATTATTCTACTGGGTTGCTTTACATGGCTTTTTACGTTTCTCTTCTCACCCTGTGATGTTTTATTCAAGGCACAGTGGGGTTTGCAGCGCTGACGCTTGTTAGAACTCATTCACAATTACGGCAATCATTTTCAACCCATCAAAGGTACTGTAGCCGTAAGAGAATCACTTTGGGCACAGAAGTGGAGACCCAAATACCCACAAGGGAAGTTGCCACAATTTTTACCCCTTTTGAGAGTGTCAAGTAATACATGCCAGCTTGGAGCTGAACTGTGCTGTGGTCTTTTGTCGCGGTAAACATATAAAATCGCAAGGCCAGTTTCACTGAAATGGACTGTTAAAGGAGTGGGACCATTATTTGATACTGCATGGAAACACAGATGTGCTAAAGTTGGATCTGCTTGTACAGCTTGCCTCATATGCACCTCAAACAGAAGCCCACGGCGTCACACAGTGGATTTGGTAATCTACATGAGGCCGGTAAGATGCCCAGTGGTCTTGCGGTTTGTTTTGGATATTAGTTTAATGGCCGAGAAAATATTATGAATGTGTGGTGCATACGAAAGGCTTGGCAGCCTGTAAAACCACCATTTGGCTGAATCCCGACGTGCCAAGCTTGTTGTGGCAAGAGGATCTGAATTTTTTGGATCAAATTCAAAATACAAGAATTTATATTTGAATATTGTTGTATTGAATCCAATGTGAATAAAGCTGCTGTGCACATCACTTACATTTGTTGTTCTAAATTATATGTATTAAAAAGAAAAGAAAAATGCAAATTTCAGGGAAATATTGAGAAGATAATAAAAGGAAATAATAATAAAAATAACAATAACAATAACAATAACAATAATAATAATAATAATAATAATAATAATAATAATAATAATAATAATAATAATAGTCATGGAAATGTATTATTCATTTATTATTATGTAACATTCACAACATGAATGTGATATTAAATTTAAGAATGAAAAAATGTTTTAGACGGACTCGTGTCTATTAGTAGTAGTTGTGGTTACACACTAACATTCCATGCATGCATTCATGCATGCATGGAATTTTGGAAAGATTGCATGTGAGGCAGTCCAAGGGTACACCCATAATAATCCCATAGTGAAGTGCTATTGCCTGTGTGCGGTAGTCAATGTTGTATACTGTGTAACAAAGTAAAATAAAGAATAACCTTTGATCACAGCAGTTCAGGAAAGTTACCTTTACAGTTACCTTTCTTGTATGACTGTACTATATACTGTATATATTGTATATAAACAATATTGTTAGGTACCATTACGTATTTTAAGTAGGTATACGGAAATCCTGACGCTTTCTAATGGGTATACCTGCATATCGCCTAGAGTACACCACTGCCTGGGACCCAGTTGGGGGTCTACTAACTGGAGAGAAATAAGGGGCTCTCGTCCAAGCTGTTGAGCCAGTGGGCTGGCCCCTGCACTTTGCTGGAACACCTATCGAATGCTGTGTACAAGGTGCGGCTGGTGAAGCCGAACCGGGTCGTGGCCCTCCACCATGACCGGCTCGCTCCCTACTGGCCGCTGGTTCCAACTGAGGTTGTATCTCGAGTTAAGGACCAGCTCCTAACAACCTCCACTGAAGTGTCGGAGAGTGACAACGGCAGCGCCGGTGTGGATGTTCCCCCTCTCTGCCCTGGCTCTGAATCTGTGAGATAACCACGCTCCATTATTTGTATATAAGGTATTGAAATGTGGCATTATGAAATAAAAGTCCCTTTAAATAGATTTGAAATGATGAAATAGAAGCCCCTGAAATTGTCATGAACGAGGCAGATAGGACCCAGATGCAGCACACACCACGGGGAAAGTATAGAAGGTTTATTTTCAAGGGGGGAACAAAATCATGTGGGAATGGAAAAAAAGGCAGGTGGGTCATTCAAGGTCCAGGCGGGCAGGCACAGGGCCCGGAGTGTGGACAGGCCGGTGGTGAGGCATAGGCAGACAGGCAGGCAGGCAGGCAAGCAGGCACATGGGAGGTGTTCTGGAGATGAGGGGCGGACAGGGTCAGACAAGGCAAGGAGCAACAAATACATGAGAACCCAACGAGAGCAGTCTAGAGAATACCACACTAGGTGATGGTACGATCAGACAATGTATGGATGAGGAGCTGGGGTTCTTATGGATGGTGAGCGTGACGAGTAGCAGCCGTGCCAACCAGGCCTGAAAGAAGGCGCCACACCCACGCTGCACTGTCAGGTATGAACCTGGACATACTAGATACAAGAGGGAAAGGGAGGAGAGACACATAAGGAGATCAGGGGACAGAAAGGCACAGCGTGGGCTGTGACAGTACCCCTCCCTCAATGGGAGCCCCCAGGAGACCCACAAGGTCTTCCCGGGTGGGCCAAGTGGAACTCCCGGATGAGGGAAGGGTCCAAGATGGAGTGCCGCAGAACCCAACTCCGTAGCCCTCCCAGTCCACCAGGTACTGGAAGCACTGGTGG
Organism: Zeus faber; assembly: GCF_960531495.2. NCBI lineage: Eukaryota > Metazoa > Chordata > Actinopteri > Zeiformes > Zeidae > Zeus > Zeus faber. The sequence goes on from NC_137198.1 coordinate 14,061,830, forward strand.
CGGACCTCTAGGAGCCAGCTGACAGTGTAGGCCTCGATGGTCGGGGTGGGAGGTGGGGGAATGGTCGTAGGGCAGAGAGTGCTGGTGGAGACGGGTTTGACCTGAGAGACGCGGAAGGTTGGGTGGATGCGCATAGCGCATTATGCGCATTATTTCAAAAGGGCCAAGGAACAAGACAATTTCTCGCATGTGGATTTCAAAGGGATGTCTTGTGACGAGAGCCAGACATGTTGACTGGGTATGTAGTTTGGGGCCGGGACCCGATAGCAGTCTGCAAGGCGTTGGTTCTGCTGGGCAGTCCGAAGCAGGGTGGCCTTGGTGTACCTCCAAATCTTGCGACAGCACCAGATATGGAGCTGCACCAATGGCACTGCCACTTCCTCCTCTTGGGCCTGGAACAATGGGGGTTGGTAACCTAGGGTGGACTCGAAGGGAGAGAGACCAGTAGCAGAGGATGGGTGGGTATTGGGGTTGGAGGAGACAACATAGTGGAGAGCCACCTCGAGGTCCTGGTTGGCACGTTCCAACAGCCCATTGGTTTGCAGGTGAAAGCTGGATGAGAGGCGCCTTCCAGACCTGGGAAACTAACTGGGGGCCATGGTCAGAGATGATATCGACCGGAGGGCCATGCAGGTGGAAGACACGGCGGACCATGCGGTCGGCGGTCTCCCAGGTTGAGGGAAGTTTGGGAAAGGCGACGAAGTGGACCGCCTTAGAGAAGTGGTCAACCATCATCAAGACGACTGTGTTGCCCTCAGAGGGGGGCAAGCCGGTGGAAAAGTCCAGGACAATGTGTGACCAGGGATGGATGAGAGTAGGTGAGGGATGGAGTAAGCCTGCCGGGGGTGGTGTGAGGCCTTACTCTGAGCGCAGATGGTGCAGTAGCTCTCTGTTGCCTACATTATAGTTGTGCTCTGCCTGGGAGAGACGACTTGAGAAGAAGGCACAAGGATGATGCTCAGATTCAGGAGCAGAGTGCTGGGAGAGGACGGCCCCCACTCCTACGTCGAAGGAGTCCACCTTGATTACATTACATTTACATTACGTCATTTATCAGACGCTTTTATCCAAAGCGACTTACAATTGTTCAAACACCGACGGACGCAGCCATCAGGAGCAATTAGGGGTTAAGTGTCTTGCTCAAGGACACTACAGCATGCTAGCAGGAGGAGCCTGGGATCGAACCAGCAACCTTTAGATCACTAGACCACCAGCTCTACCGCCTGAGCTACCATCCCCACTAACTGCACTGACTAACTGCATCGAGCTGGACGAGGATGGGAGCTGAAACGAAGTGTTGGAGCCGGAAGAAGGCCTCTTCAGCAACAGGGGTCCAGGCGAAGGGAGCCGCGGGGGAGATGAGTCTGGTGAGAGAGGCTGCAACTCGGCTGTAGTCCTTAATAAAATGTCGGTAGAAGTTGGCGAAGCCTAGGAACTGCTGCAGCTTCTTGTGGGTGGAGGGAACCGGCCATTCCGCGACAGCGTGGATCTACTTAGGGAAGGCTACGAATTCACATGGAACTTGCACTTCTCCGCTTTCAAAAAAAGTATATTTTACTGGTACCTGGTGGACATGGAGCCTGTGTTCTGAGAGGTCACGGGAAAAGATCAGAATGTCGTCTAAGTAGATGAAGACGAAGCGATTCCGGAAGTCCCTCAGCACGTCATTGACGAGGGCCTGGAAGACGGTGGGGGTGTTGGAGAGGCTGAAAGGCATCACTAAATACTCAAAGTGACCAAGTGGGGTGTTAAATGCCGTCTTCCACTCGCCCTCCACCTGAATGCGGACCAGGTGGTAGGCGTTACTCAAGTCCAGCTTGATGAAGACTGTGGCGCCATGCAGGGGTTCAAAGGCAGAACTGTTGAGAGGCAGAGGATACTTGATTTTAACTGTGATGTTATTGAGTGTGTGACCTGCGCCAGAATGCTACCATCCGGAGCAAGGGGCTCCACAGAGATGCCGGACTGGGAGACTTAACGCAAGTCGAGAATTTGGCACCGGAATCCACTAACGCTAACGATGGAAGGGCTAGTAGATTGTGGCAACGGGTGGCTTCGACGTGCAACCTAGGGGCTTTGGTTTTGGTAGTTTTTCCCACCAGAGCATTGTCTTTTGGCCAGACAGGACGACAGGAAATTATCTGACTGTTCACAATATAGGCATTCCCCTGCCTTTATCCTCCTTTGCCGTTCGGCAGGTGTGAGGGGGGCACTACCTACTTGCATCGGCTCCTCCTGTGGAGTCGCAAGGGTACGAGGAGAGCTGGAGATGGTCTGGGTACTGGGAGTGACTCTCGCGAGAGTTGGGGACTGAGCATGAGCAATCGAGGTCCCCTGCAGAACCGGATGGTCAAACACCCTATGGAATGAATCAAGGAACTCAGAAAAAGGTACAGAATGTTGGTTATTCCTGATTAGGGTTGCTTGTGCCCAATCTAAAGCCCTCCCCCTTAACAGTCCCGTAAGATACAGTAACTTGTAATAGTCCGAAGTGTAGGTGGTTGGTCAAGACCAGCGCACACTGGAGGAGAAAACACTGGCACCTCCCCAGATCCCCTGCATAGGGTTCAGGCGTGGGTACATGGGACTCTTGTAGGGAAGGAGGCGGCTGAGGAGAGGAATCTTGGGGGAGCATAGGAGAAGTTGACAGATTCTTCAGCATTTCCCCTAGTTGTACTACCGGAGCACCCACAGCATGTTGTATGTCCATGAGTCCTCGAATGATCCAGTGCTGCCGGGAGAGGAACTCGTCATAGGTGGAGATGGTCTGATGAATGAGGGTAGCGGCTGCTGGGTCCATGTTGTGGTCTGATTGTTCTGTCATGAACAACGCGGATAGGACCCAGACGCAGAACACACCACGGGGAAAGTATAGAAGGTTTATTTACAAGGGCAGAATAAAATGTTGTGGGAATGAAATAAAGGGCAGGTGGGTCATTCAAGGTCCAGGCGGGCAGGCTGAAGGCACAGGGCTCAGAGTGTGGTGAGGCGTGGGCAGACAGGCCCATGGGGATTTTTCTGGAGATGAGGGGCAGACAGGATCAGAAAAGTCAAGGAACAACAAATGCATGTGTGTGACGGTACAATCAGACGAGGTCTTGATGAGGAGCCTACACAGGGGAGATGAGGACCGACACATAACAAGACCAGGGGACAGAAAGGCACGGCTGGATCTGTGACAGAAATGAATAAATATAGACTTTTCGTCCTTTTGAAAATATAAAACCTTGTTTATTTTTTTAAACTATATTTACCAATTTATATGTTTACATTTACATTTATTTATGTGTGTATATATGTTTTGCCTCGATTATTTCAGGATTTATTTCATAGGCCTATTCATTCATGCATTTATTATTTACTTATTTATTCAATATTGAGTCAAAAGGCTTTCCATAAACCTTTTAATTCCTTTTAAAGCATGCCCAAACAATCAAACATATGGCGAGCACATGGATGCTAAAAATAAAAGGTCTCTGTTTCTGTTTCTTGCTCTTGTTCCATGTTTGCAGGTCTGGTAACAAATAGGCATGATAAAACCCAGATTTATTTAACTCGCCTATTTGGATCCTATTTACTCATTCTTGATCAATTTAATTTTTCACTCAAAAAAAAACCCCTAAACAATGTACATGTGTCCATAGGCCCTGCATACCGACGATAAGATATTTTAAAATCCGTTCTTTGCAAAGGATGCACTCTGGTCCCGATGCTCTTTTGTCTTTATAAGTTCAGGATCAAACATCTTCTTTTTCTTTGTCAAATTTTAGTATACATGTTATGCATTATGTAGACATTCCTTGTACCTGGCGTTGAAGAACAAATAAAGCCATCCGGGCAACGGGGGGGGGGGGGGGGGGGGGGGGGGGGGGGGAGTACATGAAAGTGAGGTTCATAAAATGAAAAAGAATAGACAGCCAGAGAATATGAATGTCGCTATGACCAAGAGTGTGGAGTAGGCCCATGATTGGTGACTCAGCCTGGAGAGAGAGGGGGGAGGGAGACGGAGAAGGGTGGAGAGAAAGAGAGGTAGAGGGGGAGAGGGGGGTGGTGGGTGGGTGGCTGGAGAGAAAGAGAGGGAGAGAGAGCTGCGGGGAGAGTGAGGGAGGGAGAGAGAGAGAGAGAGAGGGGGGATTGAGGGAGGGGGTAGAGGGAAAGAGAGGCCGAGAGAGCTGCGAGGAGAGTGAGGGAGGGAGAGAGAGAGAGAGAAAGAGAGGGGGGAGGGAGAGAGAGTAAGTGGGAGGGAGGAGGGAAAGAGAGCTGTGGGGAGAGTGAGGGAGGGAGAGAGAGAGGAGAGAGAGGGGTGGAGAGAAGGAGGACGAGAGAGAGAGATGGGGTAGGAGGGAAAGAGTGGGAGGCAGAGAGGGAGTGAGAGGGGGGAGAGGGAGGGACATATATATATATATATATATATATATATATATATATATATATATATATATATATATATATATATATTTATGTATGTATATAGATACATATATATATATTTATATATAGAGAGAGACTGACTTTTTAAGGTTTCCCAGTAAGTCATGTCACAGCAGAAGCTCGAAAGAGAATACGATCACGTCACAAACACACTGAAGGGGTGGGAGAGAGAGAGAGAGTGACAGAGTGAGAGAGAGTGTGAGTGAGTGAGTGAGTGAGTGAGTGAGTGAGTGAGTGAGTGAGTGAGAGAGAGAACGAGAGAGATTGAGAGAAGGGGGAGGGAGGGAGAGATTGAGAGAGAGAGAGACTTTGACTTTTAAGGTCCCTTTAGAAGTGTGTGTGTGTGTGTGTGAGAGAGAGAGAGAGAGAGAGAGAGAGAGAGAGAGAGAGAGAGAGAGAGAGGTTGAGGGATCGAAAGAGAGAGAGAGAGAGAGAGAAAGAGAGAGGGGGGGGGGGGGGAAGGAGCAGGAATCAGCAGCGTGCAGCTCCTGCAGCATCAGCATCAGAATGCGCTGCGGAGGGAGCGCACCGACCCCGTCGCCGTCGCCGCCGCCGCCGCCGCCCGCGAACTAGAGCGCAGTGTCCAGACGGTGATGACTTAAAGCGCAGGAGACGCAACGCGCACTCTCTCTACCATGGAATATGTGAAAAGCCACACACGTACTTTTGTCGCCATCGCCCTTTGCATAGGTGAGTGAGGACTCAACGGTTTTCCAAAGTTGCTCTTTATTCACCGATTTCAAATTCAGTTGAAGATAATAGAAATAACAGAAAAAAATGAACTTCCCAGACACCTTTTTTCCCTCTTCAGAAATAAGGGTAATTTGCAAACAGAATGACTTATTATCTATTATTATGTGTTTTTTTTATTTTTCATTATTATTATTATTATTATTATTATTATTATTATTATTATTATTATTATTATGGGTGACCTTATATAGTGTAAGAGACTAATAAGGATAAACTAAAAAACTTGTGTCCCCAGTGTGAAAAGGAGTTCTGCAGAGGTGATTGATACCGTTCCACTGAGGGACACACATGTGTCAAATGCAGATTTTTATTGAGTTTTCCAAGGTAGAAAATTGAGGGAAATATGTGCAATATGCAGGAAAGTCCAGTTTGAGTCACAGGAGAAAAACAACTAAGAGAGAATTTGTAATTGGAACAGTAAGTGCATGATAATTACTGTGCTGTTCCCCTGGATTGAACAGCCAAAGAGGCTGACAGTACTACATCGTACTTTGTCTTCCTTTCCTCCATTCCTTTTAATTTCCTTATTTTTAAAAGCTATGACAATGTGATATTCTCGTTTCGAAAGCATCTTACATATTGTGCCAGCACCGTCAAATAATCTTTAATTTCCTTTGTATTACTATCCTGTCCTGAATTACAGAAGAGAATTTCGTACCTTGCAAAAAGTTTAAAAAAATACCTTGTATTTTGAGAATACTCAGACTTTGAAAGTCAAAAATCGGGGAGTAAAGTCCCTTTAATGTAAAAATAAATATGTGTTCTGAGTTTGTCACACCACAGAAAAATGTGTTATTAACCACCCAGCTAAATTTGAACGATCCAAAAAATCGGCAAGTATATAAAATTTGTTTAAATAAAAAAGGGCAGTTCCCTCTGTTCTGAGACGCTGGGGACGTTTCCGCCGAAGACGCTGAAACCTCACCTGATCTCGCGTTAATCGTGTTAAACGTTTTCATCTGAGTCAGTAAATTTCATGTTTAAAAGTTCTGCTGAACCCAGTCCCGTGTGTCTAGCTGAGGACCTCAAAGCCCCGCCATCTGGCTGAGGGACTCCCCGCCCTCCGCTGCCCCCTGCTGGCTCCTCCGCGGGCCAGGTTGGGGCTCCACGGCCTGCTAGCGTGCAGCTAATGCTAACGTAACCAAACCCCCACCCGGTCAAAACAACGGGGCGGTTCTTTTGGCGTCCCCGGCATGAGTTCACAGTCTCCCTGAAGACGCCTTTTACTCCAGTCGCTGTTTCCCAAAACAGCGTTTTATCCCAAACTCCGGGCTGTTAGATTAGCTTGAAAAACCTGGACCACAAACCTGGACAATAAAAATGGTGAGAAACATTTTAAGGGTCTCACGGCACAATTCAGCACTACCGCTCACAGTATTTTTCCCATGTTTTCAGCAACTACTTTCTAACGTGTTTAATGTGTTTAGAAACAAATCACTTAATTCACTTTACAGGGACTTTAAACTTGGAATTCCGAGTTTATTCTCGAAACACAGGGGTAGTGTTTTGTTTTGTTTTTTGCGTGGCCCTGATACTCTTCTTTGCTGAATGGATTGTGCTTCAACTAGAACTAGAAAGAAGAAAAAAACATTCAGAGAGGCGCTGTCATATTTTTCTGTCTGTTTGACTGTGATTGAAATATCTTGAAAAGTATGGCAATGACATTTTTTGGGGAGGTTCCATAAGTCCTAAAGACGAAATGCTTAATATTTATGATTTGCCTTATGCCTGGATGTGCATTTGGCTCCTTTGAAGCATGCGGTATAGTTCATTTGACGACAAAGCTTCATGCACACGATAGATTGCAGGGGGTTTGCCACTGATCTGTAAATTATGCAAAAAAAAAAAAAGTTTCCCTAAGTTTGTTTTTTTTTGCATTATTTTATCACTTACCACACTTAATGCTCATTCATCGAAGAAATGCTTTGTAAGCCGCTCGAATATTATAGTGATCCCACCGTGAATACAGAAAAATGAACTTCCTCGACACCTTTTTCTCTTCAGGAATAAGGGGAATTTCCAAACTGAATGTGTGGAATCGATCTAATCAACAACTGCCGTGCATACAATCCCTTGAAAACGTACTGCTAATTAGCTGTTATTTGCCAAACGAAATTGAGTGATTGAGGAAAAAACAAGCAATATGCAGTAAAACCCAGTTTGAGTCAGAAATAGCTTGCTACCTCAAGTTATTTCAAGGCTCCTATTAAGAATTGTCCCAGTTTTATACGGTATTTCCTGGAGGTTGTACTCGAGGGGAAAAACAACCGAGAGAGAATCTATAATTGGAACAATAAGTGCATGATATTTACTGTGTTGTTCCCCTGGATTGAACAGCCAATGAGGCTGGCAGTACTACATAGTACTATGTCGTCCTTTCCTCCATTCCTTTTCATTTCCTTATTTCTTTAAAGCCAGGGGAACGTGATATTCCCATTTTCGAAAGCGTCTTACGATTTGTGCCGGCGCGGTCAAAATAATCTTTAATTTCCTTTGTATTTCTATCCTGTCCTGAATTACTGAAAAGTATTATGACCACGCAAAAAAACTTTAACCCTGTGTTTCGAGAATAAACATGGAATTCCAAGGCTGAATTTCAACAATAAATTCGAAATTAAGTTTTGAGAATTAAGTCGGAATTCCGATAAAGGGGGGAATCCGTGCGCAGTTTTTCGGGCGGTCGGCCCGGCGATTTTCAGGGGCCTGGCCCGGGACCTCCGCAAAATTTGATGTAGCGACCTGGACCCAGGGGCGAGGAGCCTCCAAACTCGAGGCGTGCGGTGGCCGGGGCGGCCAATTCCGAGGCTATCCTCCAATCTTCATTTTGGCTTTTAAAGTCGAAAATCCTACTTTAAAGTTGCAATTCCGACTTTGTTCTCGAATGGTTCTTTTGACTTTGCTTTCGAAATTTCGACTTTAAACTCGGAATTCAGAGTTCATTCCTCGAAACAGAGGGGGAAAAAATGTTTCACGTTGCCCTGACGTGTCCTGAATGGATTGTGCTTTAAGAGAGAGGTTACTGTATGGAGGTTACTCCAGTTCACCCGTGTTTTTTTCTCTTTGTCTGTTTGACTGGGATTTGATTACAGTGGTACCTCGACTTACGACTGCATCTACTCACGACTAATCCAAGATACGAGTAGCGATAGTCGCGAAAACTTGTATCGACTGCTCCAAGATACGGCCGCGGAAATTTTCAGTTGGCGCGTCGGCGGCCAGTCAGCAGCCAGTCAGCAGTCAGTCAGCAGTCGGTCAGTGGGCGACCTACATCGTGTGTGCACGTAATTCGTGGCTTATCTATATTTTTTTCATATTTACTGTGTTTGTGCGGTGTATTTTTTTTATTTTCACCCTTCATGATTTCATAATTCATATGGGAAAAATTGCTTCAACATACGACTGTTTTAACATACGACCGTTCTTATAGAACCAATGACAGTTGTAAGTCGAGGTTCCATAAGTCATAAACACCCTTTATAAGACAGCCCGCGTTTTTGAGTGTAACTACCCGTCAGTTACGGTGTAACTTCTTCGGGGATTTAGAGCGTAACTTCCCGACATGGACCGCGTCATTTTCTGCGTAACTTACGGTGTATCTTCCTCATGTGAATCATAAATGGATGAAGTGCAATGGAAAAGAAAATGCTTTTACCCTTTGCTCATGGCAGTTGTGACAATCATTTTTATGCATGTGAGTTTGGCAGGCAAGCCTCACCCACACTCCAGGGTTTTATTATGATTATGGCTTCTACTTCAATGTATGATTTTGAAGAAGAAAAAGTTGAGAAATGGATCTATACTTTGGATAATGATCTCCTAGCAGGCGTGTCATCCAGCACCGCAGACACTCATAATGGGCAGGCTGGAGTAGAAGGCATAACATAGCACCTTGGAAGGCTTAATTGTAAAACTAACAATACACTAATGTAATAACATACATATGTTTGTCAGAGTACTTACTCTGTATTTACAGAGCAACAACTGGGGGCAGGCCGGATTATGAATTGACCACTGTCCTCCTATTGTTACTCCATAATTACAGATTAAGAACCGAAGGCGGGGCGGATAATCAAGTTCTCACTGTCCTCCTGTTATTTCTCTCTTAGTACAGATTACTTACTCTGTACTTATTTAGAAGGTATGTGCTGTTCTACCATTCTGACTATTTAACTACCCACTAAAAAACAAATGATCCCAGTAAACACTGTCAAACATTACAGGACCCATCTGATCTTATAATAAGGGACCCAGTAAGAAAAAACAAATGTTTTTTTCATTTTTCTGTTTTTTTTTTTTTTTTTAGAAAAACGGAATCACTTACCACACTTAATTGTCATTCGTTGCAGGAATGGTCTGTACCTACTAGAACGTTGAATATGTTTTATATTTTAGTGCACGGATAATTGTGATCAGATACAAAACAAGGGCAAATTGCACTCGGCAGCAAAACTTTATTGGCCGTGTTTGCGCTGGCATATCATCAGCGCAATAGATTTTGTGAATCGGACGCCAAGACGGCGCAAATTGATACGCGATTCATGGTGCTATTCGCGGCCCCAACCCATTCTTTGTGAATCCCCCCGCCAGTGTTGAAATGTGTCACACCCGTCGCGTTGCGAAAAAGGATAGGCCATTTTGTTTGGATTCCACAGTGTGACATCTTAGTGTTGGAAACCCGCAGCCCCCGCCTCCTTTGTTACCGCTTTTAGAACAGCATAGAGATGAAAAGAAGCCAACATTTGGAGCTTGCAGTTAGCCCCACACAAAAATTGTGCGATCGCCAATTCGCACATGCCACTCTGCAGCAAATCCCGAGCGATGCCGCAGCCAGTTTCCTGTAGCCAGCTTACGCATGTGTGTTTGATTTCTTATAAATGCTGGTCTTTCCTTTCTGGATAAATTAGTTGTTGAATTAAGATGTGCAAGAGAGCTGGCAATTGTCCACCCCCCGTTGTGAATGAAGGGAGGTTTCTGGGAGCCTTGCCTATCTGGGGCTAAGGGTTAAAGGGGTTCCATAAATCTGTCCTTTGACTGTGGGCCTGCAAAGCCCCTTAGGGCCGTATGATAAAGGAGTATAGAAATTGACTTTCCCCGATTTAAGACGGTAAATGTAGTGCTACAGTACATTTCCACGTCAACGCAAATTTGCGACTCTATTAGATTACAGCCATCATAGAGTTTCAGAGTAGATGTTCCAAAATAAGTTAGAAACACAATGTGAACGGCATTTAAGTTATATTAATGTAATTTCAGTGAATTGCCTGTTGTTGATTAAAATTTATGAGAGTAAGATTTACCTTAAGAATATATTATGTTTCGGGTTGTTGCTTTTTTTATGCAATGAACCACTTTAACTTAGGTTGACTTTGATTTTTATCAGGGATCTTTGAAAAAAAAAAAAAAAAATGGTCCAATCTTTTGCAGCTCATTGTTTTACGTCATTCTGTTTGCATGTTCTTCTCACTTTTTTTTATGTTTTTGTTTTTTGGTAATCCTCTCTTGTCATATTTCTCTGGCAAGTGATTTTTTGACTTGTCCTCCAGCAGGGGTGTAGCTATGGGTGGGCTGGAACCATCTGCCCGTCCAATGAAAACTCTGAAAAAAATCCCCGTTACCTACCTGTCAACCCTCCCATTTTTCCCGGAATTCTCCCTTATTTTACCCTTCTCTCCCGCTGTCCTCCCATTAAATATTTTCCGCTAAATCTCAAGCTCTGATCTCCCGCTCCCGTTTCTCCAAACAAAACAGATAAAAACGGTGTTGTTTTTTTGTAGATGTAGATGTGGTCGGTGAATTGAATGAAACAAAATGAAATGACGCCCTTGTTTACATACCCTATTTAGGAAAAGCTGACATTTTCGGCCGTTGCCCACCCAAATAATCCAAATGCCCACCCAAAGATGACATCCTAGTAACACCTCTGACCTCCAGTCATTTGGCCGTCGTTCAGTCTCTGCTCCGGGAAGGCTTTTGTGTTGTTGCGGTACAGAAACCAGATGTGTTCTGATGGTCTGATACCCGGGGTCTCATCGGAGCGCTAAGTGTGTGTGAAGAACGAGGTTGAAAGATCAAAACTGGGTCTCTGAGTTGTCGCAGCGTTGGTTGACGCCCAGCTGTGACTGTTTAATCCATCCGAGTCGGGCTACCATGAAGTGAGACGAATCGGGTCTCACTTTCTTTAAAGGGCCCTGAAGGTCTTGGCAGCCTGGATACTGAAGAATAATTCAATTGGAGGTTAGAACGGTGGGATTTCCAGTGCTTTGAACCAGAGATATTTTACAATGCTTGGATGGGGGTTCAAAAACGAGCACATGAATTATGCAAATGCATCTAATGGCTGTTTGTTATAAAGTGCCAGATAAAGTGTTATATAGTATATGGGATTATTTAACAAAACAATCTTGCAGAATATTAATCTAATTTAAGAACTGCAATGCAGTGAAAATTTCAACATATAATAGAAATATATAAAGTTAATCACAGACCCCAAAGCCAATGTGGCTATTTAGATGTACACATCTAAATGTTCCTCTTTTAAATGTAATCAACAAAAGGCAATTCACTAAAATGCCATTTAATAAAACTCAAATTCCAAACATTTGTTAGATTGTCCTTAACATTTTGGGTATGGCAGTGGATCCTTTAACTTACCAAGGTATTTACAAAAGGTTCATAGTACCACCTCAACACTTTACTATTGAGAAACTAAGATTCTCCTTTTTGGAAACAGGAAGTTTTTCTAGAATATAGTCATAGACATGTTTTCTATGTAATACTAAAAAATACAGCAAATGATCTCTTTTCGTAACATAGGAGACTAGACACAGGAAGTTGTGCCGCTTCACTAGACATACAGACACAGACAACCGAAAAGTATATTCATGATTTATTGGAAATATATACAGTAGGTTTCAAGTACACAGTTTTACATGTATTTTTTGTATTTAGGTTTATGGTTTTACTTTTTAAAAGTGACGTAATTAAGCTGTATGTGATCATGTTCCTCAGAAGAATATTGAAATTTAAGATATTTAAGCAGCACAAAAATAATATCAGAATTTTTAAGAAGACATTTGTAAGTATTTATATGCATATATATCATGTGAAATTTGTACAAATATGTGAATGTGTTTCATTATATATGTTATTTTGTTTATAAAGAGTCATACAAATAATTCATAAAAATTATTTCATTTAATCAAATACCTTATGAATTTACCAGAAGTGTAATATCTAATATCTGAAACAATTAAAGAAAAATGAAAATTACTTTAAGTAAAAAATTAAAAAAAGAGTAAAAATGTAATTTTTAGTAATGTTTTCGAGTTTATATATTATTTTAATAAATAATTATTATTGTTTTACATGCTAGAGCACTTCATGCATACATAAATACACAAAAACATGGTTCTCCTCCAGGTAACTACAGCTAAAAGCATGGTTACACATGTACCAATGTAGTAGTGCATATTAGTATTTGTATTGTACAATGTAACACATTTTAGGATCGGGTCATACACATACATACACACACACACACACACACACACACACACACACGCATATACACACACACACACACACACAATAATGATTTTTCCCTGGGAGTACATAAAATCACCCCATTGCATCTTTATTACACCATTAAAAGCATCCTTGTATTTTTTTTTCTTGATCTGGATCCTTGTTCTGTATCTGTTGACATAACATGTGAAATATAATGTTCATACATTATGCAAAACACATATGTCAGTTCAATTTCTGTTTAGATTCCTTCACCAAAGATGCACTTCCAAGACCTTAAATATATTCCCTTTCATTTTTTTTAGGACTATGTGTTCCCAACTTCATCTGCTTTCAATGCATTGTGTCCACTTTGCGAAAGTTGGGTTTTTGCAATTAGGACTTCGTTGTTGGTTTTTCTTTTCCACTCCAAAATCGTAACAATCGAAATGGACAATCATAGAGGTCAGTACGACGAAAGCCAGCTATAAAAACTTTTTTGAATACTCATGGAAAGCTCGGCTTAACTTTATTGTTCGAAAAGCACCAGCCATTTAGCACAAATTGAATAAATAGTGTCATGGAATAATTAAGGAGAAGTAGTAGAGGATAATGAGAGGAGCGGCGTGTGTGAAACATGCTCATGGATTTGCGTTTGTCCTGCACAGTGTTGCCGCTGACTGGAGACCAGATATAGGCATGAAATGCATCACGCTTTTTTTTTTTTTTTTCATCACACTTTGCAGACCCTCCTTCACATGCAGTGAATAATAACTTGGGACGAACTTGAAGTCCTTGAGTGGAAACAGGGCCGCTCTTGAGACGAAAAAGAAAAGAAGTGCCGTCCGTGTTCAAGCACGCACGCTGATTTGTGTAGCGACGCTCATTTTTTTGGAGTGCGTTAACTCTACAGTTATATCAGTGATGAGGGTTTACACGGTGATATATAGCTCTCTTCATACTACGATCGCGATTCATTGCAAAAGCATATTATTTCAACATTATTTGTCCGGGTAGTTTTTGTTCAACAAGGATGCACAATTTGCCTGGCCAACGTACGATAGAATCCAGCTCCCTGCCACCATCACACAGGAACACTTTAGAGACAACTTTTGGCCAAAGCTGCATTGCCTCTGTTTTACTGCTTTAATCCTGTATGAATATTTTTGTTGCCAGGAGATATTTTTTTATATATCCCCCCCGAGCAAATGAATGAATCATGGAGAAGACGACCTCCGATACGTCAATGTATTGTTGTAGTGTAACATACCTGTGATTGATTCAGAGGACTCTGTGACACTCTCACACTGAAACATAGGGCGAGGGCCTTAAATGAGTCCACTCGTCTTTAAGCCGGTTAGGTCACGAAATAGACGTCACTTCTTGATTGACCCACAAATGCACGACTGCACTTATTCTATGGAATGCACAGGAGTCCCAGGTTTCTGCGCCGTGCCGCACAACAAGTATGTACTTTCAACGACTGTTGAAACGTTCAACAGGAGCATTTGCGCTCACAGATGTGCACGGGGGACACGCGCAAAGGCATTACAAATAGCAGCACATTACTGTGAATGAAGGCCATTCATCATAATCATCGTTTTGGGCTTAAGGCCGGTTTTGCTGTGCATTTGATGTTAATATCCAGGCAAAAGACAGACGTACTGTCTGAAAGTCACGATAATGTCAAAGTCATGTTGTCTGACTTTCTGCGATGAATGAACAGTCGAGGAGAAGTTCCCTCTTCTCTTACCATCTAATTCGAGCCAAGCTGCAGCCAATTAAAGTATAAATTCAGTTATGGGGCTTAAAACATTGCAAAAGCTTGATTCACTGCAAATGAATGGGCCTTTAGAAGTGCGTCCACAGTGGAACCGAAATGTTATGTTGACAACAAAGATACACAGATTTCGTCTCGAGATGCAGTCTCGTCCGAACGAAAAGCACGACAAATTGAATGCTCTGTCCAGGGGGAAAAAGTCTAATCAGAGAGAATCCTTTGGCTGGTGGAGCTCACATTTTAGGAATAACTGCATTTCCAGCAGTATGCCTAACTTGTTACCCTTTTAGTTAAAAATGAGTTATTCTATAAGTCGTATGTTCTATAAGTTCTAGGAATTAGAGAGTTTAAAGTAATACGTTTTAATTGTCTGAGTTGAAAGGGACATTCAGAGGGCAAAAACAATTGCGTCATTTCAATATTTTGGTTTGTATGATGTTGTGGGAGTTGTATGCAGGAGACATTAAATGAAGCATTTATTAAAATATGTGCAATATACAACCAAAACTGTAATTTAAACTTGGAGCTCTTCTGATAAGCGCTAAGTAGAATGTGAGCGCTCTGGAACTCGGACCAAATTGGAAGCAAGTGGTTTGCATATAAAAGCCAAAGCAGCAGCGTGACTTCCCGTGCAGGAGATCAGTAGGAAGTGACGTAACAGAAAATAAATTACGCGCGGTTTACAGGAAGGAGTTAAAAAAAAAAAATTGAGTCACGGTGCTCTCATCAGTTTAGTTGCGTGGGTTTGATCTTTGAGACTCTGACAGCGGTAACAATGGCTGTCTGTGGGAGTCTCTACCCTCAGGTACGGTTATGGGGAGGGAGACTTTCCGGGATGCTGAGATGGCGTGTCTTTACTAATTATTACAAACAAGAAGGCTCGCTCGCCAAAACGGGAACATAAAATAGCAACTAAATCAATCTGCGTCAGGGTCCGTGTGGCTCGCCATCCGGCTCCACAGGGTCTCCTGCACCACGCGCCCCGTGGCGGGAAGAGGCCAGCGCCCTCACCTAAAGACCGCGGCTGAACCACGCCCCCCTCGCCTGCCAAATACCCCATCGCCCGACTTAGGCCGAGGAGCCGCGACCTCTGCCCCTAGCCCTCTGTCCGACACATCGTTCCCCAAGCAGAATGGGAGAGGAACAGAGAGCTGATTTTACCTCATCAAATGCCCACTGGCACTTCCCCTTCCACTGGACCGGATCTGACGCACCCTTCCAAGTTAAATCAGACAAAGGGCCAGTCAGTTCGGAAAAGCCGGCCACAGACCTCCCATAGTAACCTGCCAGCGCCAAGAACTGCTCCACCTCTTTTTTCGTCTTTGGGCCCCAGACTGTTCACGACCGCGGCGGTTTTATCTATCTGGGGTTCGGACCACTCCTCCACCCAGGTGGTACCCCCAGATACTGCACCTCCCTCTGCCCTACCGTACACGTCTTCCATCCACCTGCGCCCACGTGCTGCATGTGGCCCTCCCAGGTGTCACTGTGAATAATAACATCACCTAAGTAGGCGGCGGAGTATGCCGCGTGCAGACACGCGAACCAAAGGGTGTTGCCTCACGGGCAGCAGACCAAAAAAAGAACAACAACAAAAAAAAAAAAAACACAAGGTATGAAGCAAGGTATGAAGCAATTACTGTGGTGAGAGATTCGGAATCTTTAACAAACAAAGAACACGAGCATGAAGATTTTAACAGGGCTGTTAATGAAATCACAGTTAAACGAGGCTGAAGTTAACGTCCGAGTCATAGCATTTTTTCTTGGCGCGATAAAATTCCTCCGAATTCTCTTTTTTTTTAGCACACACAGACCCCTTAAAACCAGATCCAGATCAAAAACAGTCAAACCTGGATTACATCATAAATACAAGCCTATATTGCATTTTAAACACCATTTCTGATTTGTGAACATTTTATTCTATTTGTAAAACAGGGAAATGGTGGATTTCAATAGATTTCTAACCACCTTTTTCCTGTTTCCAGAAATAGAATAAAAGTTCCACAAATCAGAAATGATGTTTACAATGCAATAGTGTTGTTTTTATAATCTAGTCCAGGGATGACAACTACAAATGCAGTCGTTTTTGATCGGGGGCCTGGTTTTTAGTGGTCTGTGTGTACAAAGAAATGCCTAGGAATTCAGAGTGATTTGAACTCACCATGAAATAACGCTGCGACTCGCCTGCTCACTTCAGCCTCCGTTTAACTGTCCGTGTTTCACAATGTCCGACAAATCCTTGATTGAACTTAAACTCTATTACAGTAGATTTCTTTTTCTTTGAATTTGCCACAAGACATCTCCCATTGTGTTGCTGAATTGTTTTTGATTCCAACCCTAGCCACCTACCTAGTACTACGTACATCCTGCTGTTACTCCCACCCAACGAATAACAATAATAATTCGTTAAAGTTGCATTTTTGATATCAAGAATTAGAATTTTGATATCAACAATGTCCGTTTTTCTTTTATATCAACAATGTGTTGTTTTTTTCTATCAAATAGTAGATTTATAAGTAGCTCAGTCGGAATTGCAACCAGTTCAAAAAGTGAATACGTGCTCAAACTGTCGTGAATCCTCCCTGATCTCCCAGTATTTATATTCAGGGGTCGAGCCCTGAAGGGAAAAACTGACGTCAGTAGTCTATGGATGTCACGGATCCGCTGCACTCACAGACAAGATGAATAAAATGTGTATTCGGGGTGGTCCCAACATGCCGTCGTCCAAGTTTGATCCAGATTGGTCCATTAATGTGGAATAATTGAGCAAAATACTCAATTTTTTAGCATCGCCTCACCACACACGCATGTGCAAGTGACAGCACGCACAGGTCACATGATAGCATCCGTTCTGTGTCAGTGAGTGTACCGCAAACGGCTTGCCATGGAATTGTTGACACCAACATGTCTTTTTTTTCTTTTTGATGGGAAAAAGTGAATAAAAGCTCAAACGGCTTGCCATGTACATGTGTATCTGTATGTCTCAATGGACTAGATGTGTGACATCTTAGAAGCCACATTGGCTCTGAGATCTGGGATCTTAAAATGTATTATTCTGTAAGAGAATTTTATTAAATAATCCCATAGGCTATTTAAAACTTTATCCGGCACTTCGTAAGAAACTGCCAGTAGGTGTATTTGCATTACGATCATGCTCCTAAATATGCCATTTCCATCGTTGTTGTGAGGATTTTACGGATTTAGCCCTTAATAATGTGAGAGTATGTGTGTTTGTGTGTTTTTGTCAGTGGCTGTTCTGTGCCTATGTGATTACTGTGCTGGAACTTTGTTTTGATGTGGGGCAGACTTTCGAGAGCATTGACAATATGCTTGCGTTACCGCCTTCACAACGTATGCGTGAACACAGAGATGAGGGCATGCATGCATAAAACATCCAGCGCAGATTTTAATGAGTCGTCCAATCATCTGGTGCTACAATTTGTCGATTAAAAGACAAATAACAAGGAACAGTTGATTTTCCTTTTTTTTCCTTACAACACAAATAAAAAACGCTTCTGATAGATCCCCCGAGGGTCCTGCAATCCACATGAAAATATTTTGTGCCTGAAATATTCCAATTTAATCTTAAATAGAATATCAAACATACAAAGCAGACCATTCAAGCTTGCTCTCTGAAAATTCCCCTCTCTTATAGTTGCGTCTGTTAATCCGTTTATTAAAGGATTTAATACAATTGAAAATGTATTTGCAGTCCAAAGAAACATCAAAATACATGGGTATAGTTCAATGAATGGCAGTCTTGTAATAAAGAGAATATTTTTGATGAGAAATTTGGGAATATTTCTGCATTCATGTTCGGTAATGTGGGTGTGTAAATGGAATTTTTGTGTGTGTGTGTGTGTGTGTGTGTGTGTGTGAGGGTGTGTGTGTGTGTGCGTGTGCTGTGTAAGTGTATAAACTTGGAGTGTGGAGTTAAGTGTAGGCAAGCCTGGCTCCAGTGTCTCCATCAGTGAACAGCTTTTCTCTTCTACGATCGGCTCCTCCCCGGACCCAAAGCCTGCCTCAGAGACCAGGGCTGGAGGATATTAGAGCTCGAGCATAACCGCTCTCCGTTTCACTCACTGAAGTCAAATGTGATCTGCATACCTCACGTGGTCACTGGAACCGCATACAACCCATTCGTCTTTGCATGATTTTAGCGTATGCATGAATTAAACCTGACGTGGAAAAAGCTGTATAACTATTACACCCTAGTTTCCAAAATTAACCAAAAAAGAACGGAAAACAGTAAAGAAAAAGGAAATGCATCGAAAAAAAAGTATATATACTGTATAAAAACACATACTTTATATCTATGTTTATCTGTGTGTGTGATAGACAGTTGAAGAACAGAAATATGATGCCAGCATATTTACAATAAGACAGACTTAACCATCATAGGTGTCCTCATCTTGCAGATTCTGACTCTAAATTATCCCCGTTGCACCGGCTCTGATAATGGTACAATAATAACACTGCCATCCAAGCGCCGTGTTTCCTGAGTTGTGTGCGTGACAGCCATTGTCCCAGTTTGAGCATCATGGGTAATGCTGTTGTTCTCGCCGTTCTAGTGTTCAACCCAAGCCCGGCATTGACCTCTGACCCTCTGCTTTGTCTGTCATTCAATCTGTCTATCCTTCTCTCTCCCCCTGTGTCCTTCACCCAAACTAATTTACTGTATGAACAACTCACTGTGTGTAAAGGTTCAAAATCCACCCATGCAGGGGTCTCTTTCACTCTAATAGCTGTGGTAAATTGAGTTGGGATGCAGGAGACGAGGGCTGAGCGGCGCGCTGCAATTTTTTACCTTCTTTTTTTTTGCGTGGTGTCATCTGCGCTGTTGTTTTGTCCAAATGCACACAATGTCGCGGTGAAATGCCCCCGAGAACCACGAATAACTTGTTGTCACACGTCGCAATGGCTTTCACCTACAGCTCCGATTCGCGCTCCATGTCAATAAATGAATTTCAAGTCTTTTTAATGCGATCTAAATGAGAAGACAGCCGCGCTTGTTGACAGTGACTCTCATAAAAGCGCCGCCCTGTTCAGTCTTTCGTTGACACGTTTTAAACATTTAAAC
Organism: Zeus faber; assembly: GCF_960531495.2. Classification (NCBI taxonomy): domain Eukaryota; kingdom Metazoa; phylum Chordata; class Actinopteri; order Zeiformes; family Zeidae; genus Zeus; species Zeus faber. Next base: position 14,081,377 of record NC_137198.1, read on the forward strand.
AACCTTTTTTTTTTTATTATCTATTATTATTATTAGCTATTATCATGTGAGTGGGAGTTGTGGAACATTTACCGTTGCAGCCTGTAGAGGACTGTGTGTATGTGTGCGATTGTAACTGTAACAATTAACAATTGTACATTTTTCTGTCTTATCGCCATCTCTCTGAAATCCTCAGTGAAAACCTCTTCTCACAGCTCAGACGGTGCCAGTGAAAATCTGAGTTGACGGCCATAGTCTGTTTGCAATTTAGTGACCCGCGCGTTTCCCCTGGGTGAACGCAGGGAAAAAAGAACTGGCAGAATCTGCAGGTTCTGGCAGCTTCAGTATGGCTTTTAGGAGAGCAGGACTCCATTAGACAAACAAGGATTTCACATCACGCCTCTGTCCCAGCAGAGGATGATTCAAATGAAGGGATGACGAGATTCACTCCTGGATCCCTCTGTCCCATATCTCAGGCTTCTCTGCGCACTGACAGGTCTGTTGGTTTTTTTTTTTTGAAAGGATAAGATTTAGAAAGAGTTTTAGTCCAGTGTTGAGGTGAGAACGTTCTCACCCGTTTAAGGGTTTAGTCACACAGGAAAAGAGGGAGCGGGGTTGACGAATGCTTTCGTTAAATTGGCCCCAAAGGAAGCCGGTGCAGAGAGTGATATTTTGTTCACCTCGTTGGATATTTACGGTGAAATGTCAAAACGTCTGACATTTGTCTAAATCTTGAAATCAAATAACTTTTTTTTTTTCGTTCTTGGACATCAGATATTGATGTGTGATTTTGAAATGTAATTATTATTTGACAGCGGAATGGCTGAAATACATAGTCTGGGAACCACACCAATCCGCAGCTCCTTTTTCATTCTCTCTGCGGGATACGTCTGGCCACCCTCCCGTTCAAACAGATTTCCACCCGCCCTTGCCGGGGTTGTACCAATCACGACCGTTTATCTAATATGGGGCGGGGTCTGTTGCTATGACGACGCAGGGGAGCGCCATTGACACACCTTACCAAGATGGCCGCCACTTACGTGGCGCGGTCTGAATCCGTTATCCCGACAGCTTTAAACAAACTCGACGGTATATTTTCCTTTAAAAACCTTTTGTCGATAAGAAAGACGTGTTCGCCATATTTTCCGACGGGATTTGGTAAAAGCTGAATTCACCGACTCCCTCGCTCGGCTCGTCGTCACATGTTTCGTTCGCTCTGATTGGTTGCAGCTCCATCCAATGCTCTGATTGGTTGTAGGTCTATCCAACGCTCTGATTGGTTGTAGGTCTATCCAATTGCGTCCAGAGACATTTTTGGTCCGCGCCAAATTGAAAATGAACGGAGAGATTCCAGGCTAATGCAGTTGCAAATTGGTCTGGCAATGTCAGGCTCGGTGAAGCAGACACGGAGGACAAAGGTGGTGGTTTGGATCCAGTCACTGTTTTGAGAGGATATATGGAGAGGATAAGAGCCGGGGAGTTAAAAAAAAAAAAAAAAAAAAAAATATGACATGTAGAGAGAGCAGAAAACAAAATTGCTTAATGGGGGGAATATCAGTTAAAGAATGCAATGCCTGTGAGGGAGATAGAAAGCGAGAGCGAGAGAGAGAGAGAGAGAGGGCGATAGAAGAGAGAGTCAGGTTTCCTGTGGCAAGGCAGCCTCAGCTCTCCTACTGTTTCCTTGGCCAGAAGACTTCAGCTGTGATCTGTTTGCTGAGCCGCTCAGCGTATGGAACTTCCAGAGTTGGCCCAGACATTCGCCTGCCATGAATACAGCGTGCAGCGGCCCTAAGCCCAGGATGCGAACTCCGCCAAACATATGGATCCCCTCACCTTGCTCGATAAGGTCTTTTTTTTTTTTTTTTTTTCAGTCAGAAAAAAATAAAATAAAATGCCTGCCTGCTGCTCAGAACAGAACCCCACGTTTTTTTTTTTTTTTTAACCATGTCAGAAATAACCTTTTCACCTTGCAATCAGGGCAAACAGTCAGACCTTGGTGGTCGGTAACGGACAAGAGAGATAATGTCTTTTTTTATTCTCCTTTAGAGCCAAACAATATAATTATGCAGTTCCACCGATTTACTTTTTTATTTAAACTTAAGAGGGAAATAGAACTGTGAAAATCCACGGAGGAAACTGGGTTATCGGAAAATTTATGTGATATACAAATGATTTCTTTTACTAATAATAGACAAAGTTTCTCTTGTTGCCCATTACATTTTCTTTCCAGTTTCCATATTCGGTCATCTATTTCCAGCCTTTATTTCTTCTATAATTATCAATGAATAGCAAGGCTGTCATTCAAGCAAATAACAGCAACATTATCAACACTCAACACATAACTCTTCTTCTTCTTCTTCTTCTTAGTCCCTGCTTTTAATAACGTCTTTGTAATAATCCAATTTTTCGTAGTTGACCGCCGTGACCCTCCGTCATGGATGTCAGACAGTGATGCCATTGTCCCCGCAGGGCTCTGCCGGGGTTAAGCTACGATGACCCGCCGAAAATCCTAACGTGATGTCTTTGTCTTGATGTGGTGTCACATGGACGGTCTCCTCCCTCCCTCCCGTCCTCTCTCCCTTCGGGGCGCTGATTGATGGTTGTGTTTTCCAGATCCAGACGGCCTCTAAAACAATTAAAAAATGAGACAATTATGTTATCCCAAGGTTGTTTTTATATCTTGCATAATCAGATGTTTTGGTCCAGCAGCATTCTGTTGGCTTGCTTTCAGCGGAATTATTTTGCGATGAAATGAGGTTCCAACAGTAAGACCAACATTTGATGCTGAAGCTCATCAGTTTGTGTACTGATTTGCAAATATTATTGTTTGCAACATTCGAAACATTTATGTGCGTAAACACAAATCTACCCTTATATATTTTTGAATTTGCTTCTGTGTCTATGCCTTGGGTATGCCTTGCCTCTGTGATTTGCAACGGGTGACCAAACCACTTGAAAACCACCAAACTATGCGGTGCTCTTGTTAAGCAAAAAAAAAAAAAAAAGAATAAATGCTGTCATCATTTTGTTTTCTTTCTTTTTCTTTCTTCCCCCCCTCTCTCTGACCGGATCTTCAGTTTGCAGAACCAGTGACGCTCTTTTGGACACGTTTCTGGAGGAGAACTTTGCTGATTATGCATATACAGATCATTTGCACGGCGACAGCCAAAGTAGGTGGACCTGTACGTCCTGTTTTACCCTGGTAAAGGACAAAATATTCAAGAGTAATTCAAATATGTATTCAAAATACATATACAATACATTCATTTTTATGTTACAGACTTACTGGCCATTTCTCAGAACAACACAAAAAAAAAACATGCTAAAAACCCAGCTTTATCTTCTATCTATTTCTCATACACACTATATTACTGTGTATATGCACGTATTCAATTATTCATTAACCATTCATTAATTGTATATTGTATATATTTCAAAAAAATAATTGTGAAGCGTGTTCAATTTATCTTGGTTGACTTCTGGATTTTTAATCACTATTTGAGATTTTTTTGAAATTCTTGCCCTTTGTCTTTTAACCCCTGAAAAGTGGGCTGAACCTTGTCTGTAAACTGAACAGACTGCCAATGCTGCTCTCAGAGTTTATAGGAATAATTATAATAAGAATCAACACCTCAGTTGGGAAAACTCGAGGCTTCACGAGTAAAACTCGAGGAATATTATCGTAGAACCAAGAGTCAAACACAGATCTCCGGAGCCACTTCTACACCATGCAATCCTAAATTTGTCAATGAGTAGATCAGCGTACCATCAGGCTTACCAATCAAGCTTACCAGGCCGAGCAAGTCGGACTATATTGGGCTTCATAATTGTACAGTGACAATAACTGTCATTGGCGTAACTCATACTGGTTAAAGAATGTTTTGTTTTTTTTAGTAAAGGTTTTGAATTCATACATTTTGCACAATATTCTATCTCTAACTATCAATTTTCAATCGGTTTTGTATTATCAAACGCTGAACTTTTTCGATGTCCCAAGCAGCCGTCTCCTGTGATTTTGAATCGTTCTGCCACTGGACGGGGTCAAATGGCAGCTCTCAGGCCGACTGGCAGGTCGCGTCGCCTCAGCAACGTAAAACAAGCGCGCTCCCTGTCACAGACCACTCACCGGGAGACTCTGATGGTGAGACTCACATCACACCACGTACTTAAGTCGAAGTATAATGACCCCCATATCAAATGATTGCTCATGCTTTACTCGGGGAAGCTCGTATGCGTGTATGACGATGGCTCTGAAGCGCGTATTCTGATTCGGCTTGAGTCAATTTGCAGGGTTTCTCACCACCTCTCCTCTTCCAGGTCACTTCCTGTTCCTCAGCCCCACCCGAGCTCCCCGGACCTCCGGGACATGTGATTACCGCCTGACCAGCCCGGTTCTGTCGGGCAGTGGGCGGCCGTGCAGCTTGCAGCTGGCTGTGTACGAGTCCGGCCCGGCAGCGGGGAACCTCAGCGTCCGTGTCACGCCGATGCTCCCAGGTTCCCCCGCCGTCACCACGGTCCTAAGCCAAAGGAGACGAGCCGCTGGCAGGTCAGAAAAAGGCTCTTTAGCCCCCCCCTAGCCAGTGGTTAGATTGGAGATAGATGCTGTTCAGACTCCTTTACTAAATACATTGAGAAAATCTAAGAAAATAGATATTAAAGGAGTTCCTTTGCTGACCGTTCCATATTTTTCTATTCGGGCCTTTGAGGGCTGCCATGATATTCCCTTTGTCAAAGTTTCCCATCTTAAGTGATTGATTAGAGTGCCTTCAGCCGGATTGAAAATGTCCGACCCTCACTGCATCGACTAAATCAGAGTTGGCATAGGCACTAAAGACACAGAAAAGGTAGGGAATTCTAACTTTTTTTTTTTTTTTTTTTTTTTTTACTTCTGCACTACAAAGGCTATGGTCAGAACATTTATTTTGTCTCTGGCCTGTATACTTGCAATTCTCGAGAGAAACATCTGCCTTAAGGATCTATTGTTTGAGAAATGTTCTTCCTATTGATCCGATGCTCGAGTACAGCTTCCCTCAGACCAGCTAAAAGCTTTGTTGTATCTGGGTACTCTGCCTGGGAATGAATTTGTATGTAATTGGTTTGGACAGATAAAGGATGGATGATCATGCAATGAGGTTCTACAGTATGTGCTTTTTGATGGAGTGTGCAGTAATGGATTGTGCAATTCTATTAGGCGGGGGAATTCAGTATACTGTAGTTACAGACAGCCAAGCAGACTAACCAGCAGATGATACTTTGGAAAACATTTTCTATTGAAAGCTGTTTTCATCCACATGAGTTAGTATATGATTCACTACAGTATTTTATTTGGGAAATTGCCTCCGGAAATTATTCGAGGCTTATTATCTTTCCAGGACTCATTCAATATTTAATCAATTATTTGGACTATATTCTACATACCTGCCTGTACTTAAGGAGCTTCCTCTAGGAGTGGTTTGGTAATGCAGATTAAATGATTAAAACCACCACTGATATAATCACATTTGCAGATAAAAGAGGATAAGATAACAGTTTATTGATCCCTGGAGGGGAAATTTCTGATTTGTCTTCTCTCTAAATGTCTTATTGCAGAGCTGCTTGGGAGGTTCTGGAGGCCGTGATCGGTGCAGTGGACGGGCCGTTCCAGGTGAGCGTGCACTACGCGTCCTGTCTGCAGAGCGATGACGCCGCTCTGGCTCTGGATTCTCTGCGGCTCAGAGACTGTGACCTGGGTAAGTTCAGCTCTGCGTGCACGGCGCGTTACGATGGAGATGGAATGCAACATTACATTACACATATACGTACATTATAAGCCAAAACTGGGACTTGTTGCTTTTGGCATTGTCGTTTTTAGTCGTCCTAGCAGTACATCTGCTTTCAATAATTCATAACACAGTTGTATCCGTCCCACTGATAAATGATCTTTTTTTTTCTATCTTTATTGATGCTTTTAATCTGGTCTGTTTCACCTAAAGACCAATCAAGCCAAATGCCTGTAGAGCATTTAGTCCTTTATTCTTCATATCACCCATTCAAGGATGATATGAAGGATATCACTGTCACTTCTGCAGACAGAGTCATTGTGAATAAAACATAGAGAAGATTGCTAGACATAAGAAGACCGATAAGACAAAATAAAGTTATGATTTCAGTCCATCTTTAATAACTGTTTTGTTGCCGTAGCGGTAAGTGCAGTGCTGTGTACCCACTGTTTTCTGTCTGTTCACGGGGCTGCAGGGCAACACGAGCTGGACCTCGACGCAGACTGTAAGGGGTCTTTCTACTGCGACACCGGATCCTGCGTGGAGCAGAGACTGGTGTGCAACTTCCACACCGATTGCCCTTTAGGGGAGGATGAGGGAGCTATCTGCGGTGGGTGTTTGAACACATCTGGCTCCGTGGTCCTCATCTCGCAGAGCCCCGAGGAAAGCATGCCATCTGCTCTGTGTCAATCAAGTGGCCTTTTTTTTTTCCAGCCCCATTCATAAAACACAGGCATTGCTGTGGTTTCCCAGCTCGAGTAGAGTCGCTCAAGGGGCTCCTCTTATGCAGCAAATCAGTTGAAAACACTGAGATGAAGTGGCTGCAAGGATGAATCCCAAGATAATACTGAATATCCATTTGGCAACTGTCAGAATAGAAATTTGAAGTGTATGTATGGGTACACTTGAGTTTTAATGCTCAGTGCCTCTAATCCAACACCAGGGTTTCCTCCACTGTGACACAATATACAGGGTAACTGTTGCATAGACGTTAATATTGTAGATGTTGCAGCCTGTGTTGAGCGCTAACTTGTTCGGAAGTTTTTTGTGCTGTTCTCCCTTACTGTAACACTGACTTTTCATGGCCCTTGCATCACTTATTGAAGGAGACAAGCAGCGAACAGTAATCATCTACATAATTCCAGTTAATTAGATGGCTCATAAAAAATGTAGAACTTGCCACCCCAATACATGAAATGAACATAATTTTCATGTTGAGACACAATATCTAGGGGACATTATCAAAAGATTTATTACAGCATAATGTATTGTGGTTTGCTTTATATTTTTCATGTTCAGAGATTTAGATGAGAAAAGTAACACTCTCTGACACGACTCTGATAATGAAACAGGCATGCTTCACCCCATAATGCAGTCAATGGGAAGAGAGCTATTTAAAGGCCTCGCTGCGAGCCCTGAGGCACGCAGCGGTGCCACAGAGGTGCTTTAATGTCTCCAACGGCTCGGTGGACGAGTCTGTTCTTCTAATGCCTTTAGAAAGACTTAGAAATACCAGAGTCTTCCTTTAACTGAAGGACTCTCGTGGGGTTGCTTTTGAAGAGGGTTCAGAGGCATGATGAAGAACACATTAAGAGGCAAAACCAGTCAGATTGACTGACAAACATACACACACACACACACACACGCAAACACATAAACACAGGAAATAGCACAAACCCTGACTTTTTCCAAAATAACCACAAAAAAAATAGGGTAACGTTAAAAAAAAAAAAAAAAAAGACTGTCAAAGGCCATAATCAGAAACACAGAAAACCTCCAGTTTGTAACTATAGCCGAACAACATTTTAGTTCAATTTCACAGCGAATACCTGCTCTTCCGTCCCCCACGCAGATGCCCTGCCCTTGGGCTCGCACTGTTCGTTTGAACGTGATGCCTGCAGCTGGTCAGTCTCCAGCCAGCGCTCGGCCTGGAGGAGGGTCGCAGGAGAAGATCTGCTGGAGAGGGAGGACACGCAGGGCACCGCCCTGCAGAGAACACCAGGTACTGCCATGGGCGGGTGAATTAATCAAATGACCCACAGTTAAATTGAAATTCTAAAAATAATCATTAATTGGAGCAATTGTGCTATGTCTGTGTCCACCATTGGATTAAGCAAAATAAGTACCCTTCGTGCAGAATTAGCAAAATGTCCTTAAATGAATCACTGTGTGTTTCTGGGAAGCTCTCATTCTCAGAGCTCTCATTCAAGAGCGATAATGAGGTGTGGATGTCAAAAACCACGAAATGATTCCCGGCTCTTCTTTGCACCATTTTCATGTTGTGTGGAAAGCCAGCAAGAATTTTAATGTTTCGTGCAGCCTTTCATTATATTTTCTCAGCGTCAAGTATAGCCTAAATAAGTGTAACAGCAAATTGTTGTGAGTTAACTGCTATATCATGGGACTTTGGAGGGTTTGTTTATGGTATGATGTGGTTTGTATTCAGCTGTGAAACATCTGAGTGCTAATTGATCCCAGGATGAAAGTCTATAGACGTCGTTTTCCATCCACGGGGCGCACGTTTCATTCCGGTTCTTCTTGGCTTTTATGTAAAATTACTGTATGGAAGTTTGAATGACTATCAATACCTTCCAACCCCCCTCTGAGAGTCATTGTGTTTGTATTGTGTTTTTATTTTATTGTCCTCGCCTAGGGCACTTCCTGTTTTTGCGAGTGCGAGGCAGTGATACTCACCGGCAAGCATCTGTACAGAGCTCGTCTCTCCCACCGCCTGTCACTGCAAAGGCCTGCGAGGTTGAGTATCCAGCTGATTGATCAACCCAGTCTCACGCTGTTTCGTGGCCGTAGTCACCAAAATGTGTCGATTGAATCTTGTCCCGGAGCACGATTGTCCGACTTTTTTCGTACTACACGTAATGAAATTTAAACCAATTCATTTGAATGGGGAGACTTTCACAGGCTTTAGAAGCGGGGGGCATGGGGAAGGAGATGCGTACATTAAAACTAAAACTAGCGTGGAGAGGCGGGGAGGGGGGCAACTATGGATGTATTCAAATTTAAAATGCAGGGTTTAAATGTTGTTTGACGATCACGAAACAAAGGCGGGATACTGGTTTCGCTTTTTCTTTGAATGGTCTATTCAATTTAAGGTTGGGCCAGAATAGGGTAGGGGATATAGGGTCATACTCTCAGTATTAATTTCATTCATAGATACAATTTAACTGGATATAAATGTTAGTGTTTGCGCGCCTCTATACCCATCAGCCAGTGCGGTAAACATTTCCATGGTAACAGCGAGCTCCACCAATCAGAGACGTCGCAGTTACTTTTAGGACTATGGGTAGTGTAGTCTCCATGACATTGTGAATAAAACATGTTTTTCTTAAAACAAGGTTGATATCATACAGACTTGTGGCTTCTACAGGAGAAAAAACAAATTCAAAAGCAAAAACAAATCCCTATTCTCGCCTCACCTTGAATTTAATAGACCATTCAATAGAGGAAAAGCGAAACCAGTATCCTGCTTTTATTTTGTGCTACTCAGAACGAAATTGAAACCGATGCATTTAAATTTTGAACACATCCATACTCTCCCCCCTACACACTTGTGTGTGTGTGTACTTTCGTCAGGTTAGTTTTAGCTTAGTATAAGTATCTGCACACCCCTCCTTCCCCATGCACCCACCTCTTCTAAAGTGAAAGAAAATCTCCCCGTTCAAATGAATTGGTTTGAATTTAGTTCTGTGTAGCAAGCTGTTGTTATACTGCAATTTCCCTCCAGGGATGAATAAAGTATCTATCCATCTATAGCATGCCACCACACTAAATGTCCGTTCAGCCCTGGTTAAAGTGTGTATTGGTAGTTTGCTAATGATTTTTCTGTTCCTAGTATAAGTATTTTGGCAAAAGACATTAAATTTACTTAATTGACACGATGTTGCATGGTTATTTTCATTAAAGTATAACAAATAATAAACTATAACTATAACAGTGAAGCATGAATCAATGAAACAGCATTAAAACCATCCCATGCACTATATATACAGCACATTCAGCCAAATCTTAATCTGTGTCTTGCTGTGCAGCTGCGTTTTTCTTTGTACATTTTCGGCGAGTATAACGGCACCCTAACGGTGGCTGCGGAGGAGAACGGCACGGCAACCTCGCCTTCGGTCTGGGAGAGACACGGGCAGTGGACGGACGACTGGCAGTACATCGCCATGGACCTGATTGGCGTTCACCACGGGTAAGTGAGGGGAAGCGGGAGCGGGGGGGAAAGGTGATTGCGGCGGTGAGACGGAAAAAGACAAAATACAATCACAGAGAAGAGGATCCAGAATAAGAATGTAGAATGCGAAATAAAACAGAGAGGGTCACACCCATCCTTCCATCTGTGCAAAACTGCCCTAAAATTGGGTCCGTGAATTCCAACGTGTTATTAAACACCTCTTTACAAATTGAAGATCTGTTTTTGTTATATCTATTTTAAATCCATATATTATTCCTAAATATGCAGCACGACGATTACCAAGTTGCCCCCGCTGCTACAAATCTCTCCTCTGCCAGTAGAGAAATGGAGTTTCACACTGCTTTATTGACAACTGACTCAAGACGGATAACATTTTTTCACATGGAAGAAAATTTTGCCTAAAAGGTCTGCAGTTTGGCTGGTAACAGTCTGATTCATTGGAAAATTTTCTTGGGAATAGCTTGGGAAAATTGTGGTTCGCCATACACTGAAATGACTAACTTTGAGTATAAAGTAGTGACCCGAGGTGGTACGCCAGATGACATTGTTTATAATATGCACTGAGAAATTTGAACTGAAAATATATACTTCGCTATGCATTTATTACCCGTTAACCACGCTTCTTTGTTGATATAATACTATTTTTTTAGGGAGTCCATATACTGTAATATCTGGCAAGAGACTACAGACTACTGACTACTACATTTTAATAATGTTTATCAATACTGTCCCTGTCAAATAAACAAACTCAATTAGAAATAAATGAATGTATGATAAATATTATGCGATGATTATGCGATCTAATAGTAATTTTCAATTATTTTGAAAGACTACGTATTTATCATTGAAAATGTTATAAACACAAAATAAAATAAATACACCCATCAGCATCTGAGTTACAATGTTCAGCTCAGATGAGAAACAATAAAATAAATAAAAATATGCACAGAATTTCAGTTGCATGCCATCCGAGTCTTCAAACATGTGTCCACAGGGTGCTCCGTGGAAGATGTAGAGACGCCTTTATTAATTATCATCATATTTTGGTATCAAACTGGTTGTTGGTTGCTGGTTCCAACTTGTGTGGATGTGATTAGTGATGTTTTATATAACATTTTCAGAATATCTTTTACAATATACAATTTCCCTCAATGTTGAAATATACTGCAATTGTACTAATAATTGTACTATTGCTAGGTCCATGTTTTATAGTTCTCTTAGTGGCCGCATGTGGCTGCCATTTATGTGAAAGTGCTAAAAACTAACAAAAAACTTTTTTGGGAGCTGTCTTAAAGTGTGTTTTTTGTGCTTCACCGCTAAAACATTTTATTTAAATATATTTTTTTATTCACATTTTACCAACCTTGACCACATGTAGTACTCATTCCAGATCTCATCAGCTGCGAAAAGCCTAGTTAACTGTTATAAGTGCATAACAAAGGATTTATTAACCTTAATAAGGAACAGTTCTCTATTTAGATCTGGCAGCTGCAAAAAAAGCATATTTAGCCTTTAATAAGTGCACAATAAAAAAAAGATCTGGCAGCTGCAAACATAATATTTAGCTGTTAATAAGTGCACAATAAAGAATTTATTAAACCCCAATAAGGCACAGTTCTTGTTTTAGACGTGGCAGCTGCAAATGCATATTTAGCTGTTAAAAGGTGCAAAATAAAGGATTTATAAACCTTAATAAGGAACTGTTCACACTCTAGATCCAGTAGCTGCAAAATGCATATTTAGTTGTTAATAAGTGCACAATAAAGGATTTATTAACCTTAATAAGGCTCGATTCTTGTTTTATACCTGGCGGTTGCAAAAAGCATATTTAGCTGTTATTAGGTGCACAATAAAGGATTTATTAACCTAAATAAGGCACTGTTCAAACTCTAGATCCGGCAGCTGCAAAAACCATAGTTAAATACTAATAAGTGCATAGTTAATTGCTAATATATGCTATTATCAACACTTATGTAGTCTTATTAACACAAAAAAGCATAGTTAACTCTTAATAAGTGCAAAACTGTTAATAAATGCATAGTTAACTGGTAATAAATTATATTATTAACTGCTAATAAATGCTGTTATTAACATTTATAGAGGCTTATTCATACATAATAAAAGCATTGTTAACTTCTAATAAATGCTGTTGTTAATATTTATAGAGGCTTATTAATGCATAATAAAAGCATCGTTAACTTCTAATAAATGCTGTTGTTAACATTTATAGAGGCTTATTAATGCATAATTAAAGCATTGTTAACCGTCAATAAGTGCTTATTTAACTACTAATAAATTATATAATTAACACCTTTTATAGTCTTAACACAATAATAATGTTAATGTTAATAATCTTATGAGGACCTTATTAACAATTAACTAAAGCTCATTACAAGCACCTTAATGGAAAGTGTTATGAATGCAACATACATAGTACTTTATACAATCTGGAAACCTACATTCTTAATTCTGTCTCATTAATTAAATAATCTTTAGCCTCACCCTTATATTATTCTACACTCAACGAGATGTTCTGCATTTTAATCATTTGCATTTTGGAGACTGAATGCTATGTATCAGAATCAGAATCAGAATCAGAATCAGAATCAGAATAGTCTATATGGCCAAGTTAGTTTACACGAACACGGAATTTGTCTTGGTGTTCGGTGCATACATGAAACATAAATGTAAAACAATAAATAGAATATTAGTGAAATATAAAAGAATATGTAATATAAGGCTGTTTTTTATTTATTTATTTTTTGTTTTGTACAGTTTGTGCAGGATTGTGCCAATGTTCAGTCTAAAGTGTAACAGTATGTGCAATGTTCATGGATAAAGTCCAGAAGAATGCAATGTGTACATTGTTAATGCTCCATCTAACAAAGTCTTATTATCACAGGTTTAATATCAAGGTGTCTGCGCGATGGGCTGAGGGCTCCAATGCTGACATCGCTCTTGATGACATCTCAGTCGGGGCGGCATGCTTCGACACAGGTAGCTTTGCTAAATCCATGCCGCCCGAGAGCATGGAAACAGTAGATAAAAACCACGGTATTTTAAATTGTACACATAATCCCAAAACTATGTGTACATGATTGAATCTTCTAACTATAAAAGAAGGAATCTCTGTCCACCTGTCTGTATGTCTGTCTGTATGTACAGTATGTCTGTCTGTATGTCCTTTGATTATCTCAACAACCGTTCATCCAATCTACTTCACACTTGGCGGGTGTATCGCTAGGGAACCAAGGACGTGCAGCGTCGAATTTGGTTCAATTTGAAGATGCGACATGTGTAAAATTATTAAACTTTCAGTAGACAGCAAACCGCGCGCCGGTAGGGGGCGGGGCATCAGGGCTCTGCAACTGAGCCACAAAGACTTTCTTTCCCCAGTTACTTTAATGGGCAGTTTTATCTTCCATGGTGGAACGCTTGTGGTCCACCATGGAAGTCCATTGGTAACTAAATCATTGACATTTTGTTAAACTGTACCATTAAACATTTCTGAGAAACTCTTCAATTTTGATATGGCATGCTTTGTTATAAAATTCTGCATGAGCCATAAGTTGGCACAACAGTAAGAATTACTTCCAGTGCTCCAGCAGCCTTGCCTATTTTTTTTTAAATACTGTATAACTGTCAACACTGTCCCTTGTAATGGAGAAAGCACACTTCACATATGTGTTAAAGTGAAAATATGTGATTTTTTATGATTTGGGCTCGTAGCAGTCACTTGTGTTCTTAAAGTTGCAAACCCTTTGTCAGTTATTTTTATATAAAATTCCGCACATCTGGCTGGGTACAATAAAACAACTCTGGACAATATTTTTGTTGAGGGGCTTCGTTGATCGACAGATCCTATAAAATTGGATCTGTGATTTGAAAATGGATGGAATAACTTAAGAATACATTATGTACGCTTCCGTTTGTTGTTGTTCTCTCTCTCTCTCTCTCTCTCTCGCTCTCGCTCTCTCATTCTCTCTCTCCTATCAGCCCCCCAACATGCACATTTACACTAATTGGGCTCTGCCTCTCCGCCCGTTCTCAGATCTCAATTCCCTGCTGCTCGGTCACAGACTCTTCCACGGCATGGACTCTATGGGGGACGATGTCTTCAACCTAGAGGATCTCTTCAACCCTCTTTCGGAGCCTTCTGCCTCAGGTGCAGTGCAGCGCCCCGTCACCCGTCAGAGCTTCAGATTTTCCAAAGCATCCTTTGACACCCGGGGCACTTAAAAAAATAAAACCAGCTTTTTTTTTAATGTCTTGCATTATGCATTCATATTCCAGGTGGCGTCTTGGTGGATTATTCTAATTTAGTTTGAATCTCCCAGTCTGCAGCTTTTTGAAATGTTGCGGCGCTCACCTGCCACCGAGCTCACAGATTTGGGGTTTTGATCTTCTAACATCAGTGCTTCTCTGCCCTTTATTCCCCCCGCACTTATTTCAATTCTTCCCTTCTCCCGTCTTTGTCCTTCCCTCCTTCCATCCGTCTTTCTGTCTTTTCTTTCCTCCTCCTCGGAATCCACACGAACGGAATCCTGCCTGCAACCAAACGTTGACGTTCTCTCCCTTCCATCCCTCTTCCTCCTCGTCATGCTGTCCTCTGCTTCCGTGTTTCTTATCTCCTCCTCTCCAGAGGTTTCCCTGATGACATGGTGGTTTACGTCGTGCGGGGCCAGTGGCCCCAGGGGGCCGACCCAGGCCCAGTGTGACAGCGCCTATCGCAACACCAACGTTAGCGTTACCGTGGGTAAAGACGGGCCCTTGAAAGGAGTCCAAATATGGAGGGTACCTGCGACCAACAGATACATGTACGTGACATTTTTCTAAATCTCTTGGCAGAAAGTTGAAAATCTGAGTGAAAGGTTTTGAAGCACATCACCAAATAATTTCCCCCAGATGGAGGAGAGTACACATCACAGAGTGGTAGGCAGTGGTAGGCAAAACCAGGAGTAACATGCAGCCTGCCAGAAGCAGCTCACAGGGGGTCTAATCTAGCCCACATGGCAATTTGAGAGTTTTTTGTAATTGCAAAATTTCACTTGAAATGCAGTTCTTTTCTGACTGTGAGGAATTCAGTCTTTTGCTCATTTCCCACTAAACAGGATATAAACAAAATAGCAATGAATGTATTACATACTCAGGTTGCCACTACTCCAATTCTACCTCTACTCGACACTAATAACTACTCTACACTAGGGACTAATACATTCATTTAATATGCTTTTATTGACTGAGTGTTATGGTGCTGATGTGCATGTGCCGATACCCAGCCATGTAATCCAGCCCAATACGTGAAGTGGTATTAGTTCAATCTGGCCCACAGCCGAAAATGACACCCCTCTTTTTCAGGGTCTTGTTTATTTATCTATCTATTTGTTTGTTTGTTTGTTTGTTTGTTTGTTAAGTAAAGTCCTATTGATAGTCATAGTGATATGCCTCATGTCTCTCTGCATGTGTTCCCCTTATGGAATACTGATGCTAAGACTGGCAGAAGCTGACTTAGCTGTTTCCTTTAAGGATCTCTGCCTATGGTGCAGCAGGAGGGAAAGGAGCCAAAAACAATAACAAGCGCTCCCATGGCGTCTTCATCTCTGCCATTTTCCCTCTGGAGAAAGGAGATATCCTTTACATCCTGGTGGGACATCAGGGAGAGGACGCATGTCCTGGGGTGAGTCGGTTTGAAAACCTAAGTTCCACCTGACACCTTTTCATTTTTGTTGTGCAACAATTAGTGTAATTATGGTACTATTGATAGCACTGGTTCTAGTGTGATAGATTGATCAATAGATTGGTACTTACAAGTAAAATTACTTGTACAGGTTTTAAAAAAAAAAAAAACCTGGATATAAGTGAGATATCATTAGATGGAAGGATAGACATCAGACTAGTATCAAAGAGGACCAAGACAAGCGCAGGGCTCAAGTCCTGCCTCGATGGTGTTCATCACTGGATCCAGTAAAGATTGTTTTTCAAATCGTCTTTTAGACTTTACTAGTGTCATAAGGTAGTTACAAGGGGCCCCAGTGCACGCTATTATGACGGGCCCTGGTGTAGAAATGGTTATTAGTTATGAAGCACACACACACACACACACACACACACACACACACACACCAGTCCTTTCCTCCAATATGAAACAGTACTCAAATAAAAACCAGGCCTCTGATAGATGCCGGGGGCGTGGTCAACACAAACAAATAAAGGCCTGCCTCAAACACAGACCGTGGGGAACTTAGGATGGACAAACTCCTGGTGCCTGTTATATATAATGCATGCCAGTTGTACCTACAGTATAATGTATGTTTCCACCGCTTTAAATTTAGTCAATTCAACAATATAATCGTGCTATTTTCAACTATCTGTTGTTCTGATTTCCTTGTGTTAAACGTAAACCTATCTCAGAGGATTAGGGTTTTTTTTTCTCCTCCAGGCAGTGGTGCGCGGTTTGTTTTAGTTGGTTTCCACTTGAGTGAAACAAACATTTTGAACCCAACTACAGAACGTTCGGTCTTGGATTAGGACAGTGGATTGCGTAATGCAAAGAGAGCGATCTTCGGTCCACTGTGCGCGCCAGCCGTTTCCGTGCCTCAACAAAAAATAAAAATTATGCGAGTGCTGAGAAATGACAAATAAAAGAAGAGCGAGTTTTGGTTTGGTGTTAGACATAAACGCCTGCTTCTAATATAGGCCTGGTCCCGCAGCAGTTAAGGTATCATTTTGTTATAATTTTGTGGCAGTTTCTCCTACCACGCCACCCAGGTGGCGTTCTCAGGGCCCTCCAGCACAGAGACACAGAAGACGATGTTGTAGACACCAGTTTATTGTAGAGAGCGGGCCAGTTGGAATGAGCCAGGAGCAGATAGAACATGTCATGACACATGCTCCTATCCTGAGTGTGTGTGGGGATGGGGGTTTTGCCTGGTGCTTGTTAGACCAACCAATGAGCAACAGGTATGCAGCCACCTTTATCCCACTCACCTCGATCCAGGACAGGTGTGGCTCAACCAGACCATCCTCACGCCACAAATTGCTACTTTTCCCCAAAAAATTAGAACCATGTTTTTGCTTTTTCGAGGGCATATACTGTATATTGTAGCAAAAAGCACCATTTTCTTATGTAATGTGAGTTCTTCTTTGAACACAGGCGTATTACTGAGGTGGCGATGTCAATCACTCGCAAAGGGCCCATTCTCTGCCCAACACATTTTGGAGGGCCCGCTTTGAGGGTACGCCTACCCCACCGGGCCCCAGTGCAACGGCACTAACGCACTGTCTATATTTGCGCCCTTGACTCTCGGTCTGGCTGCCTCCCACCCTCCCTTTCCCTGTCACTTGAATGATAATAGCATGTTTTATTTCTCACGAGACATTCTTTATTGACCCCCTCCCCCCCTCCCTCTCATTCCTTTCTGGGCCGCAGAGAAACACTCTCACTCAGAAGATCTGCCTGGGAGAGTCGTCAGTGATTGAAGAAGACCTCAGAGGGGAGGGATCTGCAGAAGTGGCTGGGGGAGGAGGCGGCGGCGGGGGAGCCACCAACATCTTTAAGGTGACTGTCAGCACAGGGAGTGTGGTGCACGATGGGGATCCGCTCGTGACGCTTCGTGCCGCCGAACGAGCAACAACATGATAAACATCAAAAAATGTCTACAGGCATTCTAAAAGGATTCACCACAGTCTCAGAATCTAATTTAGGCATTTACATTTAGATATAATGCACATGGAAGGTGAGAGGAAAAAATAGCTTGTACAAGCATAGAAATAAAGTTAACCTGATTATGTATCTGGCCTGTTCATTATAATCTTACCCTCAAGCACAAATGCCAGCACCTTAGATTGAATTTAATGTAATTCATGCTTCTATATACAGTACGCTTTTGAACCAAACAAATGGCATGATCCATCCAAACAGCAGCTGAGTTTTTATGTGTTTTCTTGTTGTCAGATGGAGGATGGTGAGCTGGTTCCTCTGCTGATCGCAGCGGGAGGGGGAGGGAAGGCCTACCTGGAGGACCCTGAGTCCAGCCTGGATCAGATCCCACTGGAGCAGTATGAGAACGACACCATAGCAGCCAGCTCTAATGGTCGCACTGGCGCTGCAGGTATGAGGGACAGAGAGTAGGGGCTGTTAATGATACGCGTGAAGGGCTCTTTTCAGGTGCCCGGCTGGATTTCTTAGTTTATTTTACCCCAACATTTGGTGTTTTTCCTGCTTTCCTGCTGTGTTGAAGTAGGTGAATATGTTTTCTATCTTTGTTATCTTGCCCGCTTTCAGCTTCTCAGTCTTCTTTCCTTGAAACTGAATGCCCACACATATTATGTGCCAGATACCTGCGGCGCATCTTTTATCCCTGTGTTAGACATGGCAGAGGCAACACATATGCAAGGTTAGGTGAAGGCTGTGAGAGGAGACATTTATGCCTCACATGCCGTACAGGAAAAAAACATTCTTTGAGGGATGCTTTGACCTGAGCATGGCGCTTTCTACAACTTGGTTTTAGCATCCAACAGCTCTTGACCTGCTAGAAGAGGACACACATTGCAGTCTCTCTTCGCTCTTGGTAATTGTCTGTGGAACATTCTTAGTAAATCCTCCTTATATACTGTATGGCCTCGATGGTCGATCACAACATCTCTGTAAGTGTAGACGTGTGAACAAGTACTTGTTCATGTGAAATCAACCTGGTTGTGACCAAGGAGAGTGCTAATTCCCTTTCCCTCACATTTAATTATTCGTCCCTTGCTAAAGAAATCACATTTAATAAGTCTGTTAAGAGACCGTTATAGTGCAACCTTCACTATAAGATGAATAATAATTTGTGGTCCAGTAAATGCATTCACATGTTGAACACATTGTACATGATCCAAGTTAAAAAATGATAAATATATTATTTGTTAAAATGCTGCTGAAAGAGGTCTGTGAAGTGTGTAAGATGTGTGTTACTGTGGCTTCATGTCTGCCCTCTTGCAGGTGGGGGTGGAGGCTGGAAAGACGGCTCCAGTCCTTATCCGAGGGCTGGAAAGTCCCTGGCGGAGGGTGCTGAGGGGGGGTCCTCGTGTCCCCTTGCCCTGTCTAAGCTAAACTGGTCCACCTTCGGGGGCTTTGGAGGTGGTGGCGGGGCCTGTACGGCTGGAGGAGGGGGAGGAGGCTACAGAGGTATGGACGTGGAATGATCGTCAAAGGATGTCGTTTGATTGTGTTTGTTGCATTGTGGGTAGGACAGTGTCATTTACAGGACTGACCAATCCCCCTCTTCACTCTCCCTCTGTCTAATTGTGTCCAGCAGTCTTGTCTTGATGGTCTTTCTTTTCCACACAGCGCTTACCTTAAGTGGTTTTGATAGCTTGACTCGAAATTAACGGGCAAGTGAAAGTGATAGAAAGCAGTTTGGTTGCACAGTGCAGGTCTGCTAGACATGGCAGAGACCAGTATCACTTATCAATAATCAATAACACACTCTAATAATTTTTGTCCAATATAGTCCTTATAATGGGCATCATTCCATTAACTTTCTGGACAAACTGGGCCATCCTGGTGGCTCAACCATATGCATACCATAATGCTGTAGGCAAAACCCCTGCGGCAACCGGCGTTCAAATCCAGCCTGCAGTCAATTGCTGCGTATTTCTCCCTCTCTCTACCCCCCATTTCCTGTCCCTCTCCACTGCTCTCTACAATAAAATAAACCTGCTCAAAAAATGTTAAAAAAAAAAAAGTTCTAGACAAACAAAATAGACATTCTGTGTTTGGTTAAGAAGCATAGTCACTCTGCACCCCACACGTTCAGTTCGCCGCCTACAAGAAGGATGTTTACTGCTCTTGCAGCAGCTCTGCACTGCATTCCTCACAGGTTTCACCGGTCTATTTTCATAGCTTAGTTTTACCTCTGATCTCTGGTATTTTGACAGGAGATTTATGCCAAGCTATGGAGGGAGCTATGGAGCTACTTTGTCATAGTCGCCTTAGTAATGCTCAAGATTCTTTGAGGTTGCACAGGTTCTCAGCCCGAACTGATGTGAACTGTGTCAGGTCAATGACATGCAAAGTAATTGGTAAATTTGAAATATCCATTATTATGTATCCAGCCCCCAAGAGCCCCGAAGCCGCGTTGTGGCGTGTCACCTGAGTCAGCAAGCCGCTGGATTTCCAGGGCCTTCTCTATCTACCCTTTGTTTTTAAGCTCTCTCACCCTGCTCTGGAAATGTGCCTTTGTCTTGGAGTGGGCCTGTCTTTTGGCTATACATTGGTGTCATTCTGCTAAGAGCAGAAGGCTTTCCTTTTGGCATCAATCAGATGTTCTATTTCGGTGTCGTTTCATCGAACCAGTCCTGATGTTTCCTGGGCTTGTAGCCAATGGCGGCTCTGCTGGTCTCAAGTATTATGGTCTTCAGAGCAATCCAGCATTCTACAACACCCTCAGGATCTTGCTTTGGGAGTCTTCTTTGCGACAGCCTTCTTCCACCTTCGAGACCGTTGTGGCGCTCCTCCCAGCTCTACATCCTCACACTCTGATCAGTCGCCATCTTCCGCGCGTTTTTGCCGTTGGATCTCGCTTCCTCTGTCCACTCTCCCTTGACCTTACCGCCATGAGTGACCCTGGAGCACACTGAGCTCCAGATGTCATCGCTGTCAGGTTCTCTCTGGATAAACACAAGCCTCTCAGCCGCATCATGCTGGCGATCCCTGGGAGGGGAATCAATAATGTCCTCATCCAAAGCTTACGATGCAGCATTTCTGGTTATAAGTCGTGTTGGGGCGACGCCAGTAAAATTAATTGAGTACTTGCAAATCATCGTTGGCATTGCAACATGGAGACAAGAGGTCCGGCTTTTAAGAAAACAAACCAGCAGTTATTTAAAAGAAATACACAGCCAAAACCCAAGTGTAATTAAATTATATTGTCTTCCCTGTCTCTCACTCTAGTGAGTTATTCGTGAGATGATGGACAAAGAATTAATTTTGAAAGCTTTTGGGTTTTGAATGTGTTTATTATTATTGTTTATTGGACAGAATCCTTGGAACACTTATTGGAACATTATCCCCTGTACGCTTCCCAAGTTCATTGATCTTGTTCTGTGATCTGGTGTAACGATTGTTAGCTTTGAACTCAATCGAAGATGGCTAGTTTTAATTGCGAGGTGTACATTACATTAAAAAGCAGTGATATGCAAAACTCCTTCTGGTTGTTAATGGCCATTCAACTTTTTCATATAACACAACTGTGAGTGCAACAGTTGTCCTGAGTAATACACAGACAGACAGCATTGAGGCAAATTGTGTCTCGGGGGTTCAGGGTGGTGGTGGCAGCATGAACATAAAGGAAATATCCATAACGAAGTGCAGACCTTACATTGGAATGCATGATGATAGCTGTGTTCTTCAAAGAAAACTGGAGCACTATATGCTCTGGGGTTGGACAAAGTACAAGTACTTAGAGTGGTCTCTGAGTGTCTCTCAGTGACAGTTCAAGACCCAAGCCAACATTTCTTTCAGTGACTGCTAACATTTGCTCAATGGGTTCCAAGCTTGGATCTGGGGTCGGTAAAACAGAATCAAAGTCCAACCACATTCCCTGTGCTAAGGCAAGCGTTCTCGTCCTGCAGATCTGCTGTTGTTTCACAACTAGAAGCGTTTTCGCACCACAGGAACTTTTTCGTAGTTCAAAGAACACTGCAGGAACTAGGAACGATGTTAGTTCTTAAAATGCCATTCTCGGGGGACTTTTTTAGCTCCTACTCCAGGGCAGGGACTAACTGGCACAAGAGGAGCCTTCAGTGACGTAAATACACGGTGATTGATCCATGGTCCCTCGGACTGAGGACAGTCCACCCGTTGAGTCGCATTGCTCTGGGTGTGGACCAGCCCACGTACACTCAGCGGTAAAAAATTAAAAAATATTAACCAATAAAAATAAAAAACAATAAAAATTGTGTTTTTTTATTGTAGATGCATTTATTTTATTTTCCGTCTTGTAAATCTGTAGTAATATGAGCAAAGATTCAGCAACTGGATTGCTTATTTCTCGCCTCAAATTTGTTCTCAGATTTGGTGGACTGATCAGGTGAAATTCATGAAAGATTGCGGAGTTAATTTAACGAAGCCCGGAACTCATGCTGAAACCCAATTGGCTGGCGTCACTTCGGCATTCCTACTGCCAATGCAAATGCAACCAGAAAAAAAAGCCCTTGAAGGTATTTAGTTCTCTGGGGACCTCCCTAGTTTCTATTTCCCCTCAGGGAGTCCCTTGACTGTTCGCAGAAAATCGCCTTAGGTGAATAGGGAGGCAGAATATGCCTCCAGTGCCAAGGTCAGAAATGAAATGAATAAAACAGCAAACTAAGCAGGAACGCAACAGTGCTCTTCTTTGAATTTCAATTCTGTACACCTCAAAATGTGTGTGGAAGAAATTAATTCCTTGTAATATTAGATGCATTTTGCTGTGGAATATGTATTATAGGTCATTCTTATTTTCCTATCAACAAACTAATGATTCTTATGAAGGGTTGATTTTTTTTTATGGAATTACCCTATCGCTATATATGACTGTGTACCCCCATTGATTAAACTCACTGTTTGCAGACGCTTACCATAACCATACCATCAATTTGATTCAGGAATGATCCCTTTATGTCTTTTTTTGTGTGGTTCATTCGCAATAGATGAGAAAGGTACAAACGATAAGAACTGAATCATCTCATCCTGTCCCAGAGATTTTTCCTCCTTCAATGCTTATTTTTGCATTCTTCACTGTAGATGGAGGATGGTGTGAAATCACCGTAATTTCCCTTTTTACTCCCATCCTTGTCTTCCAGAATTATACTGTACATGAAATAAATTACACAAACATTGCGAAATTCTTTGTCAAAAAAGAATTACACCATGACGTTACACAGTAGGCTCTGCCAATTTGGATGGGAGAGCAGTCGGCTTCATTTTACAGGGTTTGCATATTTTCAAAATGTGTGTACTACCTTTGGGCTGAAAATTCTAATTCAATATCGCTGATATTTTGGAAATATCGAATTTGTGGGTTATTTTACAGTTCCTGTAAGCTTTTCTTGGGAATCCTTTTGCTTTGCTCTGTGATCAAAAGTTCAAGAACAGCGGACCACAGGATGTGTCTGCATGTTTTTCAGAAAATATGACAGAAATTCCTTGAGTTGTGTGAGGAGGGTGTGTGGACAGCTAGCAGGACTAAAAACAAAACCTGTCAAAGGGCAGATGAGTTCCCCCATTCTGTTGTGAACGGCCATCTGTACCTGGAGAGGAGATCGGCGCCACCAGGGAAACGGCTGATTGAAACACAATGACGCAACCATGCCGGATCGGTCGAGGCTGGGGCTAACAACGGCTGCCTCCATCAACGAACTTCCTCAGGGTGGGATTGAAAAGTGTGCGACTGGGGAAGACCAACTACTGAGGCTCGCAAAAGATGAAGTAACCATTGGAGTAGTGATTGCTAACACATGCTTCAACCACAATCATATTGATTACATCCTCGTCAACAAAAAATGTGGCAGCATCATGAATGGAAAAAAAAAACGATTGCTTGCGGGTGCTGACATCGGCAGTGATTGCAGTCTTGTCATGATGACCCTGAAACTGAAGAAAAGAAGAACTGAGGACTGAATTTTTTTTTTTGAACTCTCAAAATAACGATCGGAGAAAAGTTTGCACCATTCATGGGAATGACAGATAACTGACCCGTTCACAAATGCTTTGAAGGGAATGGCTCTGGATGTCCCGAGCAACGAAAAGAAAACTTAAACAATCTTGGATGACAGCGCAAATCCTGAGGAACTGTGACAAAAGTAGAGGTCTAAAAGCCAAGATATAATCAGGACGAGGAGAATGACCAGAAGAAGTGAAGAAGACCAGATGTGCGCAAGAAAAAAATAATTGAGAAAGAAAAGAAGACTCCTTACATGTGAAATGTGCCCCGATGCGCACCATCGCGGGCGCCCGCGGCCTGCGCTCTGAGATGCCGAGAAGTGAAGTCGGAAGAAGCCGCGCGGAAACTGAAAAGTGGGAAAGCCGCAGGGTTTGACAACGTACCGGCAGAGTTGATCAAGAGTAGGGGTGGTACCGCTATCAATGTCCTGCATCAGATCTGCAACTCAGTACGGAGGAGTGGGGAGCGGCCGTCGTGGTGTACAAAGTCCTTGATAATCCCTCTGCCAGATAAAGGAAACCTCGATAAAAGTAATAACCGCAGGGCCGTGAGCTTCTTAAGCCACCCAAGCACGGTCTCGTAGAGAATCGTAAATAGCAGGGCGAAGATGAGAGCCAAAGACATCTCATCCAAGGAACAAGCTGGTAAACGGAGGAATCGTGAGCGAGAAATAGAGAGGCCATCAGATGTAAATCCCCACTCAACTTTATCAACTTCAAGATGTGGAGTAGCAACATCTCCCCTTCCCACAAAAATAAAACCCGATGCACTCACTGATTATATCCCTTGCTCTGCATGGATGCGAAAGCTGGACGCACATAGTGCCACCCCCCTGGTTGCTATGGCAGCATTAATCAAGCCAATCATGTATTCTGGGGCAGCTGGCCAAACAACCAGGGGCCTCCTCTCCAGACAGCCCATGCTACAACTACGTATGTCATTTGAATATCAGCGATGATATGATCAGTCTGTTCAGCATTAAAAGACAAGCATTGTGTTGGTCTTCTCCAGCGCTACGCAGTCTTATGGGAAATCGTACGCTGCCAAACGAAAGCCTAATTTTCCTATGAAATTTTGCCAAATCAAGGAAGCTCATTAGCATGTGGCCCAGTCTGGAAGGCCCTACTACAATATAATGAGACGGAAGCACAGTCACTGAGGACAGTGGCTGTGCTTCCTAAAAATAATAGCTCAAACCTACCTCAGAAGTATCCTTGCAAATGAGACATACCATAATTCAAACATGTGAATTTCAGGAGGCGATGCAGCACAGAGCGATGACATCACGGCAGATGGTCAGGATGGAATCTCTTTTGTCCATCCAATGGGAGAGATATTTCTCCAGCCTCTGGCAGGTGAGCCTGCCTGTTTCTTTTATATAATTTTCGATTGTTTCTTCCAAGTATCAGGTATCAAATATAACACAGGTTTGGTTCGCACCCTTTAATGTTTGTTGAACTACATTGACCTCTGGAGTTTTTAACGAAAATATTAATATTGATATCCATTACAGTTGATTATTGTATTGGATCTTTGATTGCTATGCAATTCACTCTATATCGACATGTGTGCATTTTGTTTGCATGTGTTTCTTCTGATGTCCTAAACCTTTCTTGACTACCTGTACACCACTCTTGGCTGTCTTGTTCCTTTCAAATGTACTTAAAATGAAACTTGGCTATGAAGAGAACGTTTGATGCATATGCGTAGCATGTGGAATACATTCCAGTCCCTTTTTTACGACACAAACAAGCCCGTTAGCTACTCATGAAAGAGCTCTATGGTTTTTTTAGTAGGTGTGAAAAGTACTTAACCTTTTATTTATTTATTTATATATTAATTAAAAAAAACAAAAACAAAAAAAAAACCTGTGCTGTCAGCATGCTCAGCATACAACACAGATTATTTGTGCCATTGCCAACCTGCAATGCAACTCTTTATTCATTCTTTAATCATCAAAAACTGCTGCAATAACTGTCCTGTTGACGACCCGTGGGATGACAAGAGCACAGCTTTTTGTTACATACGACCGTCACCAATCCCCCTCTTTGGAGAAGGATCTAACCATATTTTGGTCTGTAAACATCTAATCATCATTCCTACTACAAGAGTGTGGGATCACCACAGGCGAGACAAATAAACATAAGAACCAAACAACAACATGTAATGAAAAAACATATAAACATCAGACGACAACATGTATTGACAAACCATAATTAAGTCCAGGAAAACTGGAGCAACAATTAGATAAGATCAAAGATAAGACAAAAGATAAGATAAGATAAAAATACTTTGGATTTGTGTACTGTTAATCCCCAAAGGAAATTCCAGTGTTGCAGCAGTAATGACATACATGACAAAACACACATAATTTCCAACAGACACAATAAGGTAGGTTGTTTTTGAATGAATTATTATATACAATTACACACATACACATATGCACATACACATGTATACATATATACATATACACACACAAACATATATGCATACACATATATACACATATACATATACATATATACATATAGATACACACATATATACATATATACAGATACACACACACATATATACAGATACACACATATATACACATGTGCATATACATATACATATACAGTACCTCGACTTACGACTGTAATTTATTCTGTAAGAAAAAATTACTAATTGCGGCTACGTTTTGATTGCTGGACAAACAACTTCATTAATCCACTCCCTAAAAATAATGCAAGTGACCCAGGCTTTGGGTTTGGATTCCCAATAAAAGTCAACTTTATTCTTCTGTACCTTGTACTTTTTGAATGTGTGAGGATTTTCGTAATGATAAACCAACAAAGGCTTAATCTTCAGGTCACCACTCGCATTCGCACAAACACAAAGTGTGAGACGGTCTTTCGTGGGCTTATGGCCGGGCATCGTTGACTCTTCGGCAGTGATATAAGTCCTATTTGGAAGCTTTTTCCAGAATAATCCAGTTTCATCGCATGTGAATACCTGCTGAGGGATCAAGCAATTTTCATCGATGAATTCCTCAAATTCCTTAAGGTATTCTTCTGCTGCCGCCTTATCTGAACTGGCTGCCTCTCCGTGAGCAACAACATTGTGAATTCCCGTCCTCTTTATAAACTTGTCAATCCAGCCGCAACTAGCCTTGAACGTCACCTCTTCAGACATGCCGGGAGTTTTTTGCCGTACATCGTTGTACAGTTGCCTTGCCTTTTCACAAAGAATTTCTTCAGTGGAGGATCTCCTACCAACTGCTTTTCAGTCACCCAAGTAAGCAGCAACTTCTCAACTTCATCCAGTAGTTTTGGCCGCAACATCGTCAGGATGCTAACGCCCTTCGCAACATCAGCCTTCTTGAACTCTTCCTTCTTCTTAAGGATGGTTGCGATGGTGGAAGTCGTGCGGCCATATTTATGAGCAAGTTGAGTCATGCGCACACCATGCTCATATTTCTCTATGATTTCCTTCTTGGTTTCAATGGGAGTCATTGCCTTTGTTTTTTCGCATCGTCCTTCTTCTTAGGACTCATCATAAACGGTGAAAATAAACAAAATACACAGCACAAACACAGTTAATATGAAAAAAAAATCGATAAGCCACGAACTACGTGCATACACGATGTAAGTTGCCTGCTGACTGACTGCTGACTGACTGCTGACTGACTGCTGACTGACTGCTGACTGGCCGCCGACGGGCCAACTGCAAATTTCCACGGTTGTATCTTGGAGCAGTCGGTCGCAAGTCGATACAATTTTTCGCGACTATCGCTACTCGTATCTTGGATTAGTCGTAAGTAGATGCAGTCGTAAGTCGAGGTACCACTGTAGAAGAAATACTGGACTATATAAAATAAATAGAATAAAATTGAATTTAACTTAGTGAAAGGTAATGCTAAAAAGTGTAAGTTAAATAGTGAAGTAAAAATGTGCCTTGTGCGTTACCAGTTTCCTCTCCTGGCACAGAGGGGAGTCATTGTAAGTAACTATTGCGGTGGGCAGGAATGACCTCCTGTAACGGTGCTTATTGCAGCGGAGCTGAAGGAGCAGCACGTGACCTCTGACTGTCATAGTTATGGCAGTAAAAGAGGGAGGAAAGGAGAGGGAAGTAACCAGGAGGGTGTTCGGGGATTTGTTCAAAGCAGGTGCTTTGTGGTGTGTCTGTGTACCTGATGTGTCCACCGGTGAGTGTACGGGACTCGTACTAATTGGTTCTAGTGTATGAGAACAGAATAATATCGTAGTGCCTTCAAGCAGCGGAAAAGGCTCGAAGCCACCCCTGAATCCTGCAGCCGGATAGACACCCCACAGCCGCAGAAAAGCTCACCCTGCCCTGCAGCCACAAAAGACCTCCCAGCCCCCAGAGAAGCTGGGAGCCCGCAAAGTAAAAAGGAGCAGAAACCCATCTTAGCTCCCCGTAGCCCCGCCGGGTCGCACCACGCCAGAAACCACCAGGTACAAGCTGCCAGGACCCCAACCCAGCCGGCAAGTCCTGCAAGCATGTCGAACCTGAATCATTCGCACACCTCCTGCCCCGCCTCCCTACCCACATAGATGGCACCCCAGTTTTCAGCAACCAGCCACAGGCGCAGACCCTGACCAGCACCCTGCTGCCTCACATGAACAGAGGCATAGAACAGAAGGCGGCAGACGGCCCCCCACCCGCGGCTCGGTCCCCCAGTGACAAGGGCCCCGCTAACCAAGAGTGCCAGAGAACAGATACCCGGGCAGCCAGGTGCATGACGGGAGTCCACCCCCCACCAAAGGAGACCACATAGGGAGCCCACACCGAGCACAATCGGCCAGGCTCAGGTCCTCACCCAGGTCACAGGACCAGACGGAACATTTAACCAGCCACAGCACAACGGGCAACCCCCCCACCCCCACAGGACACAGAAGGACATGCAAGCCCCATCGCCCTGCCCATGGGGTGACCCCAGCGGCGCAGCGATCGGCCGACCACAGGGCCAAGACCCGACCCCGCAATTCAAAACCCCCCGATCCCTGCCCCAAACCCGCATCCACGCCTCAAACCAACACATGGATGCCAGCTGAAGGCACCCCCCAAGGGCACGGCCCCTCCACCCCCACCCCCAGACCAGCCAGCTCAACCCAGGGACAAAGCAGACTTCTCCTCCTGGCCCCCCTAACACCCTAAAGTGGCTAGGGACTGCCCCATGTCCACATCATCGAGCGCTAGGACATTCCCAGTCGCTCAGCACCAACCCAAACACAGAGCCCTGGTGAGACCCGAAGGACCCCCACATGCCCCAAAACACCATCACATCGCCTCGACTTAGGAAGACTCAAGTATTAATGGATGGAGTTATGTCAGTGATAAAAGTAGCCCATATTTCATTCAATTAATCAACCTTGTTTTTGGATATTGCCAATTGTTTTTCCATTGAGTTGTTTTCTATTAATAAATGTAACCATTGGAATGTGGTGAGATTATCTCTGTTTTTCCAACTGAGTACTATTATTTCTTGACAATTGTTAAGGCGATAAAAATGGGTTGATGGTGTTTGAGTGGTGGATCAACTGAGAAGAGGTCAGTGAGGAGACATGGACGGGGAAACTGGAAAGCTGTGACCCAAAAGAGTCGATAGTTTCTTGGTGAAAAGTACGTCATCTTCTTACATCTTCAACATTAGCACGCTGAGGGGCGAATTCACAAAAGGCTTTCGCAGCCACTAAACCTGTGCAAATAAGACAAAAATAAATACAAATAAAAATAAATAAATAAATAAATAAAGCACTCATGCCCCCCGGCGCCCCCCCCCCCTTGTGCGGGGCATGGGTGGGGGGGTCTGTCACCGTGGGGCCGTGATTCGGGCCCGCGGTCCGTGCCTGCGGCTGCGTCTTGTGCCTGCGCCCGGGGGTTGGTTCTATGTGTGCACCCCTAGGGCGCAGGGCCTCCTCGTGCTCCCTGGGACTCGGTCATGCTCCTCGATCTCCTGCAGCCAGGAGTTATCCGCGGGGCCGTGGAGTTCGGGGGGCTTCGGGGCCCCTTGTGCTGCCTCGAGGCGCCGCAACATAATACAGACCCTCTACACCAGTACCAATGGGGCTAGGTCATGTACACTCACCGGTGGACATCTTACACACACCCACTCACGCACGCACACATGCACACACGCACCCCTGCTTGGAGTGCACCCCAGCAACCAGGGGTGCTTTCCTCTCCTTTCCTCCCTTATTTACTGCTATAACTTTGACAGGAAGAGGCCAGGGGACCAGTTGTAGTTCCAGTTTTCCTGGACCTAATTCAGTTATTCAATACATGTTGTCATCCAATGTTCATGTTTTACTTGTAAATGTTGTTTGTTTCTATGTTTATTTGTCTCACCGTGGTGATTCTCCCCCTCTTGGAGTAGTGATCAGTTGTTTATAGATCCAAACATGATGAATAGTTCTCCAAAGAGGGGGGTTGGTGGTGGCTCTCCATAACCAAAACTGTGCTCTTGTCATTCTACAGGTCGTCCACAGGACAGAGTTATTGCAGCAGTTCTTGATGATTTAAGAATTAATAAAGAGTTGCATTGCAGGTTGAGAACTTGAACTCCTCTTGCAGACTAACTCTGTCCTGGATGCAAATGGCACAAATACTCCGTGTTGTATGCCCAGCATGCTGACAGCACAGTTTAAAAAAAATTTTAAATTAAAAAAATTTAAAATAAATTATGTAATTCTCAAAGCACTGGAAAAGATGGAAATGCACATATAACTGCGCTGCCAAGCAAATAGTGTCTCCGTGCTCCAGTGCTATTTGCACATACTTAAATTGGGTAAATGTTCATACATTTGGCGCAAAATTGGCATTTGATCCATTTGAGCAATTGCAAATGAGCCTCATTGCTCAAACACCAGCACTTATAGCCACACACAGTTCAAGTACAATAATTTGCATCTTCAGATAGTTGGTGGTAATTGAAGTGCATTTATAAGAGGTGTCCCGTTTGAGAAGCTTGTGAGGCATTGTTTTTTCTTTTTTCTTTTGTCCTCCACTTCATATCCGGATGTCCCCTCCGAGAGAGGCGTGCCCCCCCCCCACACACACACACACACACGTACCCAAAATCTCCATTACACATTTAGGCTTTTCCCATTCCCCGGGGAACTGCCATTGTCCTGCCTACTGTGTTCTTGGTGCAAAGCCACCATTTATACTTTGCCACATGGATAATTGCAATCAGACGCAAAAACAAGGGCAAATTGCACTCAGCTGCAAAACTTTATAGGCGTGTTTGCACTGTGATATAATTAGCACAATATCTTTCGTGAATCGTACCCTGAGACGGGGCAGATGACGGTTGCAATTGATATGCAATTCATGGTGCTATCAGCAGCCGCAATCCATGCTTTGTGAATTTGAGTCTTTTTGCTGTCCTAATTAAAAACATACGCACAAACATACGCATGTACACATACTATCGCAAATGTCTATAAAATAATCTTGCAAAAGTATGAAACCTGTTAATTTCTTGATTTTGGAGTAAAAGGTGAGCTTTGTTCTTCTAAAGCGAGCTGCCACCTTTTTAAGGCGGATCACTGTGAACATCACATCCTGCGCTCAGGCACTGTGTTCTCCAAGTAATTGATCTAATGAAGGCTTTAGAAGGTTCCTCTTGTTCTTTCTCTTTATTTCTCTCTCCCTCTGTCATCTATCTATCTATCTATCTATCTATCTATCTATCTATCTATCTGTTTATCTGTCTGTCTGTCTGTCTGTCTGTCTGTCTGTCAAAAAATCTATCAACTGGAGAAATTCATTTACTGTAGATATGGATGTAACTTCCAGTTGCAGAGCATTACATCCTCTTGGCAACACTGTGTCTTCCACTCTTGAAGTGAAACAAGGGTAAACACAGGCCTCTTTAGTCTGCAAGCCATTGTTGTCTATAGCAGCATGTTGAGCCAATAGAGCCAGACCTGACCTAGAAAGAATACAATATTGATTTAATGGCATAAGATTTATGACAATTGGGTTGGACGCCAGCAGTTTGTCTTGTTATTGAACATTTTTCCATCCATGTTGCTCATAAAACGTTCTGGGAAGCAAGTTCTCTCGCAGATACTGTTTCAATGCTGTCCTAAAAAGGTGAATGCAAAACATATTGCTCCTCAAGTATTATTTAGATAGACGTATTCCTTCTTCTCATGTATTACTACTGTAGAGGAGATTAGTGCCAAGGCATGGATATGATGTATGGGGACACAATGTGATGAAAGTTATGTCAAATGAAGATGAATTAGTGGCATTTTTATTCTGGAAAATACTCCTCTAAATATATTTTGTGTGTGTGTGTGTGCGTGCGTGCTTTCCGCCCTAGCCATGGAGAGTCACGGTGAGTGTGAGATCAAGGTGCAGCTGAACTGCAGCCACTGTCAGACCCAGAGCTGCACTCGGGACGAGGACACTCACCTCATCCTGTGTCTCTGCCACAACGAGGAAGTGCTGGCCAGCGACAACGTTACCTGTACAGGTAACCATACAAACACATTTGCAGGCCTTGGAAGGTCCTTCTGCGGAGCTGTCTGTCTTTAAAGTCCCAGTGAAATTGCATTAGGACCAGTAGGACCAGTGTTGGAAGTAAGGTAATCATATTAAATTTGTCTGTAACGAGTAATGTAACGCGTTCCTGTTCCCTAATCCAGAAATCACATTACAGTAACTAATCAAACATTTACGCCGTTACTCGCACTTACCTCACACTATCGGTGAAATAAGACAAAGTTTGCCTCAACAGTCTCTTTACTGGCTAACCAAACGGAGTGATGAAAAACGCTGGTGTCGTCAAACCAAAGCAATCTCAATCATGGTTTCAGTACTTAATTCCCCAAAACACTTAGAACATAAACAGACACAATTGCTGGCAATTTATCAACACATAACAATCATGCATAACACTTTTAAAACGTACACTTAACAACAAAACTTAACATAAATCTGAAAGTCTGAACACCGTGGGTACTGGGAAACAGGAAGGCACAATGTTAACTGTGCTCGTTGATTGCTCTAATGAGCAACAGGCGTACAGCCACCCTGGGCCCAATTTCCTAGACCCAAGACCCAAGGTGTGGCTGTTCAAACCACACCACCCCCACCCCACAGTGTAATACATTACCTTTTTTGAGCAACGACCCCCACACTGATTCAAACTAAATTTTAATTTCTGCGTGGCATATTAATCTTCTAAATTATTCAGTAGCTGGGAGTCACATTTTCATGTTTTTTTAGTTTTCTTTGTGACTCGGTAACTGCAGCCAGGCACACACGCGTTGATTCTTGAGTTTCAATTCAGAAACGCAGGACTATGACTCACACTTTGCAGTTCTCTGCCTCAAGAAATAATTTTGACATTTTGATTAAGTGATTGCTGGGAGAATTCCATTCACAAGTCGGCGCCAGCCAATTCCTCTGATTGTAATTCACCGTTCACCTTTGTGCTCCCTCGCTCACCCAAGTGTTGTACCAAGTGAATCAAACAAACAAAGAGTCTGTGTAACAAATCTATTTTTCTGAGTCACTCGGCAAGAACCCAGTCTCAAGAAAAGGGCCAAACCCGACTCTACACTACAACAGATTCTGAATAACAACTGAAATTAATCGCTGTGTCCTTTTTCCTATTCTCCCGTATCCTGGTCTCCCTCTCTCGCGTGCGAAGTCTGGGCCACAAAGGGAGCTGTCCTTATAGTGAACAGCTGTCTCAAACCTGGTGAAGAAATCAACAGATCCCTGCGTACCTAGTTATCTCTGAAGAGAGACGTCTATACTCTTGCTGACCCGTGATTTGTCTCTGGTCTTTGTTGTTTTTTTTGGTTCCTTCGTAATCAAGTTTCTGCTGCTGTGACACGACTTACTGAAAATAAAGAAACCTTAAAAGTCAAAGGCTCTCTCTCTCTCTCTCTCTCTCTCTCTCTCTCTCTCTCTCCCAGCAGCCCCCCAGGCCCCGGCTCCGGCGGGCCAGCTCTCGCTGTCCCTGGTCATGGCTGTGGTGGCCTCCACCGTGGTGACGGGCGTGGTCCTGACGTGCGCCAGCCTCACGCTAAGTAAGAGGGTGTTCCAGCTCTGTGTGCGGTCTGTGCCGTCCACCTTCCACCGAATATGACCTCAGCTCAACGGGAACTTGTTTCATCGGGG
The DNA here is from genome assembly GCF_960531495.2 of Zeus faber. Lineage (NCBI taxonomy): Eukaryota > Metazoa > Chordata > Actinopteri > Zeiformes > Zeidae > Zeus > Zeus faber. The sequence goes on from NC_137198.1 coordinate 14,115,159, forward strand.
CTCAATTTGAGCTCCCTCCACAGGTTGTGAATGAGACAATTAAGAGCAACCGTGGGACGGGGGTGTTGCTCTGAGCTTGACGACGGTGACAACATTTAGTCAGCGCAATATAGCGCCCGATTTACTGCAAGCAGGCAATGTTCTAGTACCAGAGGTAATTTTGTTTTTCGTAAAAAAAAAAAAAAAATCGACATCCGAGCAGAGATTTCTTTTTTTTTTTCATGACAAAAGGTTTGACATATTGTGGAATGGCAGAGAAAAAGATAATAATAGAGATAGTAATTATTGTAATGTTTCTATGGCATATCCCTAACATTGGGAGCTTGTTGCATTAGCAGTGTTGTATTGCTCGCGATAAGATAAAACAGAAATATTGCAGCAGTGAACAAACATATAAAAAGTATGCACAAAGGATGTATAAATGTTATAGAGAATCATAGATTATAGTTAAATGTTGGACTGTACAACCATTGCTTTTTCACAAAAAATATCTTTTAAAGAAGTGAGACGCATAATATAGAAGTGAAGAGCTGATCTATAGAAAAATAAGAATCACCATAAAAAATATGGAAGATGGGCGTTTCCTGTGTTTAGCCGACAAACTTCTGTTTATTTGAGCCTGTTGCAAAATTGTCTTTCTAAACCATGTCATTGTCTTTGTTTCCTGTGATACAGGGAGAAAGAAACAATGAAATAGATAATGTTGGACATCTAAATATTGCACATATGAATCGATTCAGCTTGTTTCATGGTCAGAACCTTTAAATACATGAGAGTCGGCTGTTCTCATATAAATAATATTTAGTCATCCCTCCCACCCTCATGCTCTATCATTTATAAATTACTGAAAAAAAGAAGGCAAAAAAGCTAAACTACTTATTCTTACACAGACTAAGCATAATTAAAAATGGAGTATTTAGGGAATTAACTGCTAACCCTGTACAGTGCTTTTATTTAAATTGTGTACAGGGAAAGGAAGACAATTAAGGGATAATAGGGGAGCATAATTGAATTATGATCATATTATAACTGATATGATAATTTTATGAATGTTATGGATCTAACTTAGCCTAAATAAGCTAAAAAAAAAAAGATTAATATTAATAATAATTAATATAAAAGCTGCTACATATTATTTAACATTCACTTATATGCTAAGCATATCCTATTGATGGCCTTATTAATCACAGACACTGTGTTCAAGACTAGGTGTGTTTTTAAGCAATATAGGACAGTGAGGGATTATCCAGCTAATGTTACTTTTTGCACCGCTGTCACCTTTTTGACACTCATCTGCTGCAAATAAGGGTTTCCTTGAATTTCACTGGATTCTCTTATCCTCCGCCCCTTTATGATTAAAGGGTTTAAGCACTGCCCCCACCCCCCCACCCCAGTCTGCACCACTTCCCCTCCGTGGCTTCTCTCCCTGCGGTTTGAAGGTGTTGAATATTAAGTGGGGTTCACTTCTCCCACAGCCTCGGTGAACTTATGGAGGCTGAACTTATCATTAATCTAAATGGCACCGCTTTGGTTAAAAAATATGGATTTGCCTATATTTTCAACTTTCTTTGCATGTTATCCTGGTAGAAAATCTGACGTGCAGAAATTGATCAATATACTAATCATGTTATAGACCTCCACTTAACAGCTTATAAGAGCAGCATTGATTATAATTAATGTGTTTTCTTTTGTCAGACATGCAGTAGTTCACTGTATAGCATCTGAACCTATATGAAATAGACTTATTTCAATGTATAATGTATATTGCAGCAATAAGACTCCTTCACAACTTCAGCAGCAGTGGAATAGACCAAATCATGATGATTTTATTTTTGTGCTAGTGTGTATATTGTGTTGAGTGACAATGTATACAGTCTGAACTGACAAAAAATAGATTATTATGATGAGTGTTCTCCTGATGGTGTTTGAGGTGGTTGTGTCTTGTCTCTGTGTGTGTGTGTGTGTGTGTGTGTGTGTGTGTGTGTGTGTGTGTGTGTGTGTGTGTGTGTGTGTGTGTGTGTGTGTGTGTGTGTGTGTGTGTGTGTGTGTGTGTGTGTGTGTGTGCGCGCGCGCGCGCGCGCATCGCGTGCATGCGTGTGTGTGGGCTATTGCGGGGGTTGCCTGTCACTGTCTAACATTGAAACAAGCAAGACGGGTTGTCAAAGAGGATAAGCAAGTTAATTCTCACCCTAAGTGCTGCTCGTGGGAATCAGAGATATCACGAGAGGCTTGTGACAAAGGTGGAAATCTGTAAGAAGTACTCCTGAAAATCGTAGTTTACGATGCTACGATGATAGTTGACGATGCTTTCTTCATCACTCGATAACTGATTGAACGAAATTGGACCGGGCTGTAGGGTCAGGTGCGACCATAATTGTCTTCCTTACCAAATGAGAATTATCTGTTTTGTTTTGGCAATTTGAACTGAATCTTTTGCCGACCAACCCAGCCTGACCTGTGCACCAACTGTATCCATTGTAACTTTTGTGTTCACAAAAATACAAAAAAAAGTGCTTCTTAAAACTGAGTAGAGAATTTATTTATTTATTTATTTTCTCCTTAAATGATGCCGAAGTTGTTGTGTCGATCCACAGCTAGGCTCGCTGGTAGACATGACGCGCAAGGGAAAGTGTGCGTGCAGCCCAAACACACACGCTCAGGATTAACGAAACACAAGGGTTCTGTTTGTTCACAGCTGGTGTATCCTGTGACATGCTTACATGTCCCTTCCCATTATCTCTCATGTCATGTGACCTCTTTTGGCCGACCATTACCTCACAGTACGAAGCTGTCGATCCCCGGTCCTGATTTATACTTGTCACTTCACCGGAAAACATGCTGTAACATGACCACGCACGGACAAACCAACACTGACGCACGCACGCGCGCACACACACACACACACATATGCAGCTCCCCTTCTGCCTCAGTCCACTGGTTAATGGTGTTTCTTCACCCTAGTTCTCCCCCATGCAGGGAGGTAGTCTGGTCCCCCGGGTGCCCCCCTCCCCCTCCACCCCCATCTCCTCCTTCTCCTCTTTTGCCCCCCACCCCCACCCCCACCCTAATTCCTTTCCCCCCCTAGTCCTTCTCCAACACCTCCTCCTCCTCACCCCGCAAACACCCCCAGCCCCCACCGTCTGCACCAGGCCATGGCTCGGCGGTCCCTCTTACCTGCACGCAGCGCCCCCTCCCTGGCAGACTACCAACCTGCATCGGGGACATGGGCGGCCTCAGCGGAGGGTGAGTCCAAACTCACAGGGACAGACAGACCTAGGGAGCGTTAACCGAAGAGGGGACGGCGGTTGCTATGTATCCCATAAGGCTTTGCATTTGTGCGCAGAAGCACTTCTCAGACATGAGAATCACAGAATCACAGTGAGAATGAATGTGGATCACTCACATTTATGACCGGTCCTGTATTGTTCATTTTTACTTGTTTTTGTCTTCTCTCTCTCTCTCTCTCTCTCTGTCTCTCTCTCTCTGTCATTTGGGCTCCACACCCTTTAGTTTATCACCGTAAGAAGAACCATCTCCATGCAGTGCGGGTGCGTCTGCAGAGCCCGGAGTACAAGCTGAGCAAGATCCGCTCCTCCACCATCATGACTGACTACAACCCCAACTACTGCTTTGCGGGGAAGGCCTCGCTCAGCGAACTGAAGGAAGTGCCTCGCAAGAACATCACACTCCTCAGGTACGGTGCAATAAAGTGGCAAGTGTTGTCAATACTTTTGAAGAAAAAATTGAATGTCTAGCTATGTTTGTCTAGCTATTACATTCTTTGCATTTAATATACTAGTGACAATATTTAAATGCAAATCCACAATAAGGCAATAAACATTAACAAGAACAACCTTTGTTGATTCAAAAAGGGTTAGTCAGTGTTTGTGTAGCTTCCCTTAGAAGGCAAAGATTTGGCAATTTTCTGTGTTAGACTGCTGTGTACTGTAATTTTTGTTTGTACTCCTGTGGTTAAATGCTTCCCAGTTTCCTGCAATCTTTTTTTTTTTTTTTTTACTTTTGCTGTTTTTTCTTTTTATTTTCCCTATCCAAATTATCCCACACTGGTTCAGTTATGTTAAGGTCAGGGCTCCGAGGTGGCCAGTATAATACTGAAAGTTGACCATCTGCAGACTTCCGCTCCAACTAGGTCTTAATTCTCATCATCATCATCATCATCCTTATGCAGAGATATTACAACTGTGTTTATTAACTGTTCTCCCGAAGGCACAGTGTGAATCAAATCTGTGCATATTTCTCAGCGTTCCCAATTCCGTAGATTTTCACCAGATCTCCAAGGCCGTTGGCTGAAGCGCAACCATAGGCCATGACACTGTTCTTCACACAAGGCCGCAGACCGGCATTGATATATGTCTAGCCAACAAAGTTCTAGTGTGTCTCCTTCTGGCATACTGGCTGCTTTGTAAACTAGAAATGTCAAATTCGGACTTCTCATTCCATACGGCTGAAGTCCTGCTTATGAACTGCAATCTCCTCTGCTTGTTACAGCAATGGTTTCTTGACTGCAACGTAACTTACAAGGCCACTTCTTGGGGATTTCACATAGAATGTGGTGTGTGCTACACTCTAAACTCTATTGTTGTGTTCGGCATCGCGTCTTGTGGCCAAGGTTTGACTTGGTTGAACTTTGGACGCTATGAAGAAATCCCCGCTGGGCCAATAGGAACAAGAGGTGAAGCAAACAGCAGGTTTCTGTGCAATATGGAGCGGAAACCGTTTTTTAGCGGTGTATGGATTCCCCATGCTCTACAACCCTTCCTCACGGTTTTATCGGGACCTTGAAAGGAATGAACTTCATGGAAACAGGTTTCCTCCTAGTGGGTAGACAATATATGACAAATGGCCAATAAATTTTACCTACAAGATATGATCATGACTACTCCCTGGTTCACTATGTCATTAGTCATGTTTTGCTATAGCAATATTATAATATTTCACACCACAACAAAAAGATTAATTTGTTTATTTACAGAAGATGAGAAGAAAAAAATATGGAATGATGATATTGAATATATAATGATGGTGATAATAGTGATGATGATGATGAGGAGGAGTTGATGAACGAGTAGCTTTGATGTGCTCATTAGAGGAATGATGAATGGTGAGCTTGGTGAAAGATGGAACACCCGGAGTCTTGACTTGGGATGGGAAGAAGTCTTCAGGGCATCAGGCCTCAGCCATGCCTTCAGATCCCCCTGGCGGTTCCTGTGAAATGGAGAAAGGAGAAAGAGAGCGAGAGAAGTTGAGCTGGGGAGGTGGTGAGGTGCAAAAAAGCAGAACAATCGAATGACAGGGGGATTCGACAGATATACTGTATACATAGATTTAAAATGTTGATTGGTAGTAGGTGTGGTTGGGGTGAGGTCTCCTCTCCTGAACCTCAGGTAAATCTAACCACATCTCATGAGTTTGACATTTAGAGGACGCTTTTATCCAAAGCGACTTACATTTATTCAAACACTAATGGACGCAGCCATCGGGAGCAATTAGGGGTTAAGTGTCTTGCTCAAGGACACTACAGCATGCTAACAGGAGGAGCCTGGGATCGAACCAGCAACCTTGAGATTACTAGACGACCAGCTCTACCTCCCTACGCAATATATTCCAACGAATATATTGAGTCGTTTATTTACTGAAGATGAGAAGCAAAAATATGGAATGAATATAATGAAGTGATGTGAAAATGGTGATGATGATGATAATGATGATGATGATGATGGTGATGAGGAGGAGGAGGAGATGATGAATGAGTTGGTTCGACGTGCTGATTAGAGGAATGATGAATGGCGAGTGTGGTAGTTCCGCCGGCCACATGCCTTCCAAGTGGCGTTTTTAGGGCCCTCCAGCATAGAGACACAGACGACAATGGGTTGTAGACATCAGTTTATTGTAGAGAGGAGGCTAGGTGGAATTAGCCAGAAGCAGATGGAACATGTTATGACAGGCCTCCTATCCTGAGTGTGTGTGTGGATGGGGGTTTTAATCTGCTGCTCATTAGCCCAACCATTGAGCAACTGGTATGCAGTCACCCTGACCCAATCATCTAGATCCAGGTCAAGTGTGTCAAGTCTGCTCAGACCATCCCATCCACACATCACACCACAGCGAGCTTGGTGAAAGATGGAACACCAGGAGTCTTGAGGGAAGGAGTCTTCCTTCCTTCCATAACAGCTGAGAACCGCATGGGCTTGTTGGAGATCCTGGAGGTTGGTGCGGATGTAGCTATGGAAAGCTTAAGAGGACCAGTGTCCTAGGAACTGGATGGTGTGATCTGACAGACCCTGGTGGGAAGCAGATGAAGTGGCACCGATGCGAAGAGAGTGGCCGGAGTACAGTTTGGGTGAAATTGCAGTCTTGATTAGAACATCTCTGAGTGACGACGAGTGGCGATGCTCTCTGTTTTGTTTGTGAAGAGGGGGTCGGTGAGTGAAAAATTGAGGGAATGTCTGTAATGAATGAAATTTCAGAGGGGTAGAAAAGGGTCGAGGTCGGAGTCGAGACGGAACAAGAATATGGAAGTGGTGTGGCCGGTCTGGTTGGTTTTGCTATGCTTAAGTGTGAAAAAGAGGGAGTCGTGAGTGTGGACGGCAATGTCCGAAAGGCTGGGGTGATGACCAGGGTCGTAAGAGGAGGAGGGTGAGGTGAACTCAGCGCATTGGAGGACAGCGAAGAAAGCCAAGGGAAACATGGATTCCAAGGTCTTGTCTATGTGGGGTGTGAGGTAGCCGGAACGGAGGGTAAGTATACAATGCGTCTGGAAGGAAGTTGCGATTCCTGATGTTTGAGCCCTTTGAGGAGCATGGGCATGTGGACATGGTTTATTGCGCAGCAATAATTTCATTTAGAAGTTAATGCCGCAGGGGTATACTTGAATGGTGGAAGTGGGAATAGCGAGGTAAGAATGAGCATGTGTAATGAAGCTAGAGATTGTGAGGGGATCAAGAGAGGGGAAGGGTATCAGGTAGGTGGTGTGTAACATCTTGAAGCAATTCCAGGCTGTCATGTATGATGAGAGGGTTCGAGGAGCGAGGGTGCTGGTGATGAAGTGTTGAGATGCGGTCACGAGGGGGAGTAGCTGGGGAGCCGGTTGAAGATTGTGGCAGAAAATGGAGGGATTAGAGTGAGGTAAAACATGAAACTAGAAACAGAGTCAGCGATGGAATTATGAAAGTTGGGAAAGTGAGCTGCACGTAAGATGAAGTTTTGTATGAAGTGAGGCAGCACATGAATTGTTTGTCAAGGGAACAGGAATGTCCTTTGTTCATTTCTGAACCGGTATGGATAAGGATGGTTTTACCCAACCATTCGTGACCCCACAGCCATGCTACAATAACTATGGGGAAGAGCTCATGAAGAGCGGATGAAAGAGTTATGGTGTTGTGGTCAAAGGCAGAGAATTCCTAAGGCCACTCAGATGAAAACCATTTACCGCCGTAGTACCCTCCGAAGCCTACTGATCGGGCATCCTCTGTGTACAGCTGAATGTCTTCAAGTTGAGTGATGGTGTCTTTGTAAAAGAGGGTGATGCCGTTCCAGTCTGCATCGTCTAGGTTGATTGAGTGATAGATGGAGGGAACGAGGCTAAGGCGAGGATGTTGGAGATGAAGGATCATCCCTGGGGAATGACGCGGACGGCGTAGTTCAAGTGACCCAGTACTGAAAGGAGTTTACGTTTCGTGGAACAAGAAATTTCAAGATAATTGGAAAGTAACAGATGGGATCCGGTGTAATTTCTCTTTTGGCGAGGAACCTTGGAAAGAGTTTGAATCGAGTCTGATGCCGAGGAACTCTATAGAGGTGGAGGGTCCTTCTCTTTTCTCCAATGTGAGGGGTACTCGTAGCTCATTGAAGACCGAAAAGATTTTGGCGATGCCATGAGATTATGATGAGGAGATTATGATGGTGCCATGACTAGGAACTTGTCTTGGAGATAAACGAGGTATGGGAGTTTCTGCATCACAATGCTTCAGAGAGTGAGTCGAAGACTTTTGGGCTGCTCCTACAACCAAAAGCGAGGCGACGGCAAAGTAGTAGTTGCCTCTCCAAAGGACCCCAAAAGAAACACCAAAAGTCACCGCACCCGGCTAGACGATGAGTGACTGGGTTGACTGTGGAGTACTGCATGGAAAACTCTCGGCTGGGAATGAAACTGTTAATGCTCGGAATTTTGTGCCGTGTGGAGATGAGCGGTTGATGATGAGCCATTTCTTACTGGTGTATTTTCTGGTGGCGATCCCGATGCGGCTGATGCGTGGGAGTGGGATGGGAGGCTGTTGGAAGGCGCCGATCATAAAACCCTCCTTAACTTCCTTTTTCCAGCAGTCGACGACTGCGGGCTCGCTGGTGGCTGACTGAAAGTTGGGGTGGGTGTGGGAAGTGGATGGAATGACTTTTAACTCGGTTGGAAGCCATAGGTGAAGCCTAGGATGAGAAATGTGACCAATGCGGTGTCTGGGTGGTGCTGACGAGCGTTGGCCAGTGCTCGTATGTTGATGGACTCTGGACAAGCACTTAGCTGGATTCCCTTCCATTCCTAATGGAGGTGACCTTGAAAGACAGACTGAAATTAAAAAGGTTGTAATTTCAGTCCAACAATAAGTTGTATATAGTTTAATATGACATAATGCCATATGACACAATATTAATTGTAGGCCATATCGCCCAGTAATAAATAGAGGATCTACTTAGTGGATGGAAATATAAAATTTGCAATGCCCTTATTGGTTTCAACTCAGAAATGGTTGATTTCACTTGTTCATTTTCTCTTTTTTGCTTGGTGGCTGCGTTGTTGCAGGGCTCTTGGCCATGGTGCGTTTGGTGAAGTCTACGAGGGACAAGTCCTGGGGATGAGCGGTGACAACAAAACCATGCACGTGGCCATAAAGGTCAACACACCCACACACACACACACACACACACACGCACACACACACACACACACACACACACATGGGACGACAACTTAAACCTGGACATTATTTGAGACTTCCTCGTCATCTGTACTATTCATTCATTCAAACTACAGGACATCATGAAGGATCATGCCCTCATGTGTTGTTGATATAACATAATAACATATATGACATAATGGTGACGAGACTGTATTTACTTGCGCTGCAGCCACTCAACACACTTTACAATGAGTGTCTCTCCTCTACATTTTCGCACGCTGACAGTAAAGCCAGCTTGTCAGGAACAGTTTGGGATTAAGTGTCGAGCTCAACAAACCCTGACCTTTTCTACAGCAGAAGCTGAGTCATCAAACCAGCAACCCTCTGATTGGCAGATTACATACCTGCCCTGCTAAGCTACTGTGTTTATAAGAACTAAAAAAAAACGACAACATTTATTACTTTTTTTTACTCAGTCCTTTGGCCTTAGAAAGGTTTGCATGGAGCTCCATGAGAGGGAAGTTGGTTAAGAGTCAACGGTGGATTCCGGCGGATATTTATCTCCACATGCGCGTCTGCCCTCTCATCGGCTGATTAGCCACGAACCCTGCATTACCTCTCCACATTGGCTGTCTTGTTTTGTCTGTGCATAGACACACGCACACCCACATACACACCAAAGTCAAACTTTTTTTCTCTCTGCTCCACAGACCCTTCCGGAAATCTGCTCTGAGCAGGATGAGATGGATTTCCTCATGGAGGCCCTGATCATGAGGTGCACTGGGCTGGAACACTCCGGGGCCGAAAACAACCCTCTTCACACATATGATACACAGACACCACATGGCACATCAGACAGCGCATATATATTTATATTTATATGGGGACACATCCACATCCCAGCACATCCCTGACATGTGCAAGGCAGTAGGCACACCAGACACAATCCAGAACGTTAAATCCAAATGTGGTCATACTGACGTTTAGCCGGTTCACAGTCAGACATGTTCTTCTCATTGCGTCGCTTGTTTTGGTTATCCCTCCATCTGTTTGTTGTTATGGAGTGGTCAGCTAACTCACTGCGTGTTCCACTGTATGTGGTATCCATTGTGTGTGTGTGTGTGTGTGTGTGTGTGTGTGTGTGTGTGTGTGTGTGTGTGTGTGTGTGTGTGTGTGTGTGTGTGTGTGTGTGTGTGTGTGTGTGTGTGTGTGTGTGTGTGTGTGTGATTATTTACTTGGGAAGACGACAGCTGTTTATGAGTGGATTTTTCATCGTCTATTAGAGAAGCGCTCAGCTATCACTGGCAGCATCATTTCAAAATGTCATTAAGGAAACTATTTACAGTAAATGGATACCAAGAGGAGTTGGTCCGCAAGGATTCTGATTCTGATTCCCTGTATTCTGTCTTTAATTTTGGTATTGTTGCGTCTAGAGAGACTAGAAGTTTTCCCAGTGCTGAGATCAGAATCTTTTTTGGTTTGTTATCTGTTATTATATACTTGCTCAAGGTTTTGCTGTTATTACAAAACCCCTGTATGTATTATTCACCACAGAACAATACACACACACACACACACACACAAACACACATAAACACACACACACACACACACACACACACACACACACACACACACACACACACACACACACACAGCAATCGAAAATCGACATTGAATAGAGTGGCATGACTCACTCACACATAGATTTTGACGCAGACACGACAACATAAACCAGGCCTCCTAATCCACGTGCCCTGTGTCCACACAGTAAGTTCAGCCACCAAAACATTGTGCGCTGCATCGGAGTCAGTCTGCACATCCTCCCGCGCTTCATCTTACTGGAATTAATGACTGGAGGAGACATGAAGAGCTTCCTCAGAAAGAACAGGCCACGAGCTGTGAGTCAGTCCGGTGTGTGTGTGTGTGTGTGTGTGTGTGTATGTGTGTGTGTGTGTGTGTGTGTGTGTGTGTGTGTGTGTGTGTGTGTGTATGTGTGTGTGTGTGTGTGTGTGTGTGTGTATGTATGTGTGTGTATGTGTGTGTGCGTGTGTGCGTGTGTGCGTGTGCGCGCGGACTGTATGGACTGCATTTCTTACGCTCCCCATTGGTGCATGTGTCATGGTTTGCAGGGTCAGACGTCTTCTCTCACTATGCTGGAACTGCTGCACATGGCCAAAGACATTGCGTTCGGCTGCCGCTACCTGGAGGAGAACCACTTCATACACAGGTTTATTGTGGAACACACCCTACTTTTGTAGCTGCTGAATAGCCGTGCACAGGCCCGGAAGTCAGCTCCAGCTGTGGTCACGCTGTATTTGAATTTCTAAACAGTTAACAATGCTCAACATGTATTTTACAGCGAAACCGTCTTCATTCCTGTTTTATGTTCCCATTCTCCGCTGCTTTCTGGCAGAGCGGAAATTTGGAGCTAATTGGACGTCCCTATGTTGAGGGGGAATCGTTTGAAGTCGTGGCAGGGCACAGTGTCCTTGTGGTTCCGCCATAAATTTGATATGTAAGACAGATGCTGTGTATTTCAGAGACATTGCTGCGAGGAACTGCTTGCTGACCTGCCCTGGGCCTGACAGGGTGGCCAAAATAGGAGACTTTGGCATGGCTCGGGATATATACAGGTGAGTGTAATTATTCTGCAAAGGCCTGGCGGCTCTCAAGGACCTCAAGCCCTCAAGAATGATTAAAGTGTTATGAGTCTTTGGAAGACAGGAGTCTGAAGTGCACTGGATTGATTATGCTGAATAGTAGTGCATTCAAAGAGCTATCTAATTTTCCACTGTAGATCTAGTCTCCTCGTTTACTTAGGGAGTTCACAGCCTTGAGACATGTCTCCGTTTCTTCTTTATCATGATGATAAATGCTCATTTCTTATAGTAATGGCATTAATTTATTTCCCCACAGGGCCAGCTATTACAGGAAAGGTGGTCGCGCCATGCTGCCTGTCAAGTGGATGCCACCTGAAGCCTTTATGGAAGGAATCTTCACCTGCAAGACTGATACATGGTATACATATAATACAATTACCATTGGTACTATATAAACTTTGCTGTGCCAGTGTTACTAATGGTCGGTGAACACCAAGATGTTCACTGAGATGTTTACTTTTGAAACAACATCTAAAAAATAAATCAGCACACATCTACTTTTGCTGTTTTTATTACTATTGCGGTGTGTGTGTGTGTGTGTGCGTCTGTGTGTGTGTGTGTGTGTGTGTGTGTACAAATGAATGTATGTTCATTCTATTTATAGTTTCTACATCACTTTTTATTCATGATACTTCAACTACTTACTGGATACTGCATATTTCAGTATCTCAGTATTGTATAATAGTCAGTATTAAGTCAATGTTAGAAATGTGTACTTTTTGGTTACCAATGCCCAGCTTGTACTAGCTAACTAAATCCAAACTTGTTTTGATATACAGTCTTATCTTTGAGAATAACTTTTTGCTCCTGCAGTATTTCCAATGTTCTCAGTCAGTGGCCTCTAAATTTAGTGAGATCTAAAAGAACCGAATCCGATTTTTCGACCCTGCTTGATTTCCTGTAACCAAGACGAGTATTGTTCTCCTGGCTGAGTCAAAGCTATGGTGAGCACGGTTTTATTTTTAAGGACTAAGAAGGTGTGGTTATTGGCCAAGAATGGACATTAAAGCTCTTAAAGGGTGTGCACATTCCGCTGTTCTCATGATCTGTGTCTCCCCATGCAGGTCGTTTGGAGTACTGCTGTGGGAAATCCTGTCCCTGGGTTACATGCCATATCCATGTAAGACCAACCAGGAAGTGCTGGAATTCGTCACCAGTGGAGGAAGGATGGACCCACCGAAGGCCTGCCCAGGCCCTGTGTGAGTACCTGCCTTTGCTACTGTGACATTGCTGTGATTATGAGTTGTGCGGCGCTACACTGATCTTTTGTCACTTCAGCTTGATTGGTTACTTTAACTGAGAAATCTCCCTAGGTGGTAAACAACCGAATGCCACCGTGCGATGCAGCAAAATGGATTCTTTTTGGGACTGCAATTAATTGGCAATTAAGACTCTGCTATGTCTGTAACTTCACCCCTGTGCTGTGCCCTGTAGCTACCGAATCATGACCCAGTGTTGGCAGCACTGTCCAGAACACAGACCCAACTTCTCCACCATCCTGGAGAGAATCAACTACTGTACTCAGGTACATTGCAAATTACTACACACACACACACACAAACAAATTGATGTATATCCTATTTTTCACTCTTTTTCTCCTCTCCACTTTTTATTAATGCTTCTCCACTCTGCATCTCTAGGACCCAGATGTGATCAACACGCCCCTCCCAGTGGAATACGGTCCCACCGTGGACGAGGAGAGCAGCACGGTGATCCGTCCTTTGGACCACACCTCCAGCAGCCTCACTCCTCTCCTGGTTTCCCACCACGGCTGCCAAGAGTCTTCTCCCCAGTTGGACCCCTCTTCTCTGGGCCTGGGTCCAAACCCGCTCGCCTCGCTTTCCACCAAACCCCGCCTCGAACTTCAGAAGACGCAACACTTCCATCAGGAAGTGACATCACAGCGAGAGGCCCTGGAACCATCTTGGGCCGAATCGGTCCCGGCCCCTGCTTTGGCCGTGCCAGCAGCTGGGGTGTGCACGGTGGGGTCGTGGCTGCAGCCAGAACCTCTTCACCAGCCGTGCTCCAGAAACAACTCATCCTCCGGGAGCCAGAAGCTGAAAAACAAGACCAAGAACCTGTGGAATCCCACCTACGGCTCCTGGGTGTTGGAGAGCTTCAGCAGGGGGAAGAAGACCTTGGCTCACACTCAGTCCATGCCTCTCTCCACCTCTAGCTCCTCCACATCCAACACCTCCAACACCCAGGTTTCCCAGTGCTGCAGTCCAATGTCAGATCGCACCGAGGCGGGCTACGATGGCGCCAATGGCACCCACCTCAGCCCCTCCCCCTCCCTCTGCTCCTCCACGCCTTCCACCTCCTACCAGACTCAGGCCGTCTCAAGCGTTTCCTCCCATAAGAACCCACCGGGGGGCGCTACTGCAGCAGGCCAGACACCCGGGGTAGACCTGGCCAAGCTTCAGAGCTTCCCCTGTGGAAATGTCAATTATGCCTACGATGAGCAGAGCTACGAGGCAGAGAGCCTGCCCCTGGTGATGCCCAAAGCCCCGGAAGCCAGCAAAAGTGCCGGCTCCGCCCCCAGCTCCCGCCCCAGCTCCTCCTCAGGCTCCTCCTCAGGCTACTCCTGCATGCCCAAGCTGCTGCTGAAGCGCCACGCTAGCTACGGGCACGAGGATGTGAGGAGACACGCCAAGGCCGAGAAACCCATACGCGACCGAGACTCCGGCTTCTCTCTGTCCGAAGACCTCAGCGTTACCCCAATATAAAGCAAGAGCTTACCTTCACTTCAGCGTAAAACTCGGGAATATTTTTTTATTTTACCTGCCAGCTCCTTTTGATGTGAGGTTCTGGATTAGAATATACACAAACTAAAAATTGGATTTGTAGATTTATTGGGCAATGGGCTTCGTCATGCTGGAAGAGCTGAAACCTAAAGAATAACAGTTCCTAGAATGCTGGAATACACACGAACATCCTACACACACACACACACACACACACACACACACATACACATACACACACATATATATGCACACAGTGCATGTACGCAATCCTTCCAAAAATATACATACGATCACTTCTTAGCACTGTGATGGTGTGAGTAACATAACACTGGAACTTAAACCCACTTCGGGGCTTCCTGGACACGGGTAGCAGGACACTGGTAGATGAACTGAGACACTGGACCCACTCAGCCTCCTCAACATCTGCACTACTGAGAGGGCTGCACACTCCTTTTATACCGCCCCCGCTTTGCTGGATTTCTTCACAAAGGTTTGAACGTTATGATGTTGGATCGCTGTGAATAATCAACCGGATGAAGTTCCATCATTTTGTCTCTTCCTTCAGCCATGAAAGTTTGTTCAAGGCATTTTAGTTTTTTAGACTTCAGTCCAAACAAGAAAAATGTATTTTTCTTGTTTGTTTTTTTTTGTAATCATTCTTACACATTAAATTGTCAGTTAATTTGTTACTATGTACTATTTTACACTACTAATTACTTTTGCAGGTATAGTTTTTTTTATTTGCACATACTTACATTGCACTAACCCATTGTATTTGTAGCTATTTCTTACTTTCTCTCATTGTTTTCATATTTGTATTGATATAAAGTATCTTTGTATTTTGAGTCAGTTTGTAGTTGATCACTGCCATTAGTACCACTACACTGTGTCTCTGTGATGTAGTGCACGTACTGTAGTACCGTTATTTACTCAACAGAGGGAGATATTTACATTTAAAGTCCCAATCAGGATGCTGCAAGTACTTTATTCACACTGCATGAGACTTGTTTGTCTTTTTTTTTATTTAACCAAAAAGTGCCCATCTATATTTTTAAAGGATGTTTTAAGAGATGGTAGAGTCTTGGTAGTAAGCCTTTTGGAAGTGTGTAAGTCATGGCCTGCTGATCATGTTTACATCGGCCATATTATTTACGTTAATGTTCCCGCATTTCGCCAAAATCTCTCTCAAAACATTTAAAATTATATTTTAGTATGCTGTATTTTATTTTTCATGGACAAAAAAATAAAAAATTCCATCCTCATTCGTCACAACACTGTCATCCAACAAGGAATGTAAAAAAGTTTTTTTGTCCTTATGTTTCTTATCCAATTAGGAAATTCAATGTTCCCCTATGCCTTTTGTGGCTAAAGGTGTGCCTCAACCAAATAAAGCAAATACTATTACATCTATGCAATATACTTCATATTCATTTACCCTTCTTTTGCCCCAAATTAAAGCCGTGATGATCTGTGTGATTTCATCAGTGACTAACTACATGCATATAAATGATCAAGAATAACCCCAAGAGAATGAAAGTCATAATTCAAAGTTGTTTGTATGTATTTATTGTTTGATATCCCAGCCATTGTCTATGTGTTGGGATACTTTAATAGTGTTTTACTCTGAAAAACAAAAGCAACAGCATATTCTCCTCTAATTACATACACCGTTCATTTCAACTACGTTATACTTCTTTCATATTTGGAGGAACTACATGGTTGGCGTTCAGCTATAGAGGGTAGGGCACCAACAAACTAATAAAAAGCAATTATTAATGATAAAACAGTGATTACAGTGAGGCATCCCAGGCCCGGTGCGACAGCAGTGGTGTATTGTAACTTGGAGGGTTTGGGAAGCTTTAATAACCGAAAACAGAACCTACTCTAGAGAAGCGTACTTTGACGTAAGTTAATATTGGATCGAGTTTAATGGTTATTTAGTGGTTATTATTATTATTATCCAATTTGTGTGATTTCCTTCAAGACTGCCATCACACCTCTGATATGAACATGTACGCCTGTCAATGTGCGCACATGCTCCCAATCCGCTCCTGGATCTCCAGCAACAAATGCCCACTTCTCTCGCAGAAGTCATTTGGAAGCTCTTTCAGTGGAATAGGGACGAGTGGCCTTGGACACCTGGAGGTTCTTCGGTCGCGCCAGTGCCGCTCGTCTCCGAGCCACGAGTCCCTTCCCAGGGTCCGGCGCTGATGACGGACTGCAGGGTATGGATCAGGTTGTCCAGACCCCACAGGTACCCGTCCTCCCTGTTCCCTTCCTCCCAGGGCACGCTGTGGTTCAGCACCTGGCCCTCCGCGAGCGCCGTGGTCTTGCCGAAGTCGATCAGCCAGACCTGCGCGCGGCCCGTGTGGTCGTGGATGAACAGGAGGGAGCTGCCGATGACCTGGAGGAAACGAGAGGGAAGAGGAGGTTAGTTAGTCTTCCTCCCCCGTATCGATCCACGTCACTCTCTGGCTCAGTCATGCATGGATACAACATCAAAATACGCGGCAAAATGCTCATTGCTGTGTCATCCTCACCTCGTGTCTCTTAAAGAACTCCGACATCTTCAGGGCCTGTTCAATGTCCGTCAGTCTGCTCAGGTAGGACTTCTGCGCAACAGGGTGACGACGGGGGAAGTAGACGTGAGATCATTTCAAGAATCAAGATTCTACATTACGTACGTATAGTACATTTTAAAACTCTAAAAAGTAGTCCTTACTTTACTTTGAAAGCTGATTATAATTTTTTTTTCTCCTTTAACCATCGTTGTAATTGAAACATCCACTTATCACCTTGCGTGCAAAACTCGCAAAAAGCAAGTCAAACAAAGTCTAGGCATGAACGTTGACTTTAAGTTTCATCGAGAGTGAAATATTCTGTTAATAGTTTGCTCAGCAATTCAAATATCTCATGGGTGTTTTTACAGACACAGGGTTGAACATTTTGAGCTTGTGAGTGTAATGTTAGCACAGCAAAACAAATATGTATCTATGTGGGAGTTGATTGAACAGGTGCATTTGTGGCTGCGTGTGTTTTTGGTATGTGCTGCACTGTATTTTTATATATATATATATATATATACATGCATGTTTGTCTACGTGCTCCTGTGTAAGACATGTGTACAGTAGTCAGCTGACTGTCACATACGACAATACTCTCGTTTCCTTCGACAAAATCCTGGAACACGTGCGTGATGTCCTCCTTCGACTGCGTCTTCTTGAAGTCAGTTCGACACGTACCGTCAGATTTCTGAGGAGAAAGACTGGGATGAATGAGGGAATTGGGGAATATTACGGGTAATTATGTCTCACCGAGTCCCCTCACCGAGAGGGGAGCGTCTGTAGGGTCAAAGTCAAGATAATGGAGGTCTTTTTTTTTTTTTTACATTTTCCCAAAGCCAGGGAATATTTTATGAAAAGATCGCACATAATTTTATTTTATGTGCTGTGCATATTCGCTTTTATTTATTTAGACAAATTACAAACTGGAAGTTTCCCAGAAAACATTTTGCACAGCCTGTTCCTTGCTTTAGGGCAGTGGTTCCCATCCCGGGGTGCTAGGCTTTTGAGGCATATGTTTCTAATAGTCAAATACTGGTAAAAAAAAAAATCCACATTGTGCTAGTACAAAGATAAACAGTAACAAAATACATGACTAATGTCCTAGCAATCATGCTGTCTTTCCCATGAACATAGAGCCAATTCAGAAGAAAAAAACCACCAAAAAATATATGGGGGTGGACAAAGGATTGCGTCTATTAAATAGGGGTCGGGTTTCTCTGAAGAAAAAAACTTCGGAACCCCTTCTTAGGAGACCATCTTGAGGAAGGAATGGGTGACGGTCACTGACCCTAAAAGACCTTATGGCGCCCGTTTCCCCATTGGTGTGCGTGTGGCATGTGTGTGTTGGTGTGTGTGTGTTGGAATTCTGTCTCCCTCCACCTTGATCCCTTCGATCCTGAAGCCCAGTGTGTGTGTGGAGCTCAGCGTCTCCCTCCACTGCATGTAGCGCGGCTTGGTCACGGCCTTTTGTGAGTGCTCCTGGGCGGTGGGCCCCTGGCCGTCCACCTCCACCATCTTCTGGTACAGGTCCTTCCTCAGCTTCGGACGCTCGCGAGCTCGCACCAGCTCCTCCTCCAAGTATGTCCTGTAAAGGCAGGAAAGATGACTTTTGAAAGACAAACTCATTTGGGATTGGATTTTTCTTGGGGGATTCTTCTGATCTCAATTGATTGTTCTGTGTATTGATAATGTCAATGAATCCTGTTGACTATACTGGAGACTTGAGAAATAACCTGAGATTGACACTTAGATGTGAATTTGCTTTACAGTAGTAACTTGAGATACAAGGTACAATGATTTATATTTTTATTTTCTATTTATTTTAATTTTTTATCTTATTCGTATTTTTATTTTTATTTGTATTTAATTTTTTTTTTAATTGTAAATGTGCTATGCCCATCACAGTCTCTGGATGTTGCCAAAAAAAAATTCACGACTACTCTATGTATGTGACAAAAAAATCATTTGGATCTTTTTAAATTTGAGCAAAGAAGTGAACATAGAATGAATTTGTTGCCGTATAAACACCCCAAAAAATTAAACAATTAATAAATTGGGCAAGGCAAAAAACAGTGCAAAACAAAAGTGCAGACAGCGAGTGAGTTTCAGATTCACTCTATCAGCTCTTTGTGGAGGCGGCGGGGTGGTTGAGGGGGTGGTGGAGGAAACTCCACAGCATAGCAACGCTCGCTACACGAATGGTGTGGAGGTTTGAACGTGTGCAACTCTGAGAGAGTGAGAGAGTGTGTCACGTTGTGGTTGTGTGTGTTTTTGTCAAGCGGAGTCTCCAGGGACACCCCTTTCCAAACGAGCCAGGGTTTCAACCTTGTGTGTGTGCTGGTACTTTGTGTTTGTCGGTCAAACACTTCTCAAGGTGTGTATTTGTAACTAGGTTTCAAGGAGTGTGTGGGTGTGTGGCTACATGTAGTAAACACGGCACACTTTGTGTGTGTGTGTGTGTGTGTGTGTGTGTGTGTGTGTGTGTGTGTGTGCGTGTGTGTGTGTGTGCGTGCATACATCATGCACATACAACGACGCTCAAGTGTGTGTGCATGTGAATGCATGTGTACATACTGTATGTGTATGTGGTTGTGGTATGTGTGTGTGTGCGTGCGTGCGTGCATGTGTGCGTGTTTGTGTGTGTGCGTCTGTGCATCTGTGCGTGGTGTATGTGTGTGCGTGTGTATGTGTGTGTGTATTGTTTGTGCATGTGAGGAAGAGGTGGCGGCCGCCCCGCCCCGCCTGCTGTGGCAGGAAGCCAGGCCTCCAGGCTGCAGTTACAACAGGTGTTTTTCTTTCAACAGAATAGTCATGTTGGCCAGCAAATATCGACAGTATGACTACTCCTTAACTACACCTAAACACATATTCCAACAGGGTAGTAGCGCACGTACCTATATTACACATATGCACGTCACATCTTCAGACGACACTCTGTGTCTGGGGAGTGACGTTGGTTGAGGTGATATGTTCCTTGTGAAAATGAATTGATTTTCCTTCATGCTGCTGTCATCGCATGTGTCAGTATTTCTGGCTTTTTTGGAAAGACCATGTCACACATCGCAACACAAAGTCAATCTTAAAACTGAAAGGGGAACAATCCATCCCCCATGTTTACTTTAACACTGTGCATCCATTACACGTTGTTTGACAAATGTCAGACTTAACCGAAATACTTTTGGATCCAATGAGCAATTGATCATCACTAACACATGTCATGGCACATGTATGTCACTAACGGTAATGGTACAAAACATTGAGTCACATTTATTCAACTCTCATGTTTCACTATTTCTATTGAAAGAGGAACGGAAAAAGAAAGCAGCCGAGAGGCAGTGATACAAAAGAAAATACACTGAGAATAATTCTGAGAAAAGTGCTTCATAAATAAAAAGCATTGTTAATATTATTATTATTATTATTGTCATTATTTTATTTTATTATAATTTATTTTATTTTTATTATTATTATTATTTTCATTATATATATATATATAAATTATTATTATTTTTTTATTTTTATTATTATTACTACCTAATGGTTACCTTAGATAACAATAATACATTTATTTTTCTCATTGACATTGACGGTCAATCCTAACTTCAAGACTTTCAACATTATTATTAAATTCATGAGCAATTGTCTGAACTCTCAAATCTTCTCAATATAGAAACAGATTAACTTTGAGTATTCGTGACCAGGCGTTTTTCACCAGATTCTATTCTGTTTGCCGCTGTTTACCTGACGCCCATCTTGCAGTCCATCACATTGGGAAGGTCAAAGTTCACCAGCAGGTCTGTCATGTGTAGGAAGGACTCTCCGTCTTTCTCCACGGTGCCATGGTAACCGGGCACAAATGGATGCAGCGCGTCTCCCCTCAGCCTCTGGAAACACTGCATCTCGTTCTCTGAGAACTTCTTCAGGATGCTTCCCTCGTCCGCTGCCTTGAAGTTTCCTGGTGGAGAGGAACGTGAGATTATTTAGCAGCTAAGTTAGACAAATAAGGGGGAAGAGAATTTGGTTCAAGGCCAAAATAAAATGTAATTCATGTGTTATATGTTATATAATATGATGATTATTATTATGATTATGATTATTATGATAATCATAATAATAATAACCTTCATTTGTATGGCACCTTTCATATACAACATGCAACTCAAAGTGCTTTACATAAAAAAGGAAATCAAATAGCAACAAGAACCGCACACCAAACAAGTAAAATGCATTTACAAAGCAGAATAATAAAAGAATGAAAATAATAAAATTAATTATAAACAGGGTAAGAATGAGCTAATAGAAGAAAATATACAAAATCGTATTAAAAGAAAAAATCTAACAAGCAAAATGCATTTAATTAAAAGGTAAATATTATACTCATTTTCAGATTCATCAATAATGACATATAACAGGGTTCTGATAAAGTATGTAGGATTGGGTATTGATTATTAATCGTGTGAACCAGGCAGCACCTTTATGTCCAGCAAGCTGAACCCAGCTTAACCGTCTCCTCTGGGAAGCGACGAAGGGCCAGTGGACAACGGTCTTTAACTTCCACCATGGCCTGCTCTGCTGAGGAAGCGCAGGTAGGAGAATAGAATAGAATAGAATAGAATAGAATAGAATAGAATAGTAAGTAAGTAAATCTTGATTTGTATAGCACTTCTTAAAACTTTCTGTTACAAAGTGTTTTACATGTATGCTGCAGGGAACATAAAAAAAAACAAAAAAAACACAATTGTAATAGAAAATTAAAACCAGAGAGAGTGGGCATATAAAATAAAATAAAATAAATACAAAAAAAATAAAATAAATAAATAAATAAAATAAGACATAGTAAGAGGCTGCATAGAAAGAGGCACGATAAAAATATGAGTTAGAGACAAGACAGACAAATTCAAATGGATAGGACAAAAACACAAAGGATAGGCTTGATTTAAATTTTTTTTAAAAAGGCAAATCGATAAAAATGTTTTTTCAGGAGCGACAGATTGGGCTGATCTGATGTGTAGAGGGAGATTGTTCCACGGGGATGGGGCTGAAACACTTTTAGGCACGGTCGCCTTTTGACTTCGAATAGGAGCGAGGGACGGATACAGTTAAAGGCCTCGATGGGTGGATCTGAGCGACCGACCGGAGGCGTAGGGGGTCACTAGCAGCTCAGAGATGCAGAATAGAATAGAATAGAAAAGGATAGAATGTTAATAGAGCACCCCATGTCTGCACCAAATCCTCTGCTCAGCATTCCCACTAAGATGTAGAAACAAGCGCAGAGGATTTGTGAACAACCTTCTCTCTGTCTCCTCTTTTCCACAAACTTCCATCTTTACAATGCGCGCGCACACACACACACACACACACACACACACACTCACACACCCACGTACACGCAGGGCGACAGCCTGGATGTTTCGCAGACGCCGCCGGTGCGACGCTTCACACTTTGTGAGTGATGGCGCAGACTTGTCCAAGAAGAGGCCAGGGAGGAGATGTTTCTTCTTGAGCCGCTTCCCTGGAGTGTGAGTGGAAGTGTTTCTATTCTGGACGCCTCGGGGGCCGGAGGGATGATTCACGCACGCCGAGGTGTCATTCTCTCCGGCCCGTTGTGATTGAAACAGGAAGTTCGGCGCAGGCTTGACTCCAACGCCAGATTTTTTTACGCAATTCACAATTTGTGAGAGGATAGACTGGAGGACAATAGAACTGTAGCTACCCCCCCCTAAAAAAACCAACTAAAAAAAAACTGTAGTTAGGAAGGTAAAATTTAAATCCTCAGGGCCCGACAACAACTTTTAGAAGTGGTTGCCAACCATGCATGAGCTATTGGTTGCCAAAACTGACAAAATGGTTGCCCAATTGTAATTGTTTTATAATTATGTCAGTATTAATGCAACTATATGATTATAACCCATGGTTCAATATTCAAATCTAAAACATTCTTAACAGCGGTGCTTATTTTTAATTTTTTACAATTGAAAAGTGGAAGACAACAGGGAAACCACACCGCACAAGACGGTTGACAATGGCCTGAATATGGTTGCCCAGGGCAACTGGGCAACTCTTAGTGTCGGGGCCTGGGTGCTTAATATTAAATGTGATCAAGGATCAAAAGAAAAAGCACATTAAACATGACTAAATCATATGTTGTCGTGAAGATAGATTCCATCCTGAGTGCCGGTAGTATTAACCCCTTCCGGTCCAGTTTTGGTCGCCCTGATCCCGTTCCACTTTTCGTCGGCTTTACCAAACTTCATCAGAGCTGTTGAAAACGCCCTTGAATGGAAACAAACTGGTACTGAAAGACGCAGCAGAGTCAGCAGTAAACACACACACGCTTTAGAAATACCCTCCGGTCGTAGAACGAAATCCTCCTCAACTGAATTATTTGCGCGAGGCGGCGGCGCAGTTCAGCACAGGACCCCGGCGGACGACGTGACTCTCGGCCTGTGCCTGATTGCACCACGATAAAAACAAAACCTTTATTCTGCGATTGAGTGGCTTTAATGTCAGGCGATAAGCACGGCCAAGTCCCCCCGTCCCCTCCCGACTCTGCGGTGTTTACACACAATAGGGTTTGTTGATGTTGGGGCTGGGTTTCGTGTAATCATTAACTATTATTGCCTATCGAGGTGATGAGTTTATTACTCATCAGTTTATTTATATTGTTGTCATATAATATACATTACACACAATATTTGAATGGGATGGAATGCGATCTCCCTCAGACATGCTGTGCTGTTGGTTTATATGCTGCTTGTCTACATCTATTATGTTACTGTGAGCTTAAAAACGGAATAATGGATTTTTTTCTGTACACATAACAGCAAAGTGCCATTATTTACATTTCATACCCCGTTAGACACTGGGAACTGAGCGTCGCCCTGTTGTGGTGACCAGCCTCCGTGCTTGGACCGACGAGGGAACAGTTTCAACTAAAAACACACTCAACTACACCCGTCGACAAGCCTCCCGAGTGTGACTCGGTTCGCGTGGCGGCCGGGTTGACTTTATCTGAGGCTGGGACCTCACGGACGTACGTGCGTGAACTTCACGGATTTCCAGTGAGACAACAGTTCCGCCGGACGACGCACGTGGAACAGGGCCTGTGTCGGGCGAAACGTGACCCGCTTGAACCGCTGTTTGTTTCCGACGGGCTGGCGGAAAAAGTCACCATCCAGCGTCCGCCTCTGATGCTTTTTCTTCGTTTCTTGCGTAATATTTCAGTGGCGGCCCCAACGCGCCCGCGCTGCAGCCTTGTGGATCGAACACGCGAAAATCACTTCCCTCTCACGTTCGGCTGCACAAACACTTTTGACTTCCTGAAGTGGTTATTTGTAAAATGTCAAAGGCCAAGGCTTAAATTGGCGGTGACCACAAAAACATCGCACGGCGAGCTTTTTCAATTGTTTCCATTCGAGCTCATGTGTCTGGAGGAGCAAAGAAGCAAACAAACAAACAAACAAACAAACAAACAATAGACAACAACAATAGCTTTTGTCTCTAACAGCTGTCTTAATTTGACCCAGAGTTTAAACCCAAAACTATTCATTCCTATTCTTCCTCTGACCCTCCCTGTCTCTCATCTTGCACCTTCCATCTTTCCTTTCCCTTCCCTCTCTCTCCGATGAGCACACACACACGCACGCACACAAGCACACGCGCACACACACACACACGCACGCACACACACGCACCCACGCACACACACACACACACACACACACACACGCACGAGCGCCCACACACACACACACACATGCACACACACACACACACACACGCATCCTTTGGAGCCATGTGGACTCAGTGTGTTTAAAAGAAGGTGACAGTTACAGCCCTTGTATGGAGAAGGCAACAAGAAGCAGAAGGATCGTGCAGATACACAAAGTCAATCTTAGAAACGGAGGCGAATTAGAGCTCCAGCAGAGAAAATAAATCCAATTATTATCATCATCAACAAGGACTTATAATGTATCACGGAAAGGCAACGGTGGAGTCTTAAGGTTGTTGTTTAGGTTTTTTTTCTTTCCATTTTATGCTCTCCTTTTATCTTTCGTTGTAATCCAATCTTCCCATGTATTCGCCCATGCTGGCCCTGATTAGATAACAAATACTTTGAACAAAGGAATCCCACCAAGGCATTGGTCACACGCTGGAGTACGACCAGAACAAACACCGAAAACTTTTCTGAAACCAATCGGCATAGAAGTGAAAGAGGTTTGAAAAAAAAACAAAAAAACAGATGCAGGCAAATGGGGATAGCACTTCTCCTCTCACAATCTCACGCTAACCCTACTGTGCTCTAAACGCACCCAATCGATTCCATTCGATTCGAGTCATTTTTTTGTGAAATTGTGAAAATAAAACGCGCAAGACCAATATTTAAATGCGCGGGTCTGAAGTGGCACAAGGACGCATTTATCGGCAGGAATTTTGAAGGCAAACAAATTTCCACCCTCAACGCCTATTGATTTAAAAGGCCAAGCCTCCGCCATCCGTGTACTGAAGGAGGACCGTGGTACTAAAGGTTAAGGTTAAGGTTAAATTCAACTATAGGCAAAAAGTGTGCAATAGTGTTTATACTCCTAATTGCAGAATGTGGAACTAATAATGTTAGTGACAAGCAATATTTGGCCTTGGAAATGATATATGTTTTATTTTAGTTAGTTAGTTAGTTAGTTAAGTTATTTTCTCACATTGAATATATTATATATATTAAAAAAAAAAACAATACCATAGACAAAAACCAAAACCACAGCTCAGCAGTATTGAGTATAACATACTCCCACAAACACACGCACACGCACACGCACACACACACACACATACACACACACACACACATACCATGGTTTGCTATGGGTAAAGTAAGCTTAGTGTAAAAGGTTCTGATCAACCTTAAAAATAAGAGAGGTAACGCCACATCTGGACCAGCTGGTGGTCCAGGCTTGTGCCTTTTAATAGCACAATTTATCCAATTAATAAACAATTTACGTTTATCTACAACTACTGACATGACAATCGTGTCTTTTGAAATGTAGTGAGTGAAATGTAGCAGTCATTAAAACCATGAAGGCATTGTCAATGTAGACCTGTGAAAATGTGTTCCAACTTTTCCCCACATTGCTGCTTGCATACTGGCTATGCAGGTCTCCTGCTTAAGTAAAGTGAGTAAAAAAGTCAATAAAAAGACATATTAACAGGACTGCGTAGAGTGTAAATGACCTCATTTTCATTTTGATTGAGTCAACCACCTCTCCATATATGTGTGGTTTGTAAGGAAGGTGAATAAGTGCAGAGGTGTGTTCCTCATAGGATTTTTATTTCCATATAATTGGATTGGAGTGGGAATGAGTGGGAAACTTAAAACTTTAACAAAGAGCCACTCACCTCCCCGCTGTCCACCAGGTGCTCTAGGGTGACAATGCCTTTACTTCTGGTCTCGTTGTCGCTCAGGATGTCATCCTCCGACTCCACGACGGAGGACCCCGTGGAGGAGATGGAGGAGGTGGACAGCTTCCTCCTCAGCGCTCCGTCCGCCGCACCGTCAAGACCCCAGTCACCGCCGTCGCCCCCCCGGTCGTCCTGCTGCACGACGCGGCATGAGTCGCCCTCCTCCGGGGTGATAGTCACCCGGGGGATCCGCAGCGTCTCCGTCTCCGGCGGCAGGTCTGGGGCGCTGAGCTCGGAGCTCCGAGCCGCGTTGTGGATCGGGATCTGGGTGAGGTCACCGGAGGTCTCCGCTGACTTCGCGCCGGACTTGCGCTCCGGGCGGCAGCCCTCGCCGAGCGCAGCCTCCTTGGAGCTCCTCCGGCGGTACTCCTTCGGCATGGGGACCGATCGGCTCGAGTCCCGTGGTTCGGTGCGGTTCAGAGCCTCGCGGATCTGCAGGTCCTCCCGGTTGAGGGTCCACTGATGATAAACGCATCGGAACGAGCCGCTACTCTCTCTCCCAGTACTTGTCGGGTTTCCAGGGCGGGACCGTCCGGCCCCTGTGTGCGCTCCGGGTCCTCTGTGGTTCTGATGGGGAAGCCCTGTCTCTCCGTGCGCGCCTCGCCTACACGCCTTTCTTTCTTTCTTTCTTTCTTTTTTTTTCAAACTTCCTGACACAAAGTAACAGCCACTCGTATTGTCGATGTTTTTTTTTTTGTTTTGACTACTTCCTCATTCTGCTGCAGCATTTTATAATACTCTATACCCGGTGACCAGAGCAACCAGAGCGAGAATGGGAAATGAATAATAATAATAATAATAATAATAATAATAATAATAATAATAATAATACTTGTAAAATTAATAATAATAATAATCATCATCATCATCATAATAATCATAATAAACAATATTCATTTCAATAGTTCCTTTCCTACACAACTAAAAGTGCTCCACGTTCATAGAAGGTAGTCAAAAGGTAATAACTAAAAACAAATATACATTTATAATAAATAAGCAAAGATGTAAAAACGAGTAAATATCAAATAAAAAGTGACTATAAATTGTATTTGACATCGAAACGCCCATGGAAAGAATGGACAGACTTGTTCAAACGTTCAGCAGCACCGACTCAACACTGGTGTTAAGATGATTCATACAATAGTATGTTAAGTGCCTCTCATCATAATATTCCTGGTGAAAGACGCCCACACTGACCCTCTCCTGAAAACCATCACTCTGTTTATTATACAATACCAAATATATCGTAAATATACAAAAATGCAGGTCAATGGAAAAAGGCAGGGCAAGCATATAGCACACTGGCACATTCCATATAGAATGACATCCAAAGAGTTGTACAAAGGGCATTAAATGCATTCATATCAAATATAGCGTGTGAAAGATAGAGTAAACCCATAAATAAAAAACAATATACTATACAATAAAATCACAGAGATCACAGAGAAGATTGATTGATTGGTTGGTTGGTTGATCTATTTATTTATTTATTTATTGGTTGATTGATTGATTGACTGTCTCGATTTTTGAGAAACTGAGTTGGAAAAAAAAAATGAAAAAAATTAAAGAATCATTAATAATAATGATTCTTTATATTATTTTTTTAATTTTCGTTTCATTTTTATTTGTAAAATATAAAATATTATTTTACACAACGCATTGGGGAACGGGCGTGTGCGTGCGTTACCAACTCCCACCGGGAGGCGGCTCTCCGTGCACGGTGTTCAGCCCGAGCGCTGAGAGGAAGAAGAGTTGGACCGCCGCGGGGCCGGGGGCTGATTCTCTACCCGAGTCGTTGGTTGTTTTCGCTCACGCTCGGGGGCCGAGTTCCGCGTCGCCGTCCGAGAGGCCAGCGAGATGTTTGCCGCCAGGAGTGCACTGCGCCTGGGGTCGAGGATCTCTTCGTCCGCTGTAGCGAGGAGGGGATGCGCCGGCTCTGCGCTCCCCGTGGACGACGTGGTGAACGGACTGACCGAGGAGCAGATACAGGTCAGCGGCGGGCTAACCGGCTAACCGGCTAACCGGCTAACCGGCCGGCTGCCAGACGTTACTGTCTTCTACACGCTAACGGGGCGATGCCCGGCTCCTCTCTCTCGGTTCAGTCTTCTCTGATTTATATTGTTTCGTTTCCCCCCACCCCACCCCACCCCACCCCGGGCTTCCCGAGTGTCGGGGAGACTGAACACAAGGTTGTCGGAGGACGTCCGGCGTGATGACATAACGTTGTTGTACCGTGGCGCTCTAACCCCGTCCCGTGGTCAGCCTTAGCCCGGAGGGATTGTTCGTAATGGAACCGCAGCTGATGCGGAGATGAACCTGAGTCGCTCAAAGTGAATCAAAGTCCCCGAGCTCGGTATCTGGTCTCCCCCGGTTGTAGTGAGGGGTGTGAGGCGCCTGGTGTTTCTGATTGGCTGACCGCTAGTCACGCTGACTTTATATGGATATTTAATATCTGTATTTCGTATTTACTATATAACGCTTTACATCGTGTTACTCTATAATGATCATATATATATATATCATATGATTGTGGGGAAATTGCCAAATATGTTATACAGTACATTCAAAGGAAGCTGTTAAAGGGGTTATGGATAATAAACTGTTTTTCCGCATGCACTCTAGGAGAAAACAATGGCAAAGTATACATTACAAATTGTAATGTATTATTTTAGTGTGTGTGTGTGTGTGTGCGTACTTTGCATGAGTATACTGATTTTTGCCTCTGTAAATTGTGTTTACTCTTGACTCATTGAATTAAAAACCTCAGCCTCCCTTCGATCGCAAAGGAAATAAAGACGTGATGATAAAAGTGAAACATGTGAATGTCGTTCCCGCGCAGCTGAGGGGGGCGGTCAGGAGGTTCTGTGCAGAGAAGCTCGCCCCTTCTGCAGACGAGATCGACAAGACAAACGAATTTCCAGGGATGCGAGTGAGTTTAACCATTATTATAAACGTGCACGCTACAGCCAGCTTGGCTTTTTTTATTTTTATTTTTTTGTCTTATCTCATTTTATTTCTATTTGTGTTTTGGGAGGGGCTGTTGGAAAATTACAAACTGGTTGATTGTCGTTGTTTTTTGTTTTCTTTTTTTTAAACAGGATTTCTGGAAGGACATGGGAGAGATGGGACTCCTTGGAATCACAGCGCCAGGTTAGAGAGAGGACTCAGAAATGTATTTTCTCTTTTAATTGCTCTTTTTCTAACAACTGCATTCATGAAATTCATCAAATAACTTGTTAAAACATCTAGAAGTTTTTTACCAAACATGTTTTGCTTATTTGCTGACCAATGTACTGCACCTCTCCATCCTTTAACCCCTCGCGTCACATGTTTGTATTTTTTCCAAGCAATGTGTCATGAATGAAGCACTTCACTATAAGGAGAGCGCTGACGTTTGTTTACCCGCTCTTTTTGTTTCAGTGGAATATGGTGGCACAGGTTTGGGGTACCTCGATCACGTTATTGTTATGGAGGAAATGTCGAGGGTGTCCGCCGCCGTTGCTCTGAGTTACGGCGCCCACTCTAACCTGTGTGTCAATCAGATGGTGCGGCACGGCAACGAAAGCCAGAAAGAAAAGTATATGCCAAAGGTCGGGACCGATCCTCTGCCATGTGATGATTGTTATTTATTTTTTTCTCTTCATCAAATTCAGAAACTATCAGGCGATGTATTCTCACCGCGGTCTTTCCTCTTCTCAGTTGATGACGGGAGAGCACGTGGGAGCCTTGGCCATGAGTGAGCCCAACGCCGGCTCGGATGTTGTGTCCATGAAACTCAAAGCAGTGAAGAAAGGTGAGATGCTATAGAATCCCACTCGTTCTAGGGCAGGACACACGATTTACGATACTACTAAGTAATGCTATGTAAAAGTATCCGTATAAGTGCTTTGATTACATTTAGCTGCAATTGAAATGTATATGTCCAGTCCACTGTTTAATAGTCAATTTGTTCAATGTTCACTGCATAGCAGTTCCTGTAATGAAGCCATTCAGCACAAACACTGTTTCAAATTTAGTTTGTATGCGTCACAGGGAAGTTTCAACAGCATGGTTTACAGTTTTTAATGCGTTATCCGATTTATAAAGTAATACTGTGCGGAGCCTTGTTAATATATATTCATTCTCTGCTGTGATTTACCCTTTACCCCCAATGACATGCCCAAAATCGCACCTGACATGTGTGAAGCAACTTGACAAAGGTGTGTCATTTTTATTGATCATCTGATGGGTTGTGAAGAAATTAAATCAGTCTACTGGGTGACCAATGGGCTTAATTTATCATTTTCACAACTTTTCTCGATGAACCTGTCTAGGAGTTCCGTGTGTGTAGTGTACCTGCTCAGTCCAAAATTTAGGATTTTATCATTTCAGTTTCAACATTTCTGTAAAAAAAAAAAAAAAAAAAAAAAATGACTGAATGCTCCTGTAATGTCTTTCAGGTGACTACTATGTTTTGAACGGCAACAAGTTTTGGATCACCAATGGGCCGGACGCTGATGTGCTGATCGTTTACGCTAAGACGGATCCGGAGGCCCATCAGAAAGGCATCACTGCCTTCATTGTTGAAAAGGTACGAAGTCCCCAGTGCAAATGTATCCCAGAATATGTTGACTGTGGTGAAGAGCCCCATTGCTTCAGGGTCCGCATATAGCCTCCATGGCTGTAATGAGGCCCAATCCTGCTTTCATCCATTCCTGGCTCCCGAATCCCCTGCACACTCCACCTGCTTTCCATTTTTCCACCTAGCATTAATATTAGAAGCAGGTGTAAGAAATAATGTGTGTGTGTGTGTGTGTGTGTGTGTGTGTGTGTGTGTGTGTGTGTGTGTGTGTGTGTGTGTGTGTGTGTGTGTGTGTGTGTGTGTGTGTGTGTGTGTGTGTGTGTGTGTGTGTGTGTGTGTCAGGGCATGCCAGGTTTCTCTACAGCACAGAAACTGGATAAGCTCGGCATGAGGGGATCCAACACCTGTGAACTGATATTTGAAGACTGCAAGATCCCAGGTGTGTGTGGTTGATATGTGTTCCATGCGCTGCATTTTCCGTACAGTATTTTCCCAAGTTGTATAGCTCATCTGTATTTCATGTTTTCTGTTTATTCTAGAAAAGAACATCCTCGGCCCTCTGAACAAAGGTGTGTATGTGATGATGAGCGGCCTGGACCTGGAGAGGTTGGTCCTCGCTTCAGGACCTATTGGGTAAGACATTGTGACGAACCAGAGGTTGGTGGGGAATCATGTTGATCTAAAAAAATAAAAATAGAAATAGGGCTGAACGGTTAATCAAATTCAAACCGCAAATCGCAATTTAACAGAACGCAATTTTTAAATTGCAAAGCCTGCAATTATAAAAAATAAAAATTAAAAAAAAGTGTTTTTTCATCCAATCAAATAGGGCGATCAGGGCACATTTTGCGCACCTGTCTCAATCTCCAAAGTGTGTGTGTGTGCGTGTGTGCGTGCGTGCGTGCGTGCGTGCGTGCGTGCGTGCGTGCGCGCGCGTGCGTGCGCGCGCGCCACCTGTAGAGTCCGGACCGAGCCTCTTCCAAAATAATGCATCTTTGTTTTTTACCTTTTTATTCTTAATTGAATGAGCATAAAGCTGTCCCTGAGCACACAGAGCGACACTCCGTGTATGTGAACGTATGTGTGCAACATTTTTATCAGAAATAATATATTTCTTCTGAAACACTGCATATTTTTTAAAATGTTAATTTTCAGATTCAAACAATTACAAGGCTTGACTCAATGAGTCAATATTCTGCCGTGATTGAAGGTTTTTCTTTTTACAGTCCAGTAGTTAAATAAATATGTAATTCATATCAATTCATCTCGTTTCATCATAAAATGTAGGTCTCGCCTACAGGAAAGAGCAGTTTATGTGCTGACTGTATTTGATTTTCTGATGATTTATTGCTTGTGTTTAGTGAATAATACAGAAGTTAGGGAACTTAAAAAAAAAAAAAAAAAAGCCGAATTTTCCCGAATCGTTCAGCCCTAAAATACACCCCATGAACTTTGAATAAATTCAAGATCTGAGGTTGTTATATAAAGTCTTATATGGTCTTATATCATTAATATTCAACATATTTAATCACTATGATGAATATTGGTGTTCCCATGATACATGAATCATTCCAAAGGTTGCGATGCAAAAAGAAATATGCCGAAATATTGGAGTGCAAATACAAATAACTGAGTACCATTTTAGTGGTGTGAGCTTTTGTTTTGTATCATCTACATAGCTTTCCACAACATTCTAATTTTAGTACAAATTTTTCCAGCATTATGCAGGCAGTCATGGACCTGGCTGTTCCCTACCTCCATGTCAGAGAAGCTTTTGGACAGAAGATTGGACACTTTCAGGTTTCCTTCCTCAATTTCATCCAGCATGCCATTTAAAAAGAACAATTTAGGCGGGGTCATTATTTCTCCCAGTGGCATCTTCATGAAAAATCAAGACATCGTCATATTATACCGTTTTGGAGACTAAATTAATAAGGAGAGATTGTCAGAGTTTCCTGTGATGAGGTCTGGGGTTGCATTTGAAACCTGTTGACCACATTACTATAATCGTTTAATGTAATGATCATCAGGGGAATGTCTTAAAATGTGTTTATATAGGCAGATGATGTTATTTTGTAAACTCGGGGTTTTATCAACTAGTCGGCTATTATTACCACTAGTTGGCGCTGTTGGCAGCCCGTGGACTAGTCATTGACCAGATTTACAAAAATGTTATATGAGTGAAGTTTAGTAAAATATGTGTGGGCGCTGGATTGAACAGTCTTGGATTGGTAATGCCGAGAGCAAGGAGGCGCGGGCTGGTGACGTCAGGCTGACGGCGACCGGGTTGTGTTGAGAAATAAATGGAGGCGGATTCCTGACGTCACCAGCCTGCGCCTTCTCCTCGCTCCAGGCATTTCCAATAAGAGACGGTTCAATCCAGCGCCCAAATATGTATTTACATGACCTTGATTCAGATATGTAGAATTAAAAAAATAAAAATAAATTGGGCCAAACAATCGACCCTCCACCCGCGGAACAGACCGGCAGTCGTGAGTAAAGATCCCAGACATTGGACAACGGATGTGCGAACGCGCGGCGTAAAGACAGTCGGCGCGCCTGGTCAACGGTCCTGCGCTGAGTCGAACAGCTGTCCACACAGTTTTTAAATCCCCAGTTTTGAGGGGACAACGGACATTTGGAGCGCTGCTTGTGTTATTGCTTTTTAGTTTTTTGCGATTCACGCTGTCCCAATGGAAGAGGACAGCAAGCGCTCGCAGCAAAGCGCAAACCGTGACGTCGCCGCTGATCGGATCGCCCTTCGTTGTTACCTAGAACCCCTCTCTGCTTCTGTCTTACATAATAGGTAAAAGACGACTCGTTGACTAGTCGAGTACTGTTATCAAAACTTGACGAGTAAAAATCTCTAGTCGTGAAACCCCTCGGGTAAATGACGACGTATCCCGCTAATAATTCCGTGTACTAAAAGGCATTTAAAGGTTTAATGATGTTGTCTTTACCTCCGTGTTTCACAGTTGATGCAAGGGAAGATGGCCGACATGTACACAAGGATGAGCTCCTGTCGACAGTATGTTTACAACGTAGCCAGGGCTTGTGACAAAGGACACTTTAATTCCATGGTAAGAGTTCTCATCTTCCTTCTTAATCCAGTGTCAAAATGTAACTGTTTTTATATCCGTTATTAGTCCTCATATGGTGTACATGAATAAAAGAAAATGAGTCGACATACAGTATCTGAAGCACAAGTGAATTTGTGCGGAAGCTTGGAAAATGTCGACGTTTATGAGGAATTTACATTCCCTGATTCGTTTTACGTGACACGACAATGTGCACTACTTAATGCCACGCTGTTACATTTCCTTTTTGCCGCCGTACAGTGTACAGTAATTATATTGATTTATGCTGCCATTGCAGGACTGCGCAGGAGTCATCCTGTATTGTGCTGAGAACGCTACTCAGGTTGCTTTGGACGGCATTCAGTGTCTGGGTGAGTGCCAAGCACATCAGCGGCTCGGATAGAAAATGCACAAGGGATGACTACCGCTTGAGTTGATAATCATCGCTTGTATGTTGCTGCACTTTGTTCTTGTCGATTCGACGACGTTTCAACTCACGTTCTGACCGTCTGATCTATTATCCGACGTTTTCGTGTTAACGTGGAATGCATAACAACACGTGAACTGGAACGTGTTGTTTGAACGTGGACTTCAATGTGATGCCCTCAGTATCAGCTTGTGCGTTGGCTCATTGTTTTAATTGTCTCCACGTTCCCTGGCTGACAGGTGGCAACGGCTACATCAATGACTACCCGATGGGACGTTTTCTGCGAGACGCCAAGTTATATGAAATTGGCGCCGGGACAAGTGAAGTCCGAAGACTTATTATTGGAAGAACCTTTAACAACATGTACAAGTAGGCTGGCTGACACGGTGATTTGTGAACACACGACGATGATTAGGTCTTTTTTGTTTTTCACATGTCTATACGTCATTGGTGACAAAGGTGGCCTTCAGGTACCACGGAAAACACAAAGTCCCTCTCTAGAGCCGGTTTGGTTTGTCCATTCTGTGCTGATACACTCATTAAAACATACTTTGCAAATTATATTATATTTCTGCTGAGTCCATTCCTTCAATTCTACACTGCACCTTTTTAACAAATGACTGTTATGTTGATTGTTCCAGCTAATCATCTTGTATAAGCTTAGTGGACTCAGAAATTAACTAGTATTTCATATCCTTTCAATGACAAACAAACAAATGATGCAGTAACAATGCAAACTGGTACTGGATAGAGAAGATGAGACGCCCCGTATTTTGTCACATGTGTGGTGTGTTTAAACTTTTTGTGTGATCAGTTTGTAGACACCGATGATTTACAACCTTTGCTAACATGTCCTGATCTAGAATATTGAACAAACAAGAATTTGTTAATTTCTGGGAGAAAGCCGTCAAATATCAAGAGACAGTTCAAGAGATCATTTGTCACATACATATACATACGGTCATACATATACGCAGTGAAATGTCGTGACACCCGGTGATTACGCACAATATGCTCTGTAAGCTCTAAAAATACTAAAATGTGATATCAAGAGAAAGTATTGTCTCTTTCAAATTGTTTATTTTTTTTAGCTGGCTGTATTAGTTGTAGTTATTTCATTTTTGATTGAATACAATTATTCTGTGTATCTGGGCTGGAATGTGTGAATTTTTTTTTCTTTCTTTTTTCTGATAATCGTCTCATATGAAGTCCAAACAGTGAATCATAATGTGCATTTAAAGTAGTGACATTTTACATGAAATGTACATTTATTTTTGAATAATCATTGTCATATACATACATTACAAATAGTGTGCTATCGACGTAAATGGTCATGAGTCACAAAAAAGATGACGTGCATTGCTGACGCATCAGCGCTATTGAATCATCCACTGCATAAAAGAAATGCCACTGGCATCCTTCCATCCTGCAGTAGTCGCCTCTGCCCAAACTAGACCCAAAGGTTTTTAATAACTTTGGAGCTCATCTTTAAACTTATTTTTCTATCACAAGTGTTGGAGAAAGTACTTTTTTTTTTTTTAAACTTCCTTCCTGTTTAAACCAAAATAACATCCTGGTTAGATTTCAGGTCGCTCGTCGGCACAGTTGGCTCTCCTGGAGGTGTCTAATGACTTTCTGATATTTGTTGATCCTGGGAACTGTGCAAACTTAATTCTGCTTAGACCTCAGTTGTGCTTTTAACCCGGTCGATCATCCCATTCTCTTGGACCGGCTCAAGCGAGGAGCTGGCATTGAATGTAACCTAATAAGGAACATATTAAAGTGGCTTGATTCTTACTAAAAAGTAGAACATTCTCTGTTAATAGTGGGAATTTATTTTCTTCCTCAGCCCATCACATGTGGAGTACCACAAGGTTTTCTTGAAGGCCTAATTGTATTCCCTATCTGTTTCCCTGCGCTCTATTTTCTTCCGAAACATAACATTGCCCGACCATTGTTGCGATGCTGAAACACAGTTGTACCTTCCACTGAAGCCTAGTGATCATCGATCTCAAGTGACTTTACTGCCTTGAGGACATTAAGTGCTGGATGGCAAAAGCTTCCTCCAGCTAAATGAGAGCAAGACGAAAGCTTTTTAAGTTTCCCCTCAGTTTCCATCAGAGTCACGGCAAATGGGTTAGTACCCCCGTCCTCAAATGTAGGAACTCATGTCAGAAGTCTCGCCGTAATCATCAGGCCTGAAATTTGACAAACAAAACTCCGTTGTAAAAGGAAGTTCCTTTCAGAGCAATTGCTAAATCCTCATTTAAGGACATTGAGGTTGATTTGCATGTGTTCATTTCGTCACGTCTCGATTATTGAAACTGTTTAGATGTGATTTGGGCACGTTCTCGTCTGCGGTCATTCAAAAGGTGGCGGCCAAGCTCCTGACCGGCACGGGGAAGAGGACAGTATTTCCCCCGACACAGGCCTCTCTTCACCGGCTGCCAGTTACATTTGGAATTGAGTTCTAGTTTTTATTAGTTGCTCTCAGAGCACTATATGGATTGGTACCGCGTTAAGTTTTGGAGCTCCTCTGTCCTCATTCCACCTCCAGATCCTCAAGGCAAATGCTTTTTGTCTGCTCCGCGGTCCGACTCCTTGTTCAAGTTTTTGGCTGTTGCTGCGTTCTCCGTTGCTGTCCCGAGACTGGAACGCTCTACCCATTTGAATCGGGGCTTCTACCCATCGATACCTTTTCAAACACCACCGTAATGCACGTCTCTTTATCTATGCTTTTGAGTGTGCGTAAGATCTGCAGTGCCTAACGATTGTCATGTGCATGTTTCTTCACGTGCGGTGTGGTGTGGTGCACCAAGGACATTCCAACGCAAGTTGTCAAAACAGACATCAGCAGAGGGTGCAGCATCCCTTTCTACGGTTTTCGAGGTTACAGAGGCAGCGCGGGTTGCTAACTCTGCCAGGGACCTCGTTCAGCGGGTGAGCGGCGTAAGCCGCTGCCATTCGGAATTTGTTGAGATGTGGGTTTCTCTTCCAGTGCCAGCAAACAATCACATTTGTACATCATTTGTCTGAAATTGGAAACATCACATACAATAAGGACACATAAATGTGTCCTTATTGTACTTATGCGCAAACACTGACATTTGAAGAGAGAAGGACGGAATGCAAATCCAATCACACTCGGCTTTAGACTAGATGAGTGCGTCAGAGGTGTTTAACAACTTAACTTCTCAAGATTCTTATTTACTTAGGACGATAAACCCCCTAATAAAGCAGCAAGTCCTCACAGGCTCTGTTGTCATCTATTGAAGACCTGTCACGACCAGCTGCCAGAGCGCTCCGTCCCTGCAACCTAGAAACACTTCATCAGAGATTCTGTTCACACGAAGACAAAAACCTCTTTCTGGAACAATGACCCATGTCCAGGGGCTTTACCTTTCCTGGAGATGAAGACCTCCATCACTCTCTCTCTTGCTCTCTCACAAGGAAATTTGCCAACATACTGAACCCCTTCAGTTTTTTATTTTTATTTTGTACAAATATCTTAAGCGAGTAGATGACGCCATCCTGTCAACGCTATTATAGCTGGTGCCTGCACCAGCGTCACCACACGTCCAAACCTTATGTCGGGGTCGTCTTTGTCGACTTGTCCATTGCCTCCAAGACAATCTAGTCTCCCCTGACAGGGACACCTGCAACAGAAGCTCCTTCATATTGATGGACCTTCTGGTCATCTGTCATTCCTGACAAAGAGAGAAGAGCAAATAAGGAGCGGCGGCTCCACCAGCACCGCCTTCCCTCTGGGACGCCACATTGCTCCACCATCTCAGACGGCGTGACCGACTCTGAGGCGGCGGACCACTGCTGTGACCCACCTTGACATAAACATAAATTGCCCTAAAATGCAATTCCTCCGAAGAAGTAAATCATCAGTAAGGGGGTAACATTTCATTGAACCAATCAGCGTGATGGTGTGGTTCAGAGCATTAGAAGCCAGTGGTCAGGCAGAAGGTCGAGATTGAAGTCACCAATGTCCGTTCTTCAGAAGGCTGTAGGTCTGTTGACTGTAAACTGTATTTAACCGTCGCTATTCTATGTACATGAACTGCATATCTTACATTTTATCTTACTTATTATGAAGGGGTGTCATGAGTCACCTTCCAAAAGTTCTAATTCGCAGCGAGAGAGCTAAAACAAAAACGAAAGGTGCTTTTATTTAAATCCGGGGGCTTTTTTTTTTGGTTTGTTTAACTGTTTTCAATCCAGCGGTAAATAAAAAAAGATTATTAAACAATTTCCTATTCACACAATTAATTAAGGAGGTTATTAGGGTAATGAACATAACTGCTGTTTAGGCTTTCATTTCACGGAGGGGAAAACAAGCCTATCGGGATTCATTCATATCCTCGGATTCAGGTAGTTACACGGTCACATGGCTTTTAAGTAAACGCTCAAGGTGTGCCTCTGGTGTTATTGGTGAAAACATGAACTAAAAGAATGTACGAAAAAGTGAGCACAAACATCAACTTCGGAAACTCTAGAGAATCCTTCTCTTAATTCCCTGACGTCAAGAAGAAACGGTTGCATAAACTGCTTCGCTGACACAGTGTTTGATTTTCAAGCTTTGAAAGGCATACTGTCGTAAAGGAATAGGACGTTTAAAGCTTGAATAAACTCGAAACTCTCTCTTAATGCGTTTTAAAGGCACATAATCATAATTATATTGGTTTCTCAAGGTTTCCTGTTTCCTTTACATGTGTGCTGCTACACCCCGAGGCCACAGCCAACTCCGTACTGACATTAACATTATTGACTCAACAATGTTGGAGCCCTTTATGCAAATAACTTTTAATTTTCCACACCTACATATATACCTTTATTCAAAAAATTCCCTCTGCGCGGCGATCATTAAAAATAAACGTCATGGAATGTAAACATGGTGACAACAGCAACAACTCTCGGTCATTGTGGTTTCATAGTATGTAGTTGGCCATTTGGTCCTTATTAATGCTCCACTAAAGCTGTACCGATATGGGCGAAACTACATTAGATTATTGAGACCTTACGTTGGCCTATCAAGCTCTGTTATAAAATGGCAATAAATTCATTAAACGCCTCATACCCAAAGTGGTAATCCTACACTGCAAGTCCCAGAATTCCATTCAAAACGGCTAACTGCGGTATTTTATCATCGGAGGGTGCTGTTCCTTTTTTTGTGAACTTTCATCCACATCACTAGTTTACTGACCACATCGCTGGTTTATAATATGAACTGCTGCTGCCTCTTCGCTTCCTGCACACGCCCAATTTCTGCATTCTTGCCGGGAAAAGCGGACCCAGCCGCCACCAGTGGAAACAGCGCGTAGAGGAAGTACATGCATCACGCAAATGGAAGAGGCTGCAGTCCCGGCACTGCAGTCCTAGGACGACCTTTGGACCCGAGTTTTTTGTGACAGCACCACCTAGCAAATGATCACTTTAAAGGTTTATTCCACCCAAATACTACTTTCTGTCTAACTACTTAGAGTTGTAAAGGTTTATTCCACCCAAATACTACTTTGTTTAACTACTTCTGGTTTTAAGGTTAATTCTACCCAATACTACTTTCTGTCGAACTACTTATAGTTTTAAAACTTTATTCCACCCAAATACTACAATTTTAAAGGTTTATTCCACCCAAATACTACTTTCTGTCTAGGTATTTAGAATTTTAAAGGTTTATTCCACCCAAATAATACTTTCTGTCCAAGTACTTATAATTTCAAATGTTAATTCGACCCAACTACTACTTTCCGTCTAACTACTTATAGTTTTTAAAGGTTTATTCCACCCAAACACTACTTTCCGTCAAACTATTTATAGTTTTAAAGGTTTATTCCACCCAAATACTACAATTTTAAAAGTTTATTCCACCCAAATACTTATTTATATCTAACTAT
The DNA here is from genome assembly GCF_960531495.2 of Zeus faber. NCBI lineage: Eukaryota > Metazoa > Chordata > Actinopteri > Zeiformes > Zeidae > Zeus > Zeus faber. The sequence goes on from NC_137198.1 coordinate 14,155,466, forward strand.
CTATAGTTTTAAAGGTTTATTCCATTCAAATAATACTTTCTGTCCAAGTACTAATAGTTTTTAAAGGTTTATTCCACCCAAATACTACTTTCTGTCTAACTACTCATAGGTTAGAGGTGGTTAAAGTTATGGTGTCGTCTTGTGCATGTGTCCTAGAAACACGGTCCTTGGTTATCCTGGGCTGTCACGAAAAACTAGCGGTCCTTGAAACGCGGCCCTAAAACTGCAGCCTCCTCTGTCATGGGAACACAGGGTACAGTGTACTCAGCCCATCCAAATAGTACTTTTCTGTCCAAGTACTTATAGTTTTGAAGGTTTATTCACCCAAATACTACTTTCCACATAACTACTTAAGAGTTTTAAAGGTTTATTCCACCAAAATACTACTTTCTGTCTAACTACTTATAGTTTGAAAGGTTTATGCAACCCAAATACTAATTTATATCAAACTACATATAGTTTTAAAGGTTTATTGCATTCAAATACAGTTCACTTCAGTTTCACTACTTAGTTTCACTACTTATAGTTTATAAAGGTTTATTCCACCCAAACACTACTTTCCAATTCACTACTTATAGTTTTAAAGGTTTATTCCACCCAAATACTACAATTTTAAAAGTTTATTCCACCCAAATACTTATTTATATCTAACTATCTATAGTTTTAAAGGTTTATTCCATTCAAATAATACTTTCTGTCCAAGTACTAATAGTTTTTAAAGGTTTATTCCACCCAAATACTACTTTCTGTCTAACTACTCATAGGTTAGAGGTGGTTAAAGTTAGGGTGTTGTCTTGTGCATGTGTCCTAGAAACACGGTCGAGGACGCACGCGCCCTTGTGGATTAATGGGACCTCTGTCGATAGGGTGAGCAGCTTCAGATATCTGGGAGTCCACATCACAGAGGACTTAACATGGACTGTTCACACAGACACTCTGGTGAGAAAGGCGAGGCAGCGTCTCTACCACCTCAGGCAGCTGAGGAAATTCCGGGTCTCGGTGAGGATCCTCAAGTCCTTCTACTCTGGAGCAGTGGAGAGCATCCTGACAGGCAACATCACTGCCTGGTTTGGGAACTGTACTGCCCAGGACAGGCGGGCCCTGCAGAGGGTGGTGCGTTCAGCTGAACGTACCACTGGAACTACCCTCCCCCCCTTGCAGGAGTTATACACCAGGAGGTGTAGTAGCAGAGCCCGTAGGATCATGAAGGATCCTCATCACCCCAACAACGGACTGTTTCAGCTGCTGCGGTCAGGCAAGCGCCTCCGCAGTCACACAGCGAGAACAGAGAGACTGAGACGGAGTTTCTTCCCTCAAGCCATCAGAACTGTCAACGCTGACCTCACCAGGGGTCCTAACTGAGCCATGCACTAGGCTCCACTACCTACTGTACTGTATGTAGCATACTGTACCGCATACTGTATCACTGTTCAGGGTTGTTCGTGATGCCGTATTGCTGCGCCGTACTGTTGTATACTGTGCTGTATTATCCCAAACACTACCTCACACTATTCACATTCACATGCCACTTTAATTCACATGCCACTTTAAATGCACATATCTGTATATACATAGCCATATTCCTTCAACCTATTCCATTTTATTTCAATTTATTTTTTATTGTATTTTATTCTATATATTTTTTATCTTATTCTATAAGTATTCCACTTACTGTATTACGTTTTAGGAGTCAGTTAGTCGGTCTATTAGAAAGGAATCTTCTACTTTTTATTTTATTTTATTTTTGTACTTTTTCCTAGGACTTATTGTGTGCTATCACCGGGTGCGTTGCATTACATTTCACTGCATATATGTATGGAAGTATGTATATGTATGTGACAAATAAAAATCTTGAATCTTGAATCTTGAATCTTGAATCTTGAATCCTTGGTTATCCTGGGCTGTCACGAAAAACTAGCGGTCCTTGAAACGCGGCCCTAAAACTCCAGCCTCCTCTGTCATGGGAACACAGGGTACAGTGTACTCAGCCCATCCAAATAGTACTTTTCTGTCCAAGTACTTGTAGTTTTGAAGGTTTATTCACCCAAATACTACTTTCCGCATAACTATTTAAGAGTTTTAAAGGTTTATTCCACCCAAATACTACTTTCTGTCTAACTACTTATAGTTTGAAAGGTTTATTCCACCCAAATACTACAATTTTAAAGGTTTATGCAACCCAAATACTAATTTATATCAAACTACATATAGTTTTAAAGGTTTATTGCATTCAAATACTACTTTCAGTTTCACTACTTATAGTTTATAAAGGTTTATTCCACCCAAACACTACTTTCCAATTCACTACTTATAGTTTTAAAGGTTTAGTCCACCCAAATACTACTTTCCGTCAAACTATTTATAGTTTTAAAGGTTTATTCCACCCAAATACTACAATTTTAAAAGTTTATTCCACCCAAATACTTATTTATATCTAACTATCTATAGTTTTAAAGGTTTATTCCACCCAAATACTACTTTCTGTCTAACTACTCATAGGTTAGAGGTGGTTAAAGTTATGGTGTCGTCTTGTGCATGTGTCCTAGAAACACGGTCCTTGGTTATCCTGGGCTGTCACGAAAAACTAGCGGTCCTTGAAACGCGGCCCTAAAACTGCAGCCTCCTCTGTCATGGGAACACAGGGTACAGTGTACTCAGCCCATCCAAATAGTACTTTTCTGTCCAAGTACTTATAGTTTTGAAGGTTTATTCACCCAAATACTACTTTCCACATAACTACTTAAGAGTTTTAAAGGTTTATTCCACCAAAATACTACTTTCTGTCTAACTACTTATAGTTTGAAAGGTTTATTCCACCCAAATACTACTTTCTGTCTAACTACTTATAGTTGGAAAGGTTTATTCCACCCAAATACTACAATTTTAAAGGTTTATTCCACCCAAATACTACTTTCTGTCTAGGTATTTAGAATTTTAAAGGTTTATTCCACCCAAATAATACTTTCTGTCCAAGTACTTATAATTTCAAATGTTAATTCGACCCAACTACTACTTTCCGTCTAACTACTTATAGTTTTTAAAGGTTTATTCCACCCAAACACTACTTTCCGTCAAACTATTTATAGTTTTAAAGGTTTATTCCACCCAAATACTACAATTTTAAAAGTTTATTCCACCCAAATACTTATTTATATCTAACTATCTATAGTTTTAAAGGTTTATTCCATTCAAATAATACTTTCTGTCCAAGTACTAATAGTTTTTAAAGGTTTATTCCACCCAAATACTACTTTCTGTCTAACTACTCATAGGTTAGAGGTGGTTAAAGTTATGGTGTCGTCTTGTGCATGTGTCCTAGAAACACGGTCCTTGGTTATCCTGGGCTGTCACGAAAAACTAGCGGTCCTTGAAACGCGGCCCTAAAACTGCAGCCTCCTCTGTCATGGGAACACAGGGTACAGTGTACTCAGCCCATCCAAATAGTACTTTTCTGTCCAAGTACTTATAGTTTTGAAGGTTTATTCACCCAAATACTACTTTCCACATAACTACTTAAGAGTTTTAAAGGTTTATTCCACCCAAATACTACTTTCTGTCTAACTACTTATAGTTTGAAAGGTTAATTCCACCCAAATACTACTTTCTGTCTAACTACTTATAGTTGGAAAGGTTTATTCCACCCAAATACTACAATTTTAAAGGTTTATGCCACCCAAATACTAATTTATATCAAACGACATATAGTTTTAAAGGTTTATTCCATTCAAATACTACTTTCTGTTTCACTACTTATAGTTTATAAAGGTTTATTCCACCCAAACACTACTCTCCGATTCACTACTTATAGTTTTAAAGGTTTAGTCCACCCAAATACTACTTTCCGTCAAACTATTTATAGTTTTAAAGGTTTATTCCACCCAAATACTACAATTTTAAAAGTTTATTCCACCCAAATACTTGTTTATATCTAACTATCTATAGTTTTAAAGGTTTATTCCATTCAAATAATACTTTCTGTCCAAGTACTAATAGTTTTTAAAGGTTTATTCCACCCAAATACTACTTTCTGTCCAACTACTCATAGGTTAGAGGTGGTTAAAGTTAGGGTGTCGTCTTGTGCATGTGTCCTAGAAACACGGTCCTTGGTTATCCTGGGCTGTCACGAAAAACTAGCGGTCCTTGAAACGCGGCCCTAAAACTGCTGCCTCCTCTGTCATGGGAACACAGGGTACAGTGTACTCAGCCCATCCAAATAGTACTTTTCTGTCCAAGTACTTATAGTTTTGAAGGTTTATTCACCCAAATACTACTTTCTGTCTAACTACTTATAGTTTGAAAGGTCTATTCCACCCAAATACTACAATTTTAAAGGTTTATGGCACCCAAATACTAATTTATATCAAACTACATATGGTTTTAAAGGTTTGTTCCATTCAAATACTACTTTTCGTTTCACTACTTATAGTTTTTAAAGGTTTATTCCACCCAAATACCACTTTCTGTGAAAGTACTTATAATTTTTAAAAGTCTATTCCACCCAAATACTACTTTATGCCTTACCACTCGTATTTTTAGGGAAGAGGTTAGAGATGGTTGAAATTCGGGTGTCGTCAATCTTGCCCATGTGTCCTTAGAAACGCGGCCCTTGGTTATCCTCGGCCGCCACGAAAAACTAGCGGTGCTCGAAACGCGGCCCTGAACCTCCAGCCTCCTCCGTCGCGGGGACACACACGGTACGGTACACGGCACCCGGTACGGTACACGGCACCCGGTACGGTACACGGCACACGGTACGGTACACGGCACCCGGTACACAACCCGCCCGCCGCGGAGGACCGTGTCGGTATTGTTACGTCCGTGGCCCTTTAAGAAACTCCATGTTTTTGCAACATGATGCGTCAACACGAAAAGCGGATGATGTTGTTATGTAAAAAAATGCTGAAGTGGGTCGCCGTTGGTTGAAAACCGCGGGTGAAAACATCCACCCGTTAGTGCATTTCTGAATTATAATAATAGTTGAATTACCGGACCGCGGGTTTTTTTTTTTTTTTGTTTGTTTATTTTTGTGTGCTCCGGCAGCGCGTGTTGGAGAGAAGCTCGGGTCGGATCAACGCAACTCAACCGGGAGTCCCGGAGTGAGCTTTTCGTCACCCGCCGTGGAGAAGCTCCACCTGACCCGCCGCCGGCTTTCCGCGTCGGCTAAACTGACCCGGGACGCCGAACTTAAAAGATCTCCGCGACGCCGGGTCATCAACCGGAGAGTGGAATCTACCGTAGAGAGTGACGGCGTGGGGAGCTGTCGGGGGAGGAGGAGGAGGAGGAGGAGGAGGAGGAGGTTGACAGCTTCCAACTTCCAACTTCCAACGGCTCTTTCTGCTTCTGTTTTACCCCCATTTCTCCTTCTGTTTGCGGGGAGCAGGTGGGACCACTGGTGAGTACACGGTCCTTGCACCAGCACCACCAGCGTGGATGTTGTTAGCTGGAGGACAGCTGTGCAATTCAGACAAAAGAACAACAATGAAATAAAAAGGCACGTACACGTACATCAACGGTGTTCGACACGCGGGGTTATGGGCTCAAGTAGGTTTCATCTTGGACATAAAGGTTCGATCGTATTGTGTTCAATTGGAAAACGAACCAAACCAAGTTTGATATCGGCGGCTTTGTTTGCTGTAATGAAATGAAGGCCAATAGTTCTCGTTGTTTTAACCATAATTGTCAGTGGCCTCTGCCTGTCCAACTTCTTTTCTTTTTTATTTTTTTTTTTGTATATTTTTCTACACTGAAAGTATATCCGCAGTATATAAAGTATGTTAGAAGTCGATTTTTTTTTTCCCATTTAAAACTTTTGGTCCCTCTTATTTACGTGTAGCTACTAATTTAAAATACATCTTTAGTGTACTAGTCGTTAATATGCTGTAAGTGAAGTGTAAGTACATTTTGAAACATCAGCCTAACTTAAGCTGTACTTTCATATAGCTATCAAATGTGTACTGTTTTGGTAACCCAAAAGTACACGAAAAATCTGTAATATATTTAAGGACAACTTCTAACACACTAAATGACACTTCAGTAGTTTCAATTCAAAACAATATATTGTGAACACAATAAGTATAATAATAATAAGAAGAAGAAGAAGAATTTTTATTTTATTTTTTTCTCTTTTTTTATTTGGGTATAGCCAGGGTATGATGTGTCTGTCCTCCTCCGGGTGTCAGGGCATAGCATCATGGATGAAACTGCATTAGTGCCACACGCAAGGCACAGAGCTGGACATAAATCCTGCAAGTAATCCTATTATTTCTGCAGAAGTATGCTCCTGTGCCCTAAGCATAATGGGGATGGTACGAAAAAACATCTTCCTCTTCCTGCTGACTGTGAGCCAGGCGGCTGATAGACGATAAGAAAGCCAAGTGGTGGAACACCGAGGCACAGTATACAGTTATATTGGAATAGAAAACACATTTTGTGACTCCGCGCCTGTGTCATAGTAGTGTGTGTCTGTGACGGTTCTAGAAAGGGCCAGGTTTGCTGCCCTGATTGTTCTGAAACCTGCATCGGGGAACTCTTTTCTTCTTTCTTTCTTTTTCTCTTTTTTTTTTTTTCCTTGTTTGTCTTTTATGAAAATGTCACCAAATTTATTTTCAGCAAAAGCGAATTGATCAAAATAGGAATAAAGGGCGTCCGCGTGATAATGCTGGCTTTTACTGCAATGCTCTCTTGCTCCTGACGCAATAGGATTTCAGTAGTTTATGCAAGATGACTCTGTTTATTTTGACCATCTTTAGTGCAATGTAGGAAATAGGTTCATCTAAATATTTATATACTTATAACTTATATAATACTTATAACTCACAGCGCTCTGTTACGAGGAAAGTGTGACTTGAGGCTTTCAACCACAAATTACAGGATGGTGCGTTGTTTTTTTTATTTGTTTGCATATGCTTTACCTTCAGAACAAGCTTATCTCCATGTGTTAGTTGTTTAAATAGTTCACTGCTTTGAGCGAGTGGTGAATTCCAGTGGTGGCTGTTTAGTCCACTTCTCTAAAACCCGTCCCATGGCCCTCATCTCCCCCTTTCTCTGTGTCTATGACCTAGTGATGAAAGGTTTGGCTCTTTTTTTGGACGCAGCAAAAGGATTTGTCAGATTTTCAGACTCTTTGGCCGTTTGAGTCAGGTGGTATAATGCTCAGGTGAGCGAGGGAGCGCGTGCTGTGAGAGCCAGAAGAGTCGGCTCAGCTCTTGAGTTGCTGATTCTCCCAGGAAACGTTGAATTTTGTCAAAGCCATTTATTTGGACAGAAGAATACAAACTTTGGAACCCGAAAGCCTAATTCTCTTTAAATGATCTCTTCTGGCAGAGACATGTGACGTGTACAGTAAATCCGTCACATTTAATATGAATTATGCCAAATGCCTTGGCTGTGTTTCCACATTAATTTTCTCCTAATTCTTTTCAGTTTGCGAGTAAAAGACTCTCTCTCTTGCTTGCCCATTCGCTGAGGTGAAATTTAAGCAGCTAGTCGGGATCGTAGCTGGGCTGCTTGGGGCGCCTGCGTGACTTTCGGCTCACGGCTCTTTTCGTTTCGCGAATCGAGCGTCTTGAGTCATTAAAAAATAAAATAAAATCAGTTCGCTCCGAATGAATCGTTTGCGAGTTCTGCATCACTACCGTCCCTCCTCCCCCTCCCTCCTTCTCTTTTGTCAACTCTATCTAATTCTCTCTTCTCTTATTCACCCTGGCACGAGGCCAGAGCCACAGCTGTGGGAGTCGCAGGTCTTATAGGAGAGGAGGTATAGGATTTGCTGGAGGTGCGGGTGGGGGTGGAGGCGGGAACAGAAACAGAGGCCCAAAGACCGGCTTCAGCTGTCGCCCGGTCCACAGCTGCGGTTGACGTGGGGTCTGGAGCCGGTGCCTCGCTCCATTATCACACTCCCGAGGTTGTTTACAAGGGCTGGGTGTTTAGGATATTGAATGCTGCTTGGCTGGGGCCGAACAGAAGCCCTCACTGTGACGGCCAAACGTCAGGCTGCGCCGCTGAAAAGCACACGGCACCGAGTGTCCTTCACTTTGGCACTTAACTAAAAGCGAGAGTGAGGCCCCAGCAGGCGGCTGAGCGGGACAGACAGGCTGACACTCCTTCCCTCCTTCCTCCCTCCCTCCCTCCCTCCCTCAGCCGTGTTGGAAATATAGCGAGTAACCTCGTCGCTCGCACACTCATTGTTAGTGAAGATTATGGCAATCTCTCTCTCTCTCCCTCCCTCTCTCTCTCCCTCTTTCTCTCCCCCTCTCTCTCTTTATGACATGTCCATTCAACACTCTTAATTCTTTCCCTTCTCGCCCGCAGCATGTTTTTTCACACACTCTTCATTGTTCCTCTTCATTTATTTATTTATTTATTTATTTTTGTCTTTCCAACCATTGTCCCTCTCCGTCTCTGGAAGGCGACGTCAGACGTCTGTGTCTCGGAGCACCTGTCAGGCGGTGACACCGGGTGCTGGAAGTGGAAAGAATTGCCGGCGTGATTTCTGGTGCTTGGACGTTTCATTCGTTCTCTCAACCTTCTCTCCCCTCCTCCATCTCCTCTCCCGACCTCTGGCCATCATCATCATTCGGCTTCTCTGGTCTCTCTGTTTTTTTTTTTTGTTTTTGTTTTTTTGTTTTTTTTCTCTCCATCTCTGTCAGTCGTATTTCCCACTATCTCGTCTCATCTTTTTGAAGAGCAACGACAGAAGCAGCTAATTACACGCCCTGTCCGACGTTCTAAAGATGAAAAGTCGTCCTCAACAATGACATTCCTCTCCACTGTGAATTTATTTTGAACACCCCAACATTGACACACTGAATACTGTACAAATGTTGGCCGATCGTCTTCTTTTAGTGCATATATATTCAACTCTTTCCTTCCACACAGTACAACTATGATAGTGACACAAGACAGTTCCTTCATCGTGACGGACCCTGATTATCTCCATTTTCCAATAAAACCTGTCAAATGGGAAACAATCTGTATTCCAAAAACTGAACGAGTCATCTTGCAGCCAAGCAACAGACTTTAATTGTGTTATTAACTTTATGCATCCAATAAAATAGAGAAGAGGTTATTTATATCCATGTCACATATGATCAATATCATATATTCATCATATCCTGGGGAAAAACTGGGGGAGTGGGATGGTTGGACTGTGGAGTACCTAAACCCCCTGTTCCGTGCCTTGGATGTCGTTTGGCAGTGAAAGCAAACCTGAAATGCTATAAAAGTTTAATAATGTTTTAATCTCGTGTCCGAGGGAGGGAGAGCGAGAGGCAGAGGGAGAGAGAGGCAGGGAGAGAGGGAGGGAGAGAGAGAGAGAGATTCGTTTTGTGTCCGTGCAGGTTTGCCTGCCAGAGAAGGGCAGTGCAGCTCGAGACCATTATGATGCTTGGGTGCTTTTTGTTGCTCTGTAGTCGTACCTCGTTTTCAGGCTATTATTATAGTGTTGTGTGTGCAGCTTTAGTGTGGTTCAGTGCGGGTCAGCCTCCCTGCGCTCACGCCTCATTAAGTGACACTCAGCTCGTTTACAGCCGTTAATTACACACTGTAAAGCTGATATTGATGATGCCAATTAGCCGTTATACCAATTAAGATGGATCTTTTGGCGATATGCCAGCCCGACGGCATAATGGCTGAATAAACATTTCGTTTTTAACACTGGTACATTCACTGGTTGTTTTGTGCAAATTGAGAGCCAATTATTATGCCAATAAGTCCTAAAAGTTAGAGCTGCAATCCATAGATTTGTTGCCGTTGTTTTGTCTTTGTCACTTGAGGTGGACGGAATATTTTTTTTCTTCCGAGGGGGCTGCTTCTTTCTTGTGAATGTTCATCCATATCAACAATTTACTGACCACAACGAGCTACGCTGCCTTGTCAAATTCACCGTGGCATTGCATTTTTCCTGGTATGGCGGACCCAGCCACCAACAGTGGAAACAATATACAAAATAAATCTCACGGATAACCACTTTAAGACTATTCGATCACCATTAATGCCTAACATTTACCAAGCTGAATTGAAGACATTTTAAGACTTAAAAACCTTTCACTTCTTGCATGTGCTCGATTAGCTGCATACAGGAATGGCGGACCCCGCCGCCAACAGTGGAAACGCTTCATAGAGGAATCACATACACAACAGCCAACACATCGAACGGCTGTTTCTTATAAAGTACCGGCTAAACCAAGTATCAAATATGGGATTTTCTATTAAACAAAGTCATTTCACAGATTACCACTGCAGAACTATATCATGACTTGGAAGGCTTAAAGTGGATTATGCTCCTTTTGACACAAGTCCGTATAGGTCTCTGAGGTCCGCAAAACATGTTTTTGAAGTTGTTTGCTGAAAATACCACTCAGATTATGCATTACAACCATTCTAACATACCTCTAAATCCATTGTGTTCCTGACGCCCTGCGTCAGTGGGTGGAGCCACCCTCCTGAGGCCACAAGTTATGCTAGCCAGTGGGGTGTGCAGACGTTCTGGGTTTCGTTTCATTTACTCCTTAACTTTGACTGATTTCACCTTATGCCGCATTCAGACTTTGTGATTCGGGCCTGATTTTCCACTCGCCGACAAGTTTTTTGAGATCGCCGAGAAAACCCCCAAATCGGATGAAAATCATAGCGCGCTCCCATGAGTGACGAGCGTGTGCCGTGAACTGCTCACAACTCGATCCGACTGCTCGCCAAGCGCAGACACCGGTGAGACATCAGGCGGGTTAAATATCTGGTCGTGTCAGGATCGAGTCGGGCGTGACGCAACGAGCTACACCCAATAAGCGCAGACGCAGGGTGGGGGCGAGAAGGAGAGACGGGAGTGCGCCGAAGCAGCAACCAGAAACACTCAACATACCTATTTAACTTCTCTTCTCTAGGTTTTTAATATATTTCTTATTTAAATTCTGCTTTTCTTCGTTTTGTTTTTTTTACAGTGTCCTGCGTATGGTATCGCTTCAATTCTGGTGTAACCTCTCGTGTGTTTTCGTGACAAAACGTAGTTTGGCCTGCCGTTGATCAGTAGTTTAGTGTGAAACCACGACTTCAAGATTCCCGATCACAAGACAAAGTTGTGTAGTATGAACAGTACAGCGGTCTGACTGGATTATCAATCCACCAAAATCTGTTTCTGAACATATTTGAAGCGGAAGTAAGCAATCCAGTTGCTGAATCTTCACTCATATTAGATCTACAAGGCCTGATTTAAAAGATTGTGTCTCGACTTTCGTTACCTTTCCCCATGCTTGTCGAGGACACCGCACCGAGACGCCGCACCGGCACTCTCGCATGCAGGGATTTTTTTGTTTCATGTAAACGTTGGGGGGAAAAAACGAAATACATCCATCCTATGATAAAAACACACTTTTTATTGGTTTTGTTTGGAGGAACGCATAGCAGATCAGCAGATGACCATGTAAATAAATCCGCGGGGAGCTGACGTCAGTTCGTGCCGAAAGTGGAAAAATATCTTTGGAAACCGAGCGTTCAGAGTGGTCGAGAGCCCCTGCGTTCTGCTCACATAGTTTACCTTCATCTCATATGAACATCTGACATTGTAACATTATATATATGACAGAAAATAAGGAAGAGCATAATAGGTCGCCTTTAATATTCATCAAAATGAATTTAAGACATTTTAAGACTTCAGTCGCAGATCAATTGCACACAAGAATGGCGGACCCCGCCAGCATCAGTGGAAACAGCATGTCGAGGAAGCACATACACAACGCAAATACAACCCAGCACAAAGGCTTTTTTTTTTTTTTATAAAGTACCAGCTAAAGGAATTAGGAATCTAGGGATTTTTTGTCAACAAAATATCCCTACGAATTACCACTTTAACGTTGCATGTAAACCAACTGGTTTGGTCCAGTTGGTGGTCGTGGGGGTGTGATCCATAACTGCAGCACTGGATCTATTGACGACTGATCGATTGAGATGGTCCCATGTCCTGACCTTTTGACAAACCCGTGTTGAGATGATAGAACTTTGACAGATGCCTGTGTGTGTGTGTGTGTGTGTGTGTGTGTGTGTGTGTGTGTGTGTGTGTGTGTGTGTGTGTGTGTGTGTGTGTGTGTGTGTGTGTGTGTGTCGCGCGCGCGCGCCTGTACGCGTGCGTGCGTTGGGCTGATCGGGTGTGTGTGTGTGCGTGCGTGCGTGCGTTGGGCTGATCGGGACCGTGCGCGGTGCGTCGGAGTCCCGGTGCAGCGGCGATGCAGCGCATGAATCTCATCTCCAGAAGTAGGTCACCGATTCACCGCGTCTCTCCCTCTCTGTGGAGTGGGAGCTCGGTCCGCGGATCGGCTCCACGCAGCCTCGCATAGAGACTTGACACGGAGGAAGCAGCACCGGATTATTTGTCATTATTTCTTCCGAGGTATTGGACCACCAACTCCACCGTCTAGTATTCCGGTAGGATTATATTTATATTTGTATGAGCGCTTGTGGGGTTTTTTTAAGCGACAAGGGCTCCGATCCACTGGCGATATCGTGATTTGGTTCGATTGATCGAGCAGCATTTACCGAAGCTCGATCGCAGGTCGATCGCTCGTCCCCCGGAGCGTTTTTTTTTTTTTTTTTTCTTCGAAATATCACAACCTAGAAAGCGACAAAATTGACATTTTCATTTCGCACCGCATGCTGTTGGGTGAACTATCCAGGAGCATGTGGTGTGTTGTGTTTATTCCAGCCTCGGATTCTGCGTTTCACTTTTTGCTTTTTTTTTATTGTTATTTTTTTAATTATTATTTTTTTTTAATGCACAATTATTAAGATGCGTCGTCGGGAGTTGTCGGGTGGGTGTTTATACTTGGTGCATGGAAGTGGGGATGTGGTGCTGCTGGTGGGACTGGGAGCGATGGTCTGGACAAACAGCCGGTGATACGCCCTGTGGAAGCTCCACGCCTCGTGGCGAGTAGATTAAATAGTGTGCACCCTGGACCGTGTCCTTTCTCATACCAGGGTGTCCTCGAAAAGTCCTAAAATGCCTTCAATTCAGTTGGGCAAATATTAACCCTTGCACGTCACTGGCTTTAAAGTGGTAATCCGTGAGATTATTTTGTTGGCAAAATCCCATATTTGATACTTAATTTCAGCCGGCACTTAATAAGAAACAGCCGTTAAATGTGTGTGTGTTGTGTATGTTTGTGTTGCTCCCCTATCTGCGGTTTCCATTGTTGGTGGCGGGGTCCGCCTTTCCCGGCAAGAACGCAAGAAGTCAGAATGAGGTGAATTTGATAAAGCAGCAGGTAGTCCTGGTCAGTGAACTGTCGATACGGATGAACAGCATCCTCAAGGGTGCTGGACAAATATCCCCACCACCACCTGTCTTAAAGGGATTAAATGTAACTCTCCGATAAACTCTGTGTTAAACGATAATACACAGGATTTAATGTAAATCCCTCGTGTCGGTAATTGGAGAATGGTACACACACACACACAGTTGCCAAACAACTTCACACAGTTCCGTATAAATGAATTTTCATGCATACGGAATTCATCGAAATTCTTTAAAGTTTCCCTCAGCGGTGTGTGAATCTGGTAACCCAGAAATTATAAATGATTTTAAATACTGATATGTTCTAACACATTTTAGATGACATATTTTATCAAATAATATAATATTATTTGTTAAAATCACTGCAGCTTAGCTTCAGAAACTCCGTTTTCATGGAGGTTATTTGAGTATCACTTATAAATGTGGCATAGATTATCCAACCCTTATGTAATTGAGATCCGAATTAGCACTTAGTATGCAGAATTATTAAGTGGATAGTTCAGCATTTGATGTCAGTTTGTCAATCAATAAGTATTTTCATGTTAATCCGACCTTCACAAGTTGTGATGGACTACTGATCCTTCAGTGTTAATGGAAGTGAAAAGGGAACGTGTGGGTCAGTATGTTTAGTATGTGCTTAGTAGCGCTTTTAGTATTTGTCCGAAACAATAGGATGCATCAAAATAGGGTGCAAACAAAATGTACCGGGACGACATACTACACTACGCTGGCAACGCATTGTCAGGGCAAGACAGCGATTAAAATGTTCTATACAACGTGCTGAAAATATGCGTTGCTGAAGACAGGGATTTTTTTGCTCACACACTTAAAAGTACGCTGGATGGAGTACGCACATCGAGCGTCTAAGATACATAATATGCCATTCAGACGCAGGGACGGTGCTTAAAAATGGTAAAACTCTCCATTTTAAAATGGAGAATTGAGAGAAACTTTGTTGTTTGATCTGTCCGTCTACCATGCTGTGGATTTTACTCTAAATCATTTGTATCCTATTTGTGTTGGATGTGTCAAGTTTATATATATATATATATATATATATATATATATATATATATATATATATATATATACACACACACACACACACACACACACACTCACAAATGTCATGTGTAGAATATATTTGTCCTGTAAAATATGAATCTCAAATAACAACAACGTTATCGGTTTAAAAATAAAAAGAAATATTACCCAGGGCAAGTGGGCGGAAATCATTTTTTCAGCAGAAGACAATGTTCGGTAATGAGCAATTCTTTCTGTACCCACGCATGTCGTCTCCATGCGAAGCAGCTTGATTTGATACCAACAGAAGCAAACTCAATGCGAGTCTCCTTCTTGTTATCTGTGAAATTTAATTCCTCTTTCATGGATTGCATTTCATGGTTGGCTGAGTCAGTCAGGAGTAAGAGTGTACTGGGTTATGCGATGGTTGATGATACGCTGCTGGAAAGTGCTGTCCGCTCCCAAAACAAGCCAGCAGGCCGTCTGCAGCGCAGTACTTTGGGAATTATTCTGATAGAGGACAGAAAACATCAAGCATCTTTGCAGTTTCTATCAAAGATTTAGATTTTTTTTGTTTTGTTTTGGGGTTTTTTTGTTGAGCAACAAGTGCCAGTTCTATACTGTCTGGAGGTTTGTCCATCATCCAGTTTGTCCAGTTGTTCCTAAAATGTATTGACGGAACAGAAACCAGCTCGTTTCTGAGCTCCTCCTTAGACTGGGGCTGCTCCTCCGTGTCCCTCTGATTGCTTCCATAAAAATGTTGAAGGAACTTGGTCCGCATAGCACACCCACAATAATTAATGGACAAGGGAGGTAGAGGACAGGGGGGATGCTAGACGGGGGGAGGGACCTTTCTCGTGCTTTCTATTTTTCAGGGAGACACTAGCTTTTTTGTTTTCCTACTAAACAGTAAGGAAACTACTGTTCACTGTCCCCTGCTGGCAATTTGTCTTGTAACCTGCAGAGACGCGATGATTTCTTGCGTGGGGTTAAAAAATGATTAATGGCACACTTGGGTGTCCTGTAAATCTTGTGCCCGAATTGATGAAATCACTTAAAAGATTATTTGGCCATCAGTATGCAGTGCCACATCAATTTGAGCAGAGTCGGTCTTCAATTTTGATCCATAAATATTATCATCATTATAATTTGGATTGTTACCAAACGGTTGATTGCTGCTTTCCTTTGGGCAGACTGTTCGAACCGAACCATCCCAAAGAAAAAAACGTGCTGCCAGCAAGTAGCTTTAAAACTGCTTTAACAAAGATCTCCGGTGGAAAATACTCTGACAACCAACCCGTTGCAAAGGCACCGGGAGATACGTCTTCCCAACGAATGTTAGCTGCCTTGTTTGTTGATATTCCCTCCTTTTATAAACCATGTTGACAGGAGCTTGACTGTATCTTGGCTCTCCACAACGTTCTGGACCTCCCTGCTTGATTGAAACCTCGGTCACTCCCAAACCCACTTTGAAGCTGCAATATGTGATGATATGTGGTGTAAAGCGGCGGGGGCGGAGGTAGAAGGCGACGTCTGATTGATGTGTTGCTCTCATACCTCTATCAGTACAAACAGAATTTATCACGTGTACAGGTTTCGTCCCCCGAGTTTCTCATTTGGGAAAAAAGGAGACTGCATCTCTTGATTGGTATTTAATATGTTAAGGTTTAATTTAGGTTTATTAAATAATCAGTTCCCAGAGTGTGTGAAATGGCGAAGCTCAATGGCTTTCTGGTTGAAGTGGCACTTCATCTGAAAGAGAGAAGGGGTCAAGTGGCTTAATTGCCTTTCAGGGCGAGTACTTGGTGATGAGGCTGATTCATCCTATGCTGTGTACAGAAGTGTCACTGCAGTAAGGGAATGCTATGTACACGCCTCAGTTTCTCTAAAAAGTCATGTGGGTTTTTTGGGCTTTATTTGAGAGAGAAAAAGACTCAATCAAGCTCAAATGAATTGCATGCACGCAAACTTTTGATTGTATTTCAGCAATCCCTGCACTTTATTTCTCTGAACAATATGAAAGCGGTCTTCGGCGCTGTTTACACCTGCCATTAACATGTGTCTTGGTTGATCCCAACACAAGTGGACAGCTCTAACGACATCTGTTCCCACCTGGCATTAGAATGCGTCTCCACATGCGTCTCGAGTAACCACTTGTAATCGGATCTCACTTCCCCGCTCTATATGCAAATCAAATGTATTGTGATTATAATATAGTAATATATATATGTATATATAATCTCATAGCAAAATATTTGGATTTATTTTGTTTCCTTAGTTCCTTACTTGTATGGAAAATGAAAACCGTATTGAGGACACATTGGGTGCCTTTACACCTGGCATGAGCGCCGTCCACTTTTGATCAGATCACCAAAGACGCATGTTGATACCAGGTGTAGACAGGGTCTACGACACTCTGTAGCAGCCTGTTGACTAGAATCTAAAGAGAGCATTGTGTGACAAATTTTACGCAAAACCTGCTGAAATACTGTTCAGTTGAGCCATTTGATAATAGCACTCTACACCGATCAGCCACAACATTAAAACCAGTGACAGGTGAAGTGAATAACATTGCTCATCTCGTTCCAGTGGCACCTGTCAAGGGGTGGAATATATGAGGCAGCAAGTGAACAGTCAGTTCTTGAAGTTGATGTGTTGGAAGCAGGAAAAATGGGCAAGCGTAAGGATCTGAGCCACTTTAACAAGGGCCACATTGTGATGGCTAGACGACTGGGTCAGAGCATCTCCAAAACAGCAGGTCTTGTGGGGTGTTCCCGGTATGCAGTGGTTAGTACCTACCAAAGGTGGTCCAAGGAACGGAAGGAAGGACAACCAGTGAACTGTTGACAGGGTCATGGGCGCCCAAGGCTTATTGATATGTGTGGGGAGCTAAGACTAGCACTTCTGGTCTGATCCCACAGAAGAGCATCTGTAGCACAAATTGCTGAAAAAGTTAAAGCAGCACTATGTAATGTGGAATATGTTCTTTGGTATTTGGCATTACAGTTTCTGAGTGCAAGTACACTTTTACAACACCGTCCTTAACCTCGAGCGAATATATATTTTTTTACCGGACAAAATTGAACCTTACTGGTCACATTTCAATAACAGTCTGTCACAAACGCAGAGAGGCCGCGGGGATCGGCCCCCTGCTACCGGTGTAGGCTCCTGATGTTCCAGAGGGTGAAACAAACCCTGTGGCGCAATGAAATTAAGTGCCGCTGTGCGCCGGCTGAGGCGTGGGTGCCAGGGTGCACCACTGGCCCGTCTCATCCACGCTGTTGGGTAGATGGAGTGGCTGCTTTTTGTATGAGCATTATTTCCTGCCATTTTGACCGGCAAGTTTATAATTTATCTTTTACTTTTTTTTTTTTTTTGGTAATACATTTTTACCAGGCAAAAAAACTATATTTACCAGAGCCAAACCATTGCGTGTGCATTATGCCATAAAGCATAATGCACATTTCCCATAGTTTCGTACCCGAACACAGAAGTTACATAGTGCAAGAACAAGCATTCGGGGGGTGGGTGGAGATGAAAGAGGTGCCATTCTCCATATTACAAGTCGGTGTAGCATCTAAATGATTTTGAAGCTGTTATTTTGAGGTAAAAAAAAAGTAACATAGTGTTGCTTAAATGCTGGCTCAGATAGAAAGGTGTCAGAACACACAGTGCATCACAGCTTGCTGTGTATGGGGCTGCGTAGCTGCGTAGAGTGTCCATGCTGACCCCGGTCCACCGCAGAAAGCATCTACAATGGGCCCATGAGCGTCAGAACTAGACCATGGAACAATGGAAGAAGGTGGCCTGGTCTGATGAACAGAATTTCCGTTATTTGGTAATTTTCGGTTTTTGATTGGGAAAATCCATTGAAATCCGACATATTTAAATCTCTCCGGTCATAATGTCCAGTGAAAATAATTCCCTCCAAGCGCAATTTTAATTGATTCTGGGCGATAAAACGATAACGATAATTATCACAGTATTCTTTTCCTCTATGGTGAAATGAAATAGAAATAAAAAAAATCCGCAGCTCTGTTTATTTCAGTGTTTGGCAAGTTCCAACAGAAAGCCAATGAGTTTGGACGATCTATAGCTGCCCTCTCATCTCTAACCATTCATGTACGTCGACATAGAAATAAGCTCCACCCCCTCCCTCATGTACAGGTTGCGCTTGTAAGCACACACTGAGCAGCGACAAAGCACAGCGTCCAGAACTCAGAGAAGCCGAAAGATAACGTAACGTAACAACAATGACACATACGTCCATATTTTGGAGTTTTCTGGGATATTTAAGTTCTGACCCAAAGCAGACGGTAAATACCCATTGTGTAAAATATGTCAACAAGACGTGCAACACCACAAACTTTATTATTTATTTAGACCTACTTGCCATATTTATCTTGTTTTATGATTTTATCAAAATTGTGTTTGAGTAAAATGTTAATTAAAGCAGCTGCACTTGTAACTTATTGGTCACAAACGGAAATGATTTGATTTCAAATCATAATATGCGTAATATTTATTTATTTATTTTTAAAACTGTGTTAACTGACGGGAACTATTTTATCTTGAATATTCAATAAAAAATATTATAAATCGATTTCTTTATATAGCCTGCTTATCAATAGTTTTTAAGCTCAATAGATACAGATAATATTTGACCGCAATCTCTCCCATTTGTCCGGGACATTGTAAACTTCCAGGACACGTTGACCGGCACAATTTTTTTCGAACAGAAACTTTGCCGATAAATCACGTTTTCTTCTACATAATGTGGATGGGCGGGGTAAGGGTCCGATCCGATGGAGCATCTGCGGGATGTGCTGGAACAACAAGCAGGATCCATTGGGGCCGTCGCGACTTCCAGGACTTAAAGGATCTGCTGCTAACGTCTTGGTGCCAGATACCACGGGGCACCTTCAGAGGTCTTATGGAGTCCATGCCTCAACAAATCCGAGCTGTTTTGGCGACACGAGGGGGGAGCTACACAATATTAGTGCTTATTAGTGGTGGGTTTTAATGTTGTGGCTGATCAGTGTACATTACAAGCATTCGCGTTGCGTTGTCTTTCTAGGTGTACAAACTATTTCAATTCTCGAATTGTTTGATTCGGGAAAAACTCTAAAATCTTTCATCGTGCTCATGAATGTGAGTCATTTATCTCTTCAACCAAGGGTTCATGCTTTACAAAGATTACCACCACTGACATGAAAAATATGGAAATGAAGATTGAAATGCTAGTGTTTTTCTTTTTTGGTCCACATCTGCCTGAAGCCATATGTGTAATGCTAAAACCTTTGGTGAATAAATAGTGACGTGTCTAAATAGTACTCATTCAACTGGAGGACATTCTTAATGTCAAACTGTGTACGAGCCATGGTCGACTTTAAAGTGTGCAATCTGTCTTTCCCTCAGGGGGTGTATGGGCCCATGTGATGATCCATGACCATGCCCATGGAAGGGCCTCTCTGAGCTGACACACCATAGTAGGCCTTGGGAACCGGTGGAAGCAGTGGTGGGGGTGCGCACACCCTTGCTGGGACCATGGTCAGAGCTCAGCCACCTAAACCGCCAAAACGAGGGAAACGTCAGAAGGGGAAAAGCGGCAGCATAGGGAAAGGAAAACTGAGGGAGAAAAATGAGCCGCGACAAAGGAAAAGAAAGGAGGAGAGAAAGTGTCGTCAGCGAAGGAAGAAGAGGCCCTCGCTGGGCGACGGGGACGCGCTCGACTGCTGCGTCCTGCTCACCCGTCTGGAAGAGAAGACAGCGCTCGCTAAGGGAAAGCAATTCCCGAGGAGCGGAGAAGGTAGAAAGCACGAGCTATCCAGCACTTGGGATAGAAGGACCAATTCCAAGACCAAGTCTTTACGAAGGAAATCTTCCATAGCCGATCAACAAGCACCAGAACCAAAACTCAGCCCGTCAGAAGCCTTAGTACCGCAGCCCCCAGCCTTCCCCGAGCCCCGTAGGAGGAGAATCGCCTCCCTCAACGCAGAGGCTGTCAACAGCCTGCTTCTCTACAGAAATGATTGTCTCGCATCAAATCTCGCGAAGAAAGAGAAACATAGCGGCAAGGGCCAAGCTAAAGATAGTCTGAGTAAAGCTGCGCGCATAGAGGACCATGAAGGGCACCGGACGGACAAAGAGGTTGCCAAGGGACCGGAACCAGACCCAAGTGAGAGACCCAAAAAGAAGAAGCGGAAGAAGCCCGCGAAGAAGGCCGAGGAGATAGACTGGTTGACGCTGTTCACGCCGACGCCTCGGCGCCGGGCGGGGCTCACCGCCGCCACATTGCTCAAGCTGACCAGCGCGCCGTACGGAAGCAGACGGAAAAAGAAGACAGAATGTACTCCAGGGATCGAAAGCGGGGCGGCCAAGGCACAAAACCAGCTTGTCTGTAAACCCATGAGCGAGGGAGTGGCGCAGGACACCAGACTGACACGTCCCAAAGCAGAAGAGCAGCTCAAACACGGAAAAGGGGTTACGGAGGATTTAGGCCATTCCAAGTTAACATCTGACGTAACAAGAGGCACCAGTGTTTGTAAAACAGAGACTTTTGATCACGAGGGGCAGTGGAAACGGGACGCCGGGGTGGAGGACTGCTACAAATTTGGGTTCCCGTGTGGCTCCACGTTGGGGTTTTCCCTCAAGTCCATTAAGGAGGAGCAGGGGGAGACGGGGGTGTCCTCCTGCTACTGCTGCTCCCAGGAGCGCTGCGTGGAGTACTGCCACAGACTGGCCCTTTTCCTGGACGAGAAGAGCTTCAAGGAGCCCGAGGACGGTTCTCTGTCGGAGGTGTTCCACCACCACCACCACCACCACCACCATCATCATCACCACCACCACCACCTTCATCCCTCTCACACTGTAGCCCACTCGGCAGCCATCACCATCAGTCCACACAGGTACACCTGTTGCCCCGGCTACTACGTCCACTTTAGCCAACCGGACAGCTCACCCCCCTCTATACCGCCGATCACGCTATGCTCCAGGAGCGGAAAAAGACCCAAGACCGCTCGCGACCCCGGTCCGCAAACTCCGGGCATCTCCCATCCGCTGTACTGCTGCACCTCGATGGGGGCGTGCTACGGGGAGCCTTGTGGAATCAACAGCTATTCGGCCTATGCCAGTGTTATACCAAACATCAGCACTAGAGGGTGCTCCATCAGTTCCAAAGACTGCACCAAATACAACCGCGGCATCAACAAAGGTAAGCGGACTCAAATTATCATTAAACATTAAGTTGATGTGTAGCTGTTGTGTTTACGTGTGTTGTTGTCACAATACAGTAAACATTGAGTGCAATAAACTAGCCGAAACCCAACCTAGCGGCCGAAACTAGTACCCATCCAATTCATTCGTTTTACTGAAAAGTGTGTCATACATCTGAATGTTTTATCACTGGAGGTTGTCAGGTTTTTGTTTCAACAGAATGTTTTGAATGCGTTGTATGGAAGTGATTCTAAAAGCCTTGGCCCTCAGGGGATAAACATTTCCTGTGTGTGTAATTTATTTGTCCCCCAGCAGCACTTGTAACTTCCCGACTCCGATTAAACCGACGTGTCTTGACGTCGTTCTCTTGCACCGCTGTGTGTGTGTGTGTGCGTGCGTGCATGCAGACTCCTAAAGAGACCTCAGCAGAACCTCATTACACAGTACTCATTACAAATTTTAACTGTCATTCTTTATCTTTCACTCTTACTCTCTATCCTCCTGTCTCCTTTTCTCACACAGGGCTATTAGACATATTATCGTGTGCGTGTGCGTGTGTTTGCATGTGTGTGTGTACATGCATGTTTGTGGGGCACTAATTGACTTTAATTGCTGCTGGTTGATTTTCCGCAGGCTCTTTATAACAAATGATTATCAGTCACGTCTCTGTTATTTAATCTTGAAACAAGATGTTAATCACACTGGTCGGACGCTAAAATACATTCGCTTTGAGTCTGAGTTCCTTGTATTCCTTCCCCTACCCTCTAAGCGTCTCTTGCTTATTATTTTCTCCACAGAGAAACATCAGTCATCTCTCAGCGACCAGCACAGCCTCTCCTCCGCCCCCCTCTCCCCCCCCAGCCCCCGGACCCTCGCCGGCTGCCCCACCGTACCCTCTGTGCCTCCAGCCGGCCAGTCAGTGCCCCGCGTCCAAAGCCCGCCCTCGGATCCCGGCCGGCCACAGGCGCCGCCGCAGGTGGCCAAGGAGTGGCCGCAGAGCACCAAGGCCCCCACTGGCTCCAGGTCTGGCGCTTGCGGCGCCGGCGGCGTCGATTCTGCTCTCCGCCCGATTAACAGGGAGGAGAAGAAGAAGAAGGAGGTCGGCTCCAGTGACACCGGAGAACGCGCTGTCGCCAAGCAGCTGAAGACTGGCCGCCGCAGGGCAACCAACGGCTGGCTGCCACTGGGCGTTCCCTTTGAGAAGGAGGTGTTCACTGTGGTACGTAAAGAAAGATCCAGCATTGGAATTGGGATTGTTAACTTTTCAGCTTTGCGGTGTATTACTATAGTTTTTGTTATTACTTTATTATTATTATTATTATTATTATTATTATTGTCTATTGTTTTAATGTGAGCTGCTGGTACACTGTAATTTCCCATAGGGAATGAATAGAGTATCCGTCTGTCTGTCTATCTCTATCCCTGTTATCTCTATCTTTATTATCTCTATGGCGCTTATCTCTATATCGCTTATCTCTATATGTGTCTATCTATTTATCACTTTGAGGCAGGTGTCGTACATTTTGATATTTTGGTTAATTTTGTTGACATGGAAACTGAGAAAGGGCATTGTGTGACAAATGTTTTACGTAAAACTTGCAGAAATACTGATCAATTGCGTAATTTGATAATAGGTCAATTTATTACAGATGTCTTGGAAAAAGCTTCTTACCGCACAGCTTCCACAACAGCCCATCATATCCATGCTACATGAGCGACCTGAGTACAACCTCAAGCTTCTGTTTTCTCAGGGGGAGGAGGCTCCCGTGCTGAGGAACTGTTTCGAGGGCGTCCACAGAGACGGGGACG
This sequence comes from Zeus faber, assembly GCF_960531495.2. Lineage (NCBI taxonomy): Eukaryota > Metazoa > Chordata > Actinopteri > Zeiformes > Zeidae > Zeus > Zeus faber. The sequence continues at coordinate 14,178,792 of NC_137198.1, forward strand.
TCATCCTGGTCAGAGACACGGTTCTCTTGAGGTCCGGACCCAGGAAGAAGTCCCTGCCCTACGTGGCCAAGATCTCTGCCTTCTGGGAAGACCCCGAGTCAGGTAGGACCTTCAGCCACAGGCCCAGATCATTCTAAACAATGACAAAGTTATAGTTCTGTGTAACTGGCTGTAAAAGAAAAGTAATTGACTGATTGTTTTGCATCAGGGGAGATGATGATGAGCTTGTTTTGGTACTACCGTCCAGAACACACACAGGGCGGCCGCATCGCCAACATGCACTGTGAGGTGAGATCATTCGTTCTCATTCCGTTTTTGAAAGTCACTTAGTTTCACGTGGTTGACAAAGCATCGATCACTCCGCGGCCCGCGCTGCCGAACAACAAACAAAGCGGAGCGGTTCCATCGTATGAGTGACGACTGTGGACCTGACGGAGCCGGAAAAATGCCCTGCACCCGTCTTCTTCGGCGTCCGTCTGTGAATGAAAAGCGGACACCGATATAATGTTTCACTGTCAAAGAAATTTTTTTTTCAAAAGACCTTTTTTCTAATGCAGTTCAAATTTATTCAGGATTTTGTTTTTTATATTTATGTTGTTTTTTTTCCCCCCTCTTTCCCTAGAATGAGATTTTTGCATCTCGTCACCAGGATGTGAACAGTGTTGCCTGTATTGAAGACAAGTGCTATGTCCTGACATTGGCACAGTATTGCCGGTAAGATGAAGGGGGAAAAAAAGAGCGATTTAATTCTACTTCTACTCATTCTACTTTACCATGTTGTTTCATTCAGTTTATCAGGGGTCCAGCCCGTAGTTATTGTTCGGCAGCCCCTTGTTATTGTTCAGGATCAGGAAATTCTCCGAATTTTTTTTAATTTACGTCTTGTTTGAACCGCGCTGTCACCAAGACCTTGTGGTTGAAGTTTCATCCAAATTGCTCCACATACGGAGCAGATATTGGCGAAAACTGACCAAATTTTGAGCGATTTTACACAGATGAGCCAGTACTGTACATCTGACGCCGAAATATGTCCAACCCGGCTAAAACTATCTGGAAGACAACCTTCAGCAGATTCTACGAACGCGTTTGAGGTGTCGTTTAAATTGCTATGTCACAAGGATCTCATGGTTGAAATCCAAATCCATCCACAAACAGAGCAGATATTAGTGAAAAACCAAACAACTTTGACCCGAAATATTGGTGTGAAGTGGTTAACTGACACGTCACACGTCTCGTTCTAAAACGAACAGGATGATATTTGCAGTAAGACGCTTTATGACGTCATATTATTTACTATAAATTTACAGATTTCAATTGAGAATGTCCAGTTGGACCGTGTCCAATGGGCGGCATAGACTCGGTCACTCTGTATGTAAATTATTGATTTACATGTATATTTATATAGCTTCTTAATTGGTGGATATCAGTACATCTGTGCGATTGATATTTTAAATCCGTGGTCCACATTACTTTGCGGGTTTAATGTAAAAAGGAATAGAAAATAATCCTTATAAATTCGTCAGCGCGTCCCTCAAACTCAGAAATGTGCGCCTGAGTGATGCGTTCAAGATCCAGCGAGGCGTCGGAATAATAAAAGCCATACAATGGTAAATACTCACAGAAATACCACAACGTTTTTCGTATTTCATAGAAACGCAACCTACTGAAAATGAAATCCAAATAAAAAACTCAACAAATAAATGACGTGCCCGACACAGCACCAAACTGCCACCCACCTCTGAGAGTGCAGCTCGATTTCCACTGACAACACAGTGAATTATAACAATGAGAAGTTCTGGTTTACAGGCAAACATGGACGGTTGTTTTAAAGACAGGAGGGTTGCGCTGTGTAGACCGCATAGTAGTTGCTCCGCGAGACGAGCAACCAGGAGGCGACAGACCGGAGGGAGCCCATGCTGCCTTCAAAGTAACCTGTAAAATCGTGCTGCGTGTCAGAGAACCTGGGAAACTGTAAAACGCACCCAACGCAACTAAACTGGACCCCGTGTATTGCTGCCTGCGGCTACATTTATTATTTTTATTATTATTATTATTGTTGTTGTTATTATTATTATTATTATTGTTATTATATTGTTGTTTTTGTTGTTGTTATTACTATTAATATGTATTCAATTATTTATTAATTTTGTTATGTTAACATCCTTCTCTCATCACATCTTATGTTAATATCATAATTGTTGTGTTCATGTCTTGTTATGCTTTAGCAATGCCGGAATCCTTGTCATCCGTATTGAATTGTGGGGTTAAGTCCTGTTGTTTATTGTTCATTTCCAGATTTTGTGCCTTGGTTAAGTGCCGTAAGGAGGGTGTTGGTGACAGCGCCACCTCCGTCGTGGTGCCTCCCACTTTGGGCCACGCCACGCCAGCCCACCGCTGTGTGCCCGACGACGTCGACCCCGACCTGGTGTTTGTCTGTCGCCACGTCTACGACTTCCGCTACGGACGCCTCCTCAAGAACCTGCAGTAGCGACCACGCTGCAGTCACAAAACACACAGTGCAGGATATCACATCATTCTACTCCTTTTTTTCTTCCTTTGAACCATTTCTACCTACCTACCCACAACCTCTATGAGAAGTAACACATGATGTCATAGAGATATGAGTTTCGGAGAAGAGCTCATTTAAATAAGGAATAGGTCTTGCCTACACTGAATAATTCATTATTTAAAAATGATGGGATTTTTTTTTTTTTTTTCTAAATGAGATATCAGTTATATAAATGCAATGTGAATATCCAATGTGATTGCTCTCTGGTATAAGTACCTGTGTGAGCTGTTTTTGTTCTTCGATACAGAAATACCACGGAGGCTCCCAAAATTTAAATGTGAGAATTAAAATCGAAGAGACCGACGGAAGGAATGACTGAAGATCCTACCGTCAGAGATATGAGATGTCTCAATGAAATGCGTCTAACTAATGCATCAACTAATGAAATGTGAGGGGGGTGGGGGTGGGGGTGGGGGAGCCTGTTTCGGCACCGCATATAAAAAGATTAGCAGCTTCCGAAAAGGAGACGAGAGATTTCTAAGACCTAAGACGCCAAAGTCATAATCTCATTTGCGGACGGATTTTGCTGCGTTGGAGAGCCGGCCAGCGCCCGTTTAAGGGATTGTTTCAGGAATCTGACGCTCTCCACAAAACAACACAGGCCATCTCCAAGACAGGTGTTTTTGTTTTGTTTTGTTTTTTCTTTTTTGTTGTTTTTTTTTTTTGTTTTTGTTTTTTGTTTTTTTCTCCAACTTTCACTAGACTAGCACTAGTTTACAAGACAATTTTGTATCTCTTTCTTAACACAGCTATGGCAAATAATAACGCGGGGGTTTCGATTCGAGGTTTCCGATTCATCCAGATCGCACTTCAGGGCTGACACGCAGAGACCGGCGTTGGCACCGCCTTTGTGTTTTTCGGTTTATCCGTGCGAAAAAGAGCCCTCGAGCCGCCCATTAGGATTAACTGTTGTGTACTTTACTCTCCCCTAGGTGGCTGCTGGAGGTATTATTTCAATCCCCGTGTCGGCTGATTTCTATATTTGCATTATCTATCTGGATGAGCGTCTGCACACGGCAGATGGCAGAAGTTAGTCACATATTTTCTTGTTTCTTCCTGGATGAGATAGCGACAGATGTACTGAGCAAAGCATTGAGATCTGTGATGATTCATTCCTGTGTCCGAAAGAAGATATGTATTTATTTCTGTAAGAGCTTATAATTTATTTCAAGAGATAATTTTTAAAGAGATGTATAGTTTTAAAAAAAAGGAAAAAAAAAAAAGAATGATTTGCGTTCCTCGTTAGAAAGGAGGTTGAGGATATACTCCCCTCCCTATATGCACTGTCTTTACGATGAAGTAAGGTGTGTCCGTCGCTTGCAATAGTATTTAAAGATCCGCTCTCATAGTTTTATCTGTGGCTGATTAAATACTGTACGTCGTTCCCAAAGAAGCCAGTCAAATCCCGTATCAAAAAAAAGGTTAGAAAAAAAAAAAAAAAAAAAAAAAAAAAACACCCACCCGAGAAGATTCACGCACAAAATAAAACAAATGACCAGAACCGAAGGACCAAAATGTCCAAATTCTCCTGCATCTTACACTCTCTTATTCTTTCACCTCCCGTGGAATGCTGAAGGTTTGTCCCGTTTCCCATAAAGATAACTCTTAACTTCATTTGACCTTCCACTCTCTGATAGCCTTTGCCCTAGCTTGTGCTGCCTTATTGAACATTCCCATGATGCCCATGATGTCCGCCTGCCGCTTCTCGAGCTCCATATAGCGCGACCCCATTTTCCAGATTTTGTGTTTCCTCAACTTTATAATCTGTCCACGAACCTGGCCATGCATCCACATAAACTATATAATATCACACAACACAACGTAGTAGAATAGGGTGTCATATGGATGGTCTGGTTACCCTTTAGATGTTCTGCATTAGAGCTGAAAGCCACTTACTTAGCTGCCTTAGGAATCACTTAATGGACTTTGGTTTATGAAGATGTGTGATGCATTGTACGTCTTACGTGGCCCTCTGTGCCTGTTCCATCTCACCTTTATTCCAAGTTCTGAAGAGGATGATGTAACAGTTTTGCCGTTATATGAATGCACCTTCCAGATACATTTTATTTTTGTCCAATAATGCCGGTTTGCTTTTGAACCACCCGCATTAACTGTCTGTACCAAAAATAATGAGGGAGGAGGGGAGCAAAACATGGATTTCTCTACTCCACCATTGGTTGGTTTGAAGTGTATTTGTATTCCGATTCTTTGCATGGAATTTGGGAAAGATCTGGGAACTATTAAGCACAGATTATTTGTATGATTTCAATGGACTTATGTTATTATAAAAGCAAATATTTAATTGTAATAAATAATATATGCGTTTGAAAGTGTTGTGTTATGATGTTTTAGGGTCCAGTTTTCTCAAGTTTCCTTGGACGAGACTGCAGTAACCGTAGTTCTCCACAAGGGGGCAGATGTAGCAAGTACTATCTAGATATATTACTCTACCATCTAGATTTCTACTGATAAGCCGTACGGTCATAATAGGAAGAAATTCAGAATTTGATCGTCACAAATAAATGAGGGTAGTGAGACTTTGAAAGACAATTTGAAGCACAGATTTGGATGTGATGTGTCACCCAGAATGCCATCCTCGATTAGAATAAAATCAAATGAGAAGAAAAAGGCTGTTCAAATTAAAAGACACAGCAGTCCATCTCTCATCTGGTATTTCATCAAGGCATGAAGATCCTGACCTGCTGCTGGAGGAATACTGCACACAGCACACAGCTGGCTGAGTCCCAACACCCCTTTAAGAGCGGTTTTGACAAATACGACTTCGGAGCAGAATGATTTCACATCAAAGATTTAGGTTTAGGCGGGATTAGGTTTTCTGCGACCTGCTTAACCGCTCCCTGAAGCAGCGTGCCGCGCCAATCCTGTGGATGTCATCCATCTTACCCCCTCACACACACACACGCCCCAGATGAGCAACCCAGTGCTACCCAATGACCCCAGGCCTGTGGCTTTAACACCTGTCATCACAAAGAGACCTTAACATTGATGTTATCTAGACACTGCTCCTCCTTGTTTCTGAAGCTTTCGGACAAGCAGCATCTCGCCAAAACAGTAGAGAAGGAGCCGCACAAATACCTTGGAACCGCCTTCGACAAATCGGCAGACTGACCTTTGGAGCCAACTGTCACGGAGTCCATGCCAAATGTCCATAAAGGCTGTTTTTTGTTTTTTTTCTGCCTGACCTCCCTGACCGAAACGATCCGTTTGGTCCTCATTGTATTTCACACCTGCTTCGCTGAACCGTCGTTGACATACTCGGTTTAACATCTGGAAGATTAAGCTGCATGGACTGAAATTGTGGAGGAGTGGAATCTTTGGAAAAAACGGCAAAGCAGCACGGAGGAGCTTTATGGGGAGCCCACGAGAAAGGAGAATGCGGAATGGATTTTCCAGTGGGTCACAGAGGGATAGGTTTTAAGGTCCCGAGGTTAAACTGGTCAAACACTGAGTGCTATACGTTGTCGGAAAAACAAAGTTCATGGGTTAAGCAGTCGTGACAAGGGTGTATAGTACTCAAGGTGGTGACAGAAGAACGAAATCCTTTAACTCCTGTGAGTAGAGCGGTGAAAGAAGGCTCTGACTACTCGGTCCGTATATGCATTTGGAATGGCGCGGGGTCGGAACACGCCTCGCATCTGCAAAGGCACAAAATGTGGGATAAGAGACGATGTTCATATTCTATTGATTATTTATCAGTTGATAAATACAAATATAAAATCCCCCAAATAATCGTATATACAGTGCCATTTTTTTACTTTCATTGATAATATATTCAGGAATACCGGAGGGCGTTGATGGGGAATGTCAGTAGAAGGTAGTGGTGGGTGTACAGTATAGTCTAAGCACAACAGGATCAGGCCACGGTGTGTACATGTGTGTGTGCACAACTGAGTTCCGTCCAGTAACTAGCAGAGAGAAGATGGGGGGGAATGAGAGTTTTGTCGGTATCGGCAAGTTGCATTTGAGTTGAGGTTCCGCAGAAAAGCCCGAGAAAGATTTTCCCCATATACAGTACAAGGGCATCTCCTGGATGTCCGACCCAATTTCCAGACTCTGCGAGATAGTGTCAATGAGTCATCGGGCTGCTGAGTGCTTTTCCAGTTGTGCCTGTGCTCAGATTGGATTCGTCCAGATCGGGCTGTGTTTACGAGTTTGAGATTCAACCCAGGACATTGTATGGGGTTTTTTTTTTCTGCAATACATAGATGATCAAATAGTTGGTTTAAGCTTTAGGTTGCTCTTTTGACTTCTATCTGGTTTATCGGACGGTCCTTGGGCACATTCATTTCTCTTAGTGTTTTGGAAAAACCTAAATTGCAAATCTCCTGCGTCCCCATCCATTCCCCGCGGAGAGTAATCTCCTCTGAATCGAGGCGGACGAAACACTTTAAACCGCTCGCTAATCTGATGTCTCTGATTACTCGTTTTTAGGGATTTCTATCATTGCGCACTCGTCTTGAAGTGCGAGTCATTCCAGCGGGCATGGTGTTTATTCTGCCACCTCCTAAATCCAAATGAAACTGGAAGGGAAAAAGAGAGGCATCAACCCGGGAGCCAGGAAATTATTGTTTTCCTCAACTACAAATAGCATGGAAGGATATTTCCCTTGTGTTAAGTCATTTGGTTTTGTTTTTGTGACCGAGAGTCATTGGGCTAAGGTTGTTTACCCTGACTAGTTTATTTTGAGCTGTTGAGCTGTCTTAATCACGTTGGGAGTGCTACTGTACTATGTTGTACAGGTGTAGTCAGGCTCAAATGAGGCTGAATTAAAACGGATGCTAACATTTTCTAAGGTTTCATTATCCAGCCAGAAATGTAATTTTCTGGTTCACCTTGGTTATAACTTTTTGTCCCATAATCTCTCCACTCAGGGATCTGTGCAACTCACAACCTAAGTATTTACCAGATATAATCAGCCTCTCCCATTGTTCAAACTGAGCTCCGAGGACCTATTCGACCTTATTTTTAAACCGAATAATACAATATAGATTCAGTTTTCTTAAGATGCAAAGATAATTTATTTTCAGACAGCCAGTTACTGATGTTTTCCAATTCATCACCTAACTGGCTCTCAACAATGTTCTTGTCCTTGTGGGAAACCAATAAAGCTGAGTCATATATCGAAAAAAGATTACATTTGCAAACATATGTCATGTCACTAATGTATAACAGAAAGAGCAAAGGACCGAGGACACTTCCCTGTGGCACACCACATTCCCTCTCGCCTCAGATAGAGTGCTGTTAATAGCAACTCTTTGATGCCTAGCAGTCAAATATGACCGAATCCACTCACAAGCCATGCTATTGAAACCCAAAGCCTTTAGTTTAGTGAGTGTGGTGTGGGGATGGTGTGGTTTGAGCAGCCACGCCTTTCTTGGGTCTAGGTAATTGGGCCCAGGATCTGGGCGGCTGTGCGCCTGTTGCTGGTGAGAGTAATCAACGAGCAACAGGTAAAACCCCGTCCACACACTCACACACAGGAGAGGGGTCCTTGACATGACGTGTTGTCCATCCACCTTGCCCACTCTCTACAATAAAACTGGTACTTTTCAACCCCGTCGCCTGTGTCTCTGTGTCGGAGGGGCCTGGAGACGCAGCTCGGATGGTGTGCGGTGGCAGGTGAAACTGCCACATGCAGCAGAATCTGATGCTCTACAGTGTCACATAGTATTACATAGTTGGGCTGATTTCAGCTAATGAGGAAGCAGCCTACAGGCTTGAGGTGGAACATCTAGCTGAGAAGTGTAAGGACAACAACCTGGTGCTTAACACACCTCCAAGACCAAGGAGAGGGTTGTTGACTTCAGGAGAACAAAGGCGAGGGGCCACCCTCCCTCTCCACATGCACGGAGAAGCAGTGGAAAGCGTGGAAAACCTAAAGTTCCTTGGAGTAGATTTGTCAAAACAGCTGACATGGACCTCACACTTGGTTAAAAAAAAAAAGGCTCAACAAAAACTCCTCAGGAACGGGCCCAGCTCCCACAGAGACTGCTGCTGAGATTTCTATCGGAGCACCATCGAGAGAATCCTGACTAACTGCGCCACCGTGTGGTACGCCAGCCGCACAGCCGCCGAGCCAAAGAACCTGCATCGTGTGGCGGAGGCGGCCCATCCCATTGTCGGAAAAGGCGCTCCCGAACCTGAACACTATCTACTGTATGCCTGTCGGCTGAGGAAGAAGGGAAGCAGAATTATCGAGGACACCACACACCCCGAGCCACTCCCCGTTTGAAACGCCGCCGTCCGGCAAAAGGTTCAGGGCAACAAAATCCTGCAACGACAGACTGAGGAACAGCTACTTTCCCAGAGCTGTGGCCTCCATCACTCCCCTCTCTGCCAAACCACAGGACAGATTAGAGGAACTGCGAGCGCGCGCACGCACACACACACACACACACACACACACACACACACAATCACACATCAATCAAGGACACTGACACACACACACACACACACACACACACACACACACATCAAGGATTGAAACACACACACACGCACGCATGCACACACACCCACCTCCACCCTCAGAGACTGCTGCCACAGACACAATATTTTTTTCATCTATTAATATTTATAACATTCAACGATCAAGTTGTACTTGCACATGTCACTTTTTCTTTTAGCATCGTGCTGCTACGACTACTTGTCGTACAAAGACTCTTGATACGACTCCCAAAATGGAAACAGGTCGATAGTTTACCCTACCAGACTCGATGGAGGGATTAAAAAACGTGAGTGAGATACGGCGCAATATGTTCTGCAGTAGGATCACTCAGAAATCTGGCAGGCACATCATCTAGCCCGGTTGCTTTAGAACATTTAACGTCTTTCGATAGCTTTAACACCTTGTCCTCTGGAACCCTAGAAAGCCAGAAAGAGTCCGCTCCCAGTTGTAAATTGTATTGGAACATTTATTTTCCATCACACATCTCAAGATTGCCCGGCAGCCTATCCACTAGATGTGAAAAAGGTATTAAACTTCTCTGTGACCTTGGATGGATCAGAGGAAAGCTCGCCATGAATGTTGAGACCGATATTATTTGCCTTCGTCTTGAGCCTTTTGCTGTACCCAATTTGTTTTAGAAACTGACAAAGTGTCTCTGGGTTATTTTGTGTAAAAATGCTTTTTTACTCTCATTGCTAATTTTTTGCAACATATTTCTCAGTTTCTTGTGATTATCCAAGTCACCCTGATCTTTGGACTTCCTAAAATGGAAAAGGGCTTTGTTTCTCTTGGTAATGGTGTATCACTATTCATCCACTCTTCATCCATGGGTCCGATCTGTTTCACTCTTATTATTTTCATAGGAGCAACCTTGTCCACCACCTTTAAGAACAGACATGTGAAGTGTTCCAATGCTTTATCAACATCCCTACATTAGCACTGGAGACCAGTCTAATGCATTTATGCACTCCAAAAAAATGATCTCGGCTGTAGTTCTTGACTGACCTAATTTTGATTGTATTGTGATCCTTGAATGCCTTTTCCTTTTTCCTTGTACAATAAATAAACAAGTGGTCGCTCAAGGTACAATTTACAACCCCTATCTGGGAAATCATAGATCGATCAGACACCAAGAGAGATGTATGACAGTTTGACTTAGTTTCCCTACTCAAGTGGGCTCTCGAATAAGTTGTTGTAAATCCAAAGCCTTGAACATCCCATGATCTGCATTTGAAACATCCGTGTTGAAGTCACCAATCATTATAATCTCAACCTTGTCAAAATCTTTGCAGGAGGTAAAAGATTCTTCCAAATCACCACTTAATAAAGGCTTGCTTTCATATACGTATAAACCCATACCCCGCCCCTGTTGCGAATACGACCTTTCCTCAAAATAACATTTTTCAATTTCAATACCACTGATGGAATAGTCCAGCCATGTCTCTGACATTGAGTAGTATTCTAGAACTTTTTAGCTTTTAGGACTCCCAACATATTAAGTCTGGTTAATAAGATTTTGGCAACAAATCTGGCATCAGCAAGATATCTGGCAACAATGCCTACTGCTTGTATGAATTCATATTTGTTGCTATTTTTGATGAATCTCTTTTCATTCACAGTTTCCTCATCAAGTAGTGTGTGTGATGACACTTAAAACCAATTATTTGGATAAATAGAATTCCTTTGTTTAGAATGACAAATAAGAGTAAGGATGTCCACTTGTATTACGTTTACATTGAATCCATTCTATTTAGAATACAAAAGAAATAAAACATTTATTCTGGTTGACACATTAGGGTGTACATTAAAAACATACATTGGGTCTTTGCAACATAAAGGTATGGACACAGGAGATATTTGGACTGAATTAACATAGCAGTAACATGCCAACCTTAGCTTGTAAAGTACAACGCACTAAATTAGAACACTGTGAGTAGCCGAGAAGTTTGATTCAATTCTGCTCGAAACTGGTAAAGTAGTGGTGAAGGAAGACAATAAAGGACTTGTCAGCTCGTCCTACCATACCCAATACTTAAGTCCAGGGCTGGTAAGAGTCTCTGTCTTCTAATAGTCAAAATCATTCATGACAGGCAGCCCGAGGACTTGCATAGTGCTCACCTGGGCTGTTTTCTGGTATATACACAACATATTGTAAAATAATCACATTGTTAAATAGTAAAACGTGTATTCAAGGACATTTGCCACAATTCGGATTTGAATGGAAGTATTTGATGGAAGACACATATACACAACTGTTGAGTATAAAAATAAACAAGTCATAGATCCTGGCCTTATGCATCTGAACCAACGCAACTGACAAAGGACTCAACATCCAGCTGCTTGGGAATTATAAGTGAAGATGACAACAAACAAACACCAAAGTATGTTCAAAGATTCGTTCAAAATACTGCATTTTAGTTTAACAACTGGTACGAGGAGAAGGCGACTGAAATTTGCGATTCGGTTGCATTTGATTGCAAATGGACACCTACCAAAAAAATGAAGCTCTTAACTAGTTATCAGTTACATACTACAACTACATCAGTTATTTCTCTGGGCTGGGACAATCCTCCTCCTCCTCAGAGGGGGCTCTGTCTCCGGCTGCTTCCTGCTCGTTGAGTGTTTGTTCTGGGTCGGTGGCATCATCGGCTGCGTCCTTGTTCTGAGATGGCCTCAAGAGATACTCCAGCTCCTCGGCACTGATGGCCACCTTCTCAGGAATCAGCCACCTCTTGAAGTGTTCCAGGGCACTGAAAGAGAAAGAGCTTCGTGATTTCTGGAGGACGGACATGAAAGTTTTTCCCCACACAGACACGTCCATATTGTTTTGTGACGCTAACTAAACGTTGGAGTGGACTATTGGATGAAATATCTGCCTTGAAACAAATCTCAAAATTTCTCTCTCTTTCTCCTATGTATAGTCTATATATGATTACAACACATCCAATTCCAATATTCAATCTACAGTCTGCCACCTACAAGTGTGTAGAAGGTCAATATACATCTATCCATATTTCACACCTGTACGAAAAAATCTGAAATAGAAACACAAAAGCATTACAAGAAAATATGCACAGGTTTAACTCATCCACCAGAAAATCTCTCAATTTTGTTTTGTCTTGAGAGTTAATTTAGAGGATAGGAAATAACAAATATCGATCTCTCGATTTAGACGTACCCATCATCCATTTCACTGCCTTGGAAAAGCTCAGAGGTCTGAGGATCATGTAAAAATCTGTCCCAGCATTCCTTCTTGGCTTGAGACAGAGAGCGCAGCATGTCCCTTGAAGTCACGTCACTGGATTGGCCCTTTAGTCTCTTCAGACGGTTTTCTAAAAGCCGAGATGGAGAAAAGTCTGTTCCAATGTGTAACACCTACAACAGCTCAGTAGTTGAGTTGGGTAAGTGTAAAAGGCAAGCGTGACAGCAAGCGTCAGGTTCAGTTGTGGTCTTAGGGTTTTACAACAGAAATGGTGATAATGATGCAGAACTGGACTTACTTTGACAGAAATGAATATAGGGGCAAATAAAATCAGTTTAAGACTATTGAATGGCGCCCAATATTTGTTAAAACAAATTAAAGACCTTCAAAGACCTGCAGACTCCTGCAGCTTGCCAATAATAGGGACCGGATACTGGATGAGTGCAAGTTATAAAGTATTTGCGCAAGCAGTATTTCCCTCATTATGCAGGAAATTAGACAAACATACAGTGCAGTCGAAGCAGTGAAAAGACGTCAGTGTGTTGGTGGGTGGGGTGGATGACAATATCAAAGCAGGAAACCTGAAATAAATTGATATCATGTGCCTCTATAGAAGAAAATGGGGTGGTGGTGATGTGGGCTCAGGGGTAGAGAAGCAGAAATAGTGTCTGTACCTAAACTGGCTATGTAGATCTCAGAATCCTCCATAGGTTCCCACTGGGCGCTGGAATCGCTTCGTCCGTTGGGCTGCAACCCGGCTTGCAACGATGGCTGAAAGGAGTCCGTGAAGTGAACGTTGTTTTCTTGACTTGGCACCGGTCCCTCCCGTGTTTCTGGCAGGCTGGAACAGATCTCGGACCACAGCTCCCCACTCGTCCGGACCTCTTGCGTCTCGAAATCGTCGATCATCGCGCTGGACTCGCGGGGGACGCCAGCACGAAAGTGGCCCGGGTTCTGGTGCGAAACATCGGACACGTGGACGACTTAGTGAGCCCCGGGTGCGAGACGGGCAGAAACACACACACACACACACACACACACACACACACACACACACACACACACACACACACACACAAAACAACACAAAACGAAAACAGAAGATCTCAAATAAATGATCATTGACCAGTGGGGACTCGTTTGAGTTTAGCTAGTCAAATAGCTATGAAGCAGGCTAACGCGCTTTGCGCTCTTACAGTAGCTCAACCCCTGAATGACAACGAGTTGCTGGTAGAAATTGCAAATATTCGTTATTTCATTATCCGCTGCATCGTCTTACCTATTTAAAAAAACAAACGGGGCCTTCAAACGTACAAATAAAGAATATTTTTTCCGCCACCTCCCCCCCAGCTAAGCACCACGAACTCTGTCGGACGCAACGTTACGACCAGCACCGAACCGCTTCCGTGTTTTGAGAAGGCTGATTGGACGGCGCGGCCGCCGCTCCGATTTCCCCGAACGCCGACGGGCTGCTCCCCCCCCCCCGCGTCGGAACGGTACCAGCCAATGCGACGGGAGCGTTGCTGTCGTCCCGAGAGGGCACCAGGAAGTCGGGCGGATTCGGGCGCCGCGGTCGTCGGCGACGGGCCGTCAAGGTGAACGCGCCCTGCGCCCAACGGCTGGTTTCCTAGCGCGGCACCCGCAAACGCGCTCGACCTCCGCGCGTTTGCGTTTCGCCTCCCGTGTCTGCGGGCGGGCTATTGACTGTTTGTCCGCCGTCGTCGGGTGAATGCGCTCCGGGACATGCGCGCGTTGTTCCGCCTGGCGGTGGTAGCGGTGCCCATGGGTGTGCTGTTCTCCCGGACCATGGCGTGGATGTCCAGCGGGAAAACGCATCCGGAGCTCGTCGGCAGGCTGCGAGGTGAACTCCGCACCACACGTCCGCACTAAAGTGGACGTAGACGACGCAGGGGTGCGCTGAAACCGGCGGTCGAACGCGCACTTTCACATGTTACATATGAGTAAAAAATCCACTTTATCCTCACTGAGTGCTTCTCTTGGGTGGTACTTAAAGTATTAAAAAAACCCAACAAAGTACTTGTCATATCCACTGCCTTGATATAACAGAGCCCATAGCCTATAATAAGAGCCTATAATACGGCATAAAGTGGGGGACTCTTACCTTTTTCATCCATATACTGATCACAATTTATGAAATAAATAATACAGGCGGTGTCATTTCAATCAGCGTCAGCCTTTATTGGCCAAGTCATTTAACTCTATTTTCAAGGCAGTTCCCCTAATGAATCATTGGCGAACAATACCTAATCAGCAATTTGTTAGATACATTATCTGTAAAAATAATTTTACATTTTGGCCTTGGCGTGCTTTTGATATGAATAGAAGTAATATTATATATCAAAGTTAAAGTAAAATGACTGAGTAGTGGAGTGAAAAGCTGAGGTATTTACTTTCAAATGTGTTGCAGAATTAAAGTCAAAGGTCCTGAAAATGAATATACTTAAGTAGGTACAGTACTGCATTTTAGTACAGTAGTAAGTAGTATTTGAAAAATGTACTTGTACTTTGTTGCTTTCCACCACTGTTCTTAATTGAAATAATTTTGAAGTTCAGCCTCATCGCCTCTTCATTGTTCCTTCAGACCAAGGAGTGATCCGCAGTGACCGTGTGTTTAATGCCATGCTGGCTACAGACAGAGGAGTCTATTCTAGAGACTACCCATATGCAGACTCTCCTCAGTCCATTGGTATAAACAAATTTCATTTTCTCCGTCAGAAAGAAAAATACATTTTTGTATTTTGCATTGAAGAGGTTTTCATTTTTTTAAACTCAGGGTACAGAGCAACCATAAGCGCACCACACATGGTGAGTAGTATCATCTTCAAGGAATGGGCTCCAACATGAAACAATAAATCTAATGCTTCCACATGTCAGATTAGAGATCTGGGGGAAATAATTGACTTGCATATTATATCATTGATTTACACATCATGCATTGACCTTTTTATGGGCCTTGATCTTTCTGACAGCACGCTCATGCTCTGGAAGTGCTGAGTGACAAGCTAACTGAAGGAGCCTCGGCACTGGATGTGGGTGCAGGAAGTGGCTATCTTACCTCCTGCTTCGCCAGGATGGTAATTTCAATCTCCACTATTGTATTAAGCTCATTATTGACTTTATCCACTCAAATACTTCTGATTAAGGCGTGGCACGCGTTTCTGAACAGAAACAATGCGTCAACTCTTCTTTTGTGTGCAGGTTGGACCCAGTGGTAAAGTGGTGGGGATTGAGCATATTGAGGAACTGGTCCAAACAGCGGTGAAAAATGTGCAAGCTGATGACCCAGAGCTGCTTTCCTCTGGATGCATCAAATTTGTGGGTGAGTGATGTTCCGCAAACTAACATGTTAAAACTAATATCATTTTTAATGAACCAACATTTCCAAGGACTCAACTCTGGGTTTAAATTAGCAAGATTTTGAGAGATTATGTAATTGTGGTGGTGTGGTTTGAGCAGCCACACCTGTGCTGGGTCTAGGTAATTGAGCCCAGGATCAGTGTGGCTCTATACCCGTTGCTCGTTAGAGTAATCAACGATCAAGATCAAGAGATTTGTCACATACATATGCAGTGAAATGTCATGACACCTGGTGATTACGCACAATAAGCTCTATAAGCCGAGCAACAAGTAAAACCCCCATCCCCACACGCACACAGGAGAGGAGCCCTTGTCTTGGCCTGTTTTACATCTGCTCCGGGCTTGTTCCACCTTGCCCACTCTCTACAATAAAACTGGTGTGTTTCCAAAACACGAGGCAAAACTTCTCCAGTAATGTAATGTTCTTATTTTATTATGCATTTTAACAGGCAAAACCATAGCGCTAAGAAGAGGATATGACTTGACCCCAGATTTGTTTGATTTTGTTAATGTTTGTGGTAATCAATTCATTTCAAGCATTCTTTTATTTTTTTTCTCTGATATCTCCAATAGTAGGGGATGGGAGGCTTGGGTACCTGGATGGAGCGCCGTATGATGCCATTCACGTTGGAGCCGCTGCAGCTACACTTCCCAAGGCTGTAAGGACATCTTGGATTTACACTTGAAAGCAAATTTTCTTGAATATAACTTCACCGGTAATAGACACAGGTTAAAAATAGAACGAAAAATCGATTCCAGTAAATGTCTTGTTCGACTTGTCGTCTTTCCCTTGCACTGTTTCTGAAGCTCTTGGAGCAGCTTAAGCCTGGTGGGCGTCTGGTTCTTCCAGTGGGTCCAGACGGCGGCAGCCAGGTTCTAGAACAGTACGACCGGCAGAGCGATGGGACCTTCCTGAAAAAAGCTCTAATGGGCGTGGTCTACGTTCCTCTAACCGACAAGAGGCATCAGTGGCCTGGGTAAGATGTGTACTTTGCAGGATGAAGACGTTATCCACAAAGTTATCTTTGCTCAGTCTCTTTAGAAATTGATTATACGTTCATAAATCTGGACACATCAAACATAGATTTGTAGTTACCAATACAACACAGCTTTTTTGTTTTGTTATGAGTTTTTTTT
The DNA here is from genome assembly GCF_960531495.2 of Zeus faber. NCBI lineage: Eukaryota > Metazoa > Chordata > Actinopteri > Zeiformes > Zeidae > Zeus > Zeus faber. The sequence goes on from NC_137198.1 coordinate 14,195,550, forward strand.
TTTTTTTTCAATAATGAAGTGCCAAGTTTATACACAGCCTCTTTCTTTCCGTTAGTAAGCAGCTGTGGTTCTAGCAGAAGATGAACTCTGAGGTGTCCTGATAGAGGAATAATATATATAGAGGACTTGGCAAGATGGAACTCCAATTTTCACATAGTGCTGCCTTGTAAATTATTTTCCTGTATTTTGACACCTTGTTGTGCATTATTGCAAACTGAAAGCATGACTTCTCACCTTGACCACACATGTCAATGATATTTCATTGTATCGTCAGGATGACTCATATTGGTGGTAAATGTACAGTTATTAGTAAAATCCACATTTTACCGGTAAGTAGATGTAAATATGCCTTTTTGTTGTTGCTATTCCTTCTTTTCCCAGAGGTGAGCTCTGACTGCAGTGTCGTTGCCCCTGCAGGAGGTGGCAATGGTGTTGCAGCTTTGGGGTTCCATAGAAACGCCTGATGGTTTTATAGGGCACCACTGTTCCCTGCGTTTGCTCCCACAGCTTGTCACCTAGCAACACGCTAAAAGCTGCCACCGCCTGCCTCATCAGCAAGTCTTCTCATAGCACTATAAAGATGAGCAATGGACTGACTAGAACATTTTAGTGGTTAAGTTATGGCTATGACCTCCTGGCCACACTCAGAGGATCTAGTGAGTGTGTCTGTGAAAGGAGGGGTTTTCTGTAGATAAATTCAATAATTTGTGTGAAAGACTTGCTTTGAAAAGTTTGCATTTGCATTTGCATTGTTAAAATGCTAAGTTTAGTATGTGGAATCCATAATGACATGGCTTTGTCATGACTGCATTAATGCTTAAACAGTGAAGCCAAGGAAAGTCATTTATTTGTTTTTTATTGACATTAAACTTGTAATGTCAGATCTAATGAAGCATAGGCAATTTAAAAATATATATATTTTCTGGTAAGACTCTACCATGCAACAAATGATTTCGCTGTAAACGCCATGTTTTATAGCATGTGATTTTTATTTCCCTTTTAAACTATTTTTTTTTAATATATAAAACAACAATCAACTTTAGAAACAGGGTATGAATGATAACGCACAATGCAGAAAGTTAGTCTTTCATGAAAGTGCATTGTTTTATTGATTGAATGATGTTACACATTTATTTGTTCATATAACAGTAACTTGATCAATTAATGTCATTATTGCTTAATTTATATATTTTTTTGCCAATCCACTGGGTAAACTAAATTTCCAACTATTTAAATTAAAGTATATCACGCCTTTGGTTGACATTAACCCTTTAACTGGAGCAAGGTCATGGGACGTTGTACTTTATTTTTGACACAATAGGCTGCACTTAATATTACATTAATAAGATTTAATAATAAAATATTTGACAAATAAACGTTTGTCTCTTCGTTGAGTTTATATGTACAGTATATGTTATGTATGGCCAATCATTTGCACGGAGGTTCCAAAGGGAGCCTTTTAATGCTGCCTTCCTTTGACATCGGAGCTCGGAAAAACCCGATCTCTTTGGAAAAGTGCAAAGGAACGGCCGTTTCGATTGGAATTTGGCGGCAGATCGTTCGGGCCCGAGTTTCCCTAGAGACACTGGCCTCTCGGCACCAAGGAGGCGCACACCGTTAATGTTTTACAAAGTTACCTCGGCATGGGGTTTTATTGGGAAACACGTATCAACTTCTACCTAAAATACTTTTCTGGAGTCTCGGGGTTTCCGATGTCCGAGTAGCCTCGGCGTAACGGCCGCGACAACGTGATGTCATCATTGTGTGCCGACGTGAAAAAGGCCCTTTAGCTGAGGGCAATGCACGTGTGCGTTCTCGGCACAGTACTAAGCGGTTGTCATTTGCCTTTTACTCGTCGAGCAGCGTTTTCAAATGGCGCGTTAAAGAAAACCTATTTTCTTTGCAATTTGGTCAGAGGTTGTTTTCATGAAAGAAGGGAAATCAGCGGAACGACGGGACCGCTACACCCTGCACGCCGCAGACGTACTGTGACCTGTCTATTTAACTCAGGCTGTCGTCGGAACAGCCCCGCCGTTGCTGTCATGGAGCAGGAGGAGAACGTCAACACAGTGGACGCGAGCCCCGCCGCAGCAAACAAGGGGGCAGAGGCTGCCAAACGCAAGAGCGACGAGACGCAAGAGTCCGAGGGAGGTGCCCGGGGGAAAAGGCGCAGAGGAGCCGGGGGGAAAAAGCTGCGCAAGGGGGAGAGATACGTACCGCCTCCGCAGAAGAGAAACCCCGGCGTCAGCTTCAGCCGGGAGCACTTCGACGAAACCTCCTACTACTTCGAGCGCGGTCTGCGCAAGGTGACCCCCTACTACTTCGACTTCAAAACCTACTGCAAGGGCCGGTGGATCGGGAAGACCCTTCTTGAGGTTTTCAAGAGTGAGTTCAGGGCGGAGTCCATAGAGTATTATCAGAGGGCCGCCAAGGCGGGACGCATTCGCCTGAACGAGACACCAGTGGAGGACCTCTCCATAGTGCTCAGGGTGGGTGTGATTCATCAACGTTCCTCATCTACTGCATGCCCCCCTCTTCCTTGACACCATCTTACTAGCAACATTGGAATAAAAATAGGCATATTTATTCAGGTTGTTTTATTGTTCCACTGGTCAATACCCATTTTGGAGAAGATACACTGTGTTGATCCTCGGGGGAAAATATTCTCAGCCACCCTAACTATCTCGACCCCAGCCTGAATGGCACCCAGGTGCTCCTTGCTGTGAGGCAGCAGTGCTAGTCCCCGCGCCGCCTTTTTCTTAATTGTGAGATATTCTCCCCTCCACAGAACAATGACCACATGAGGAACAGTGTGCATCGCCATGAGCCGCCCGTGGTCGGCAGGCCCGTGGAGGTGCTGGTGAACGACGGCGAGGTGTTGGTTGTCGACAAACCCGCCTCCATTCCGGTTCACCCCTGTGGGCGTTTTCGCCACAACACGGTGATCTTCATCCTGGGAAAGGAGTTGGGCATCTCTGAGCTCCATACGGTTCACAGACTGGACAGGCTCACTTCCGGGGTTCTGTTGTTCGCACGCACACTAGAGGTGTCCAAGAAACTAGATCAGTTGGTCCGAGACAGACAGGTAGGGTTCCCTTTGCACCATTAACACCCAATATGCCATAAAATTACAAAGAGCTATAATATGAGGAAGTAATTATGATAATCATATCATCATATTTAACTTTTTATTTATATATAACATGTGATTCATGGTTGTACATTTTATTGTTGATTCTATTCTTTGTTTAACAGCTTGAAAAGGAGTATGTTTGTCGTGTTGACGGCGAGTTCCCAGAGGGAGAGCTGGTCAGCGAGGAGCCCATCCTTGTTGTCTCCTTCAAGATTGGCCTGTGTCGGGTTCACCCCAAGGGCAAAGAGTGTCGGACTATTTTCCAGAGGCTCAGCTTCAATGGCAGCAGCAGTGTGGTCCGTTGCCTGCCACTCACTGGCCGCACACACCAGATTCGGGTTCACCTCCAGTACCTGGGCTTTCCAATTCTCAATGACCCCATCTATGGCTCCACAGCATGGGGCCCAGAAAGGGGCAAGAGCGGCGTGGTGGGGAAAAGTGACGAGGAGATACTGAAAGCTCTAGTGGAGGAACATAGTTCCAAGGAAAGCCTACACCTGCTGGATATTTCAGAAGAGGAGATAAGAAGTGCACAGGAGGGAGTGCGTGCTGGTGCAGAGACTTTGCTGTTAATGCCAGAAAAGACCAGAGATATATGCGAGACAAAGGTAGAAGCCCAGAGTGCACAGCAAGATAGCAAATGTGAGAATAACTCTACAGCAGATGAGGTATGTGAGAGCACTTGTAGTACAGGGTATAATCCCGTTCAGGACCGCAGCAGTGACTCGCCAACAAAATCACAATGCCCTGTCAAAAACAGGGATCAGACTGAGGCACCTTTGAAGCAGATCCCTGTTGGGACAAGAGACAACCTGTGTAGTGAATGCAAGCTAGTGCGACCAGACCCCACAGAGAAGGAACTCATTATGTATCTCCATGCACTACGCTACAAAGGACCAGATTTTGAATATTCCACACGCTTGCCTGATTGGGCCAAGGACGACTGGGTTGAGGATTAATGAGACGTTATAATGAGCTCCTGAAGGCTTATCAATGCTGAGCTATTATGGTCATTTTGTTCTGTTGGTTTAGAATCCTGAGTAGTGTAGGATTTTGTTTGAATTGATGACTTTTCAAGATTTTACTTCACATGCTCTTGTTTTTTTCAACCTGGAATTTTTTGTGGACAAAAACAAATCCCTCAACTTAATGGATGGCCAAGAAATTATTTTTTAACCTATACTGTTTTGACCAAAATTGAAGGTGTAGAAAATAAAGCTCTGCACTCTGCCTTGGATGCTGAAGACTTTTGAGATTTTTTTTAATTGAAAGAATATAAAATCACAATGTTACTAAAAGTGCGGCTATGATTTGATGTTGAACAAGATATTTGTCCACATTTTCAACAACAATTTTGAAGAAATAAATACAGCCTTTAGAAAAAGAAAATCTTTTATTTCACAAAAAGTAACAGTATTATCAGTTCAAAATAATACTGGTGGCAACATGTCATTTATTCTGATCATACAAAGCCTGTGATGAATGTATTTCATCTTTTTGAGACAGGTTAAGGGTAAGCCTGTCTTTCGGTTATGATAATACAGTCTGTTTTGTCAAAATAACTCTGCTTTGAGGCACATATGACATTGGTCTGTTCTTCTCAATGATTCTGTTGAACCACCAAACACCCGTGTTGCACACCATACATCACATTTATGACGACTAACATCATTTAAGACCTACATTTACTTATGTATGAGACATATTCTTTCACAACACACACACTCAACAGTTGTTTCACGTAATAAAACGGTTTTGGCACATGCTGCACATACTGTATATAACATTTTTATGGTACAGGACAAAAAATTACTTCAGTGTAATGGAATTTCATATTGAAAGTGCAGTTTCAGGTATAGTCATTGTATTTATTTAAATCTTTCTACAGTTTATGAAGACTGCAGTTCTGCAATGTGGACTGAAGCAGTAACATGCAGTGGTGCAACGACTGCTTTGAGAATCTCAATAAGTACTGTACGTCATTTCCAAAAGGTATGGCACACACTGTCACAGTACCTCTTGCTCAGAATAAGTTGCTTTTATGCCTGATAATGCTCACTCGAGGAAACCCTTCCATTTTAAATCAAGTAACTCACATCTCTTGTCACAGACACAAACAAATGGCAAAGTTAAATTTCAACAGTGAATTATTAAATCCTGACAGTGCATAACACCTCAAATAACACATTGCCAATGCCAACTGTAGGTCGAATTAATTACGACGGTCACGGTCACAATGCACAAAAACACCACTGCTCTGACGATAAGTAAATCATTTTTTGTTACTCTAGATGCTTTGAAGGTTTGTTGTCTGTAATGCCTAATGAAATATCTAAAAACAGCATATTCCCTGTAATTGTTTTTGCAATGGTTCAAGACTTAGAAATGCTTCGGTATGGCTTGTAAAGGTCAATTCCAGCATTGTAAAAGTTTTTTTATTTTATTTTTTTTAACTCCGGCTGTGCCAACCATATAGCATGCTTTAAGCAAAATTATATCTCCGAGATATAAAGAATTTCAGGCACTGAGTGACATTCCGCAACATTAGGCAGCATGTTCAATACTCCATTTCCTGGTGATCGTCGGGCTTCCACAAGTGTGAAGTGATGAAATGTTCCAGTTGTGAATGATGTGTGATTCTTTTTAATCTGCCTGAAAAGTGCTATAAAAGAATAAGCCATGCTTGGCTTTGACATCTCAGTGAGAAAATGAAGATTCATGCTCAAATGTTATTCAGTTGCAGTCTCACCTTGTATGACCTTGGGAAAACATTCGAGAAATATGCTATCATTTTTATGTTACTTATGCGACTGGCTTATATTTTCCTTAAGCATCATTGTTATTACCAAAAGGAGAGTAATTTTTCATTTTGTAATGACCATGTATTCGGTATGATTACATGTTTTTTTCCCCCACGGGACCTAAATGCACAGTGTTAACACTTTTTCTCCAACATACTCATCACATTAATCTTCTTTCTGTCCATCTCTCTTTATCCAAACATCTGGTAAGTCCGGCTTACTGTTGGGTAGGATGACCACTTCCTCGCTCTGGCTGATACGGCCCTTACCCAGCGAGGACGTTTCGTAAACCGTTTCCTTGAGCGAAAGTCGCAGGGTGTCCCTTTTCCCGTTAAGGTGTCCCGGTTGTAACTGAGCTTCTTCTTCTTCCGCTGCTTGCGGCGTGTTGGAAGGTCCTGGTTCGAGTTCACTTAGACACGTCTCGTTGGAATCCTCCAGCCATTCGCAGGAGCTCTGGGACTGGTAGGAGAGGTGTCCCTTAGGGGAGTGATGATGTTGTTGGAGTGTCATCCCAGTGAAATGCCCCTCTTTACAGGGCGAGGGTGGGTCAATGGTCTCCAGGGTCTGGGTGATGATGTTGTCCTCTGTGCTGGAAGACGAGGAGAAGGAGGCCCTCCTCCAGAGCTTTACTGCCCCAGTTTGACCCCTGCAAGTCTTACAAAGCATCCTGTCTTTTGCCACGTCTTCTTGGGGCGGGGCCGCTGACCACTGGGTGTTCCCTTTGTAAGGAGAGGAAGTCTGAAGGGCCGGAGGTGGATGACAGTCCTCATGCTGGTGGCTGCAGATCTCGTGTTCTGTCTCTATCCTATTACTTCCTGTGTCTCCCCCGCAGTACTCAATCTCATCAGAGAGCACGGAGGGCCGGTTTGACAGCTTGCTGGTACAAGTGCTGTTCTCAAAGCTGTCGCTCAAACGGTACGCCAGCGGCTGAAGCTCATACTGCTCAGGCCCACAACCGCCACCGACGGCGAGCTGTCTTTGTCTCGGGTGCCGCTGATGGTGGTTGTGATAATCACCATCATCTCTCTTGACTCTAGGTCGACCAAAGGACCCGTTGGCGGCCGAGGCTGATGAGGAAGGAGGCTCTGATACCGAACAAGAGGACAACACCATGTCATTGGCTTGCTCAATCAAGCATGGCAACTTGATTCTACCAAAATCTTTCTGGGGCCCAAAGAAACAGCACAAGGACTGGAAAAAGAATGTCGCAAAGCCACACGCTACACATTTTACGAGGAAGAGGAAAATCCCTAACTTTCTAAACAGTAATGCTGTGGCAGGTAACATAATTATCCCCATGCAGAAAAATGCGCCGGAGCCTATTGCCACTGGACACCCCATTATTTTTGTAGAATGAGCTACCCTTGCAATCCGCTCTGAATGTGGAGCTGAGCTGTAGGAAATGCAGTAGTTGGCGATGAAGTCTACAGACAACCCCGCCGCCGTTGAAATCAGCAGAGCCTCGATGCCGCTCAGCTGCCATTCGAGAAGAACCAGGAGGCCCACGGTGACAAACACGCTGCCTGCTACAGCCACAGTTCCAAATATACTCAACAGAATATTCCAGGTAGTCAAGAGGAGCGAAGCAAATGTGAGTGCTATTGAGAAGCCAATCACTAAAAGTGTCTCTGAGCTCAGAGATTGCTGTAGATCAAAGAGAGACAATTGGCTGATGAACCATCCCCTTTGCAGTCCCTCCGGCGCCTCTGATATCTCTCTGGTAAACCACGTTGAGATGTCTCTGTAAAAAACACTGGTTCTGCTGAAGTTGAAACTATAGAAGTATGTTGTTTTAAATTCCAACACAAGGGCAGATATTCTACCATCTGCTTGGAAGTATAAGCCTCTGCTGTGGGCCAGATGGCCCTCACCATGCTTCTCTGCCAGCATAATACTGAGGCATTGCTCAAAAGTGCTGGGTGGGTAGGGAAAATGGATATTATCACAGCACAAGTGTAGGACATTGGCACTCTCTGGACAACGCCTTGCAGATACCCAGTGTACCAGCTGCTCCACAAGACAGACATTATTTGTTATCGGGCCTTTCTCTTCAGATGACGGAGGCAAATAGAAACTTTGGTTCTGAATCTTCCCACATAAATCCATTAACCAGACCTGGGCGTCTATACTACTCATGTTGAAGCTTGAGTCAAGAACCAGAGAGCCATTGCTTCTCGGGTTAAAATGGTCCCCATTATCAGTTGGTTGGACCCCCCAGACGAGCATGACTGTAGCAGGCCTGTCTTCCCCGTTGTTGTGTCTCTCAAACATAAACATGTGGCGGTACTCTGCGTCATATCTCTCAAACGGATGGCTCGAACGAAACAGCTGAGTGGACCTGCTGTCTAAGGTCGGCAGCTTCATGCCAGGGTCGATGCAGGATATGTACGTTCCGCCAGCGGCAAGGGCGGCAAACCAGCACATCCAGATGTATCGAAATTTAACCACGCCGCACGGCAGTATTTTAAGAAATAGCAGGTTTGAGGTGTCGGTTAGGCCCCGTTTCAACCCCCTCAGCTTTTGTCCCGCGGTGAATAAGCATCGCTTCCGTGAGCTTGTATTCCAAAAGCCACCTGGGTTCTTTGAGCAGCAGGGCTTCCACCTCTGCACGGCTACAGAGGAGGCTACGGTGTAACGCTCGCGTAGGATGAACGAACACGGCAGCCACACCAATGTCGACAGCGAACTGATCACAGAGGCGGTTCCCAGGTAAACGGAAAAGCACCTGATTGCCGTGACGCTACTGAGATAACCAGAGAAGAACGCCACGCTGGAGGTCAAACCCGATGCGAAAATCAAATAGCCGACTTCCTGCATCGCTCTGTGCACTCTCTTCTCCAGGGAGGCTGGGGGGTTCTGGGAGAGCTGCAGATTCCAGAAGTCGGCAAAGGAAAACACATGATTGGAGCAGCTGCCCAGAAGAATGAGTGCGGCTGCCAAGTTGAGCAAGGGGAAAAATGTTAGGCGGAAGGCAAGTTTGTAAACGAAATAGGAAGTAAGGAGAGAGCATGTGATCGCTATTAGGGACAGAACTGATATGAAGAGAGAATGGAGGTACAGGGCCATGGTGAAAAAAAGTGACACGACGGCCAACACAGGATATACAGAATCTCTCGCCAGGTAGTACTTGAACAATGTCTGCTTTATACCGAGGTCCATGCCAGTGATAGTCATATTGTTATACGTCAGATCCTGACCTTCCAGACTACTCATGTATATGTCCATCACACGATCCCCCTTTTCCACGGGCAAGAACAGAAGGCTGTACTTAAGTGAAGGGACTTGGTATTCCACCGTCTGTGGGCCAAGGAAGTCCTTATCAACCAGGAAGTGTAAGATCTGGAACACCACAACGGATTGTTTGCAACGGGATGGAACCGAGGCGCAGCCGCCGTGTTTGGGCCTCTTGACGCAAGCTTCCACCAAATGTCCACTGTGATAGTATGGAGCGCAGTACCGCAGCCGGTTCAGGGACTCAGACACCTGGTGTAAAAAAAAAAAAGAAAAAAAAAGAATACCAGTTAATGCATAGTATAGTAATTACACCAAGAAATAAAAGAGACGCGACGACACCTCAAAGTCAACTGTTTGTCGTGTTCAAAATCACCTGATGTGAGGTGAGACTGAGGCAGGAGGAGGCATTGGTGAGGACGGCCAAGTAGTTCCCCAGAGACCAGCTGGGACAGCAGCCACCTCTGGAAACTATTTCCTCCGCTCTACCCTTCACATGCTGCTGGCACAGGTCCTGGAAGCGGGCCTGTGAGCGGATCTGAACAAGACAACAACAAACAAACAAAAAAAGTCCCCATTTTTAACGTATGCCGAACTTCAAACTCAATTCCTGAAACCGTAGGTGGTTCGCGGTCGTGGGACAATGCGGTCGGGCTGGAGCTGAGCGGGATGAGCGAGAGGAAGGCGTGACGAGGGGAGACGTGTTGCGTGAAGAACAATGACGAGATGGAAGATTTGGAGGAGCGGAGCTTACTCTGGCTTGCTCCATCTCGCACATGGAGTGGATGGCCTTTAGACTCCACAGACTGGCTGAGTTCCCCGAACGGAACACCAGCTGGGCAAATCTTTCGCCTGCGTTGATGAGAGACACACTTCAGAGTCAAGCAGAGCCAGACAGCATTGAGTCATCCGCTTTTCAGGCGGTGCGCACATTGTCTGTGATAAAAAATATTCCTATGGGTTTATTTGCTAAATAAAAACAAACATTCCCTTTTCTGTTTACAGCTTTTTTTCTTTTTCATCTGATTTGTGTTCGCTAAATTAAATCTAAAGATGCATTTCACACTTTCAGACTATTTCAATGTCTACATTCCGTGCATACTCTTTGAGAAATCGTTTTCTTCTGAATTCTACTCCAGAGATAAATAATAGCAGTTTGATGGATAAATGAATTCACGCTTAATTGATCTACGGTATTCATCCACTGGAAGTGATGAGGACGGATGGCCGACCTGGAGAGTCGCAGAGGTAAGTATCTCGAGAGGTGTCCCTGTTCAGCATCCTTCTGGCGCGCTGCCTGCCGTCGTCCTGGTCGCCGCTGGTGTCTCCGGTGATCGCAACGCCAGAGCTAAAAGCACATACGGGAACACGCGCGATGATTGACAGGAGTTCCACATCAACAGGGAACCACACAGCGCCCTACGGCAGGTTCCCTGTAACGCAAGTATTGGCGGTGTCGTAAAAACCAAATCAAGTTCTAATCAGCATTGCATGCAAAAAGCCCCAGACTCAATCAGCAACCTCGTCTGCTTTTATATCCACTTCCAATGGCTAACGTGCAGCAGTCATTGTTGCGACCCTGCTGTGTGGGAGCTCTGCATGGGGCTCTGCGGTTCCTCCCCACTGACCTTTCCTTGACCTGCTGCGGGACAGAAGACAGAGGCTTCCCTGACCCCGTGTTCTCCCGCAGTTTGTCGAGGCTGGACTGGCGGACACTGATGTAGGTTCCCCGCGGCTTGAAACCCTGATGAAAGGGAAACGCACGCGACAGATGCGCGCGCGCGCAAACAACATCAAAGGTAATGAGCGCGGACAGCGTCTGTGCGGGAACAGCAGGCTGAATGAATTTACATTTAGAATAAGTGAATTATGAGGACGGAAACATTGCGCGACCGTTTCATCAAATGGCGAGTGTGTTTATTGAACGCCCGGTGGAGAGGGAACTAACCTGTGTACTAATACTCTACATATCCTTAAACATACTGTAGACATCGTTCAATGGCAAATTATTTAAATGTTGTTTTTTTTATCTACATTTTGTTTTCGGGTAATCAGATGTATTACTATGGTTTGTATGATTTGTTATGTACGTATGTTCCCTGCAAGCATGGGATAGAATGTTTCTTATAAAAAAAAATACATTAAGTATGACCCAATTCGATATGGTTCATTAAATCTAAGATTAGGCTGAAAGAAAAGGGTCTGGTTTAGTTCATCGCAGGAAGAGGCAAATTAATGCTAACCCCGGGGTGATGACGGTATTTATATTCATTTGGACAGAAAGTTGGCAATAGAGATTCATACAGCAGCATTTACTGCCCCCAGGAGGCCTCCATGATCATAGACTAATACTAATCATTAGTGTGTGTGTGTGTTGTGTGTGTGTGTGTGTGTGTAATTTCATTATCTTGCATGCATGCCTGCATCCGAGGCCTCCGCACTAGCTGACTCACCAGAAGCGGGTCAGAAAAGTCTGGCAGCGGTCCAACCAACAGGCCGGCCAGCGAGCATCCCAGAAGGACCAAGGCACAGCCCACTAACACCACCAGTGGGTAGTCCACGATCACCTGGGAATAGCTGGTAAATAAGACAAAACCAGAACTGTGGTTACTGATGTGTAGCAACTATCTGAGGGAACATTTCCCTCAGATAGTTGCTAGTAGTGAAAATGAGAATGTAGAGTTATGTAAATGAAGTCGGTTCAAATGCCTGGGAAATGCATTATTCAACAGATGCATTAGCACTGACTTTTTAGGAATCCGGTAGAGTCCTCCAGCCCTAAAACAGCACAAAATAATTCATTAAAATAAGGGCCCAATTGCATGCGATATGGAAATAAGTCCTATAAATGCGCAAAGACACCAGAGAAGTCAGCCGACACGCACACACCTTACTGTCACAACATGGCGCTGTGTTGTTTTGTGGGCACCGCTTTCATGCGGCCCATGCAGCCAATGACAGGACCCCGGCCTCTGGCACGATGCCTGGCTCACTGAGCTGGAGCCGTGGGGGGCCTTAACCCCTCCGGCCTGCCCGGCCGAGCAATCTGCGCGCGGACCTGCCGAGTTTGGGGGACAGTCATGGCAAACGCTGGATGTCATTGCCGCGTTATAGCCACAGCGGTGGCACCTTTGGAGCTGTGGCGAATGGTAGGCTGTACCCGGGGGATCTTGGGGAACCTAGAGGCAAAAGGAGGAGGAAAGAAACAGTTGAAGAGCGTATTGTTGGATTTCTTTCCCGGCGTGTAATACTCAGAGGCTCTCCTCTATCCGAACAGCGCTACGGAGTCTGGACAATAGATTATTCCTCGAGCCAATTCCTTTTAGTTCATGTTTAATGAAGCCTGTAGCCTGTTACACTAGGGGAGATCCATCTGCTATTTTTGCCGCCGCCTCGCCTCGCGGTATAATTGAAGTGTTCTCAGGGCGTTCATAGGCGGCCCGAAACATTTTTTTTTTCCGGCAAGCCTTAGTGGCGCGGGGCTCTGCGCTCAGACATACTTGGTGGTAAAGCTGGCAGGAGGAGGAAGCGGCGCCCAGGCTGCTGCAGCTGTCAGCTGCCTCCCCCTCAGACTGGATGACTGTCAAATGAACCTCCCTGGAATATGCGCTGTCAGGAGGGCACAGAGACAGCGTCGGGATCTCACTAAAGGGGGGAGAAGAAGAGGGAGAAAGATGTCAGAGGGTGAAAGGAATGAGGGTACGAAAGACATGAAGATAGAGGGAGAAATGAGGTGAGAGGAGGAGGTGAGTGGCAGGTAGGTAAGACCTGGAAGGAGGGAGTAACGGGTTATCTTCGAAAATAAGGATGCACAATGTGATATTTTCTCAAAGTGTCTTTGAACTGAATGTACGCGTGTTTTAGCGCACGTTATTAACAGAGAAGTCGGCAGGCTGCTCAACCTGATCTTGTGGTTTCTGTCCGCCACCCTGTTGCCACTGTTTGCCAGGGGGCCCAATTAAACCAGGGAGGGGAGGGATTAAACGACAGTGAGTGTGTGTGTGGGAGTGAGGTGAGCGTGAGTACGGAAAGAGAGACGGCGAGATGCAGCAAACCCAAGGATTAATAATAACACAGACCCCGTTCTGCGTGAGGCAGGAGGCTGCACAAGATGGGAGACACCTTGGGAAAAGTTGGTGGCAGGAGCCTGTGACACTGACACAATAGTTATAATAAAATCGGTTTATTTCCGTGACATTTTGTCGATTACCGTCTGCGTTGCTGCTACTTGGAAGAAAGTTTCTATTTGATTTGAATATATTCCCCAATTCCATCAAATCCATGCACAAAATGTCCAAACAGAAAATACTTTGCTGGTTTGTTTCTATTGTTTGTGGGGGGGGGGGGGCATCATTTGTTGTGAATATCAATACAATTTAACTACATTTTTTTCAAAGTAAAGTGACTGAATCTAGATGAACTAGATAACATTTACATTTCCAAGTAGGGAGTTCTCCAGTTACTAGATACTGTACTAGTCGTAGGAAAGTAAGCCATATGGTCTGTGCTCTACAATGCGCTATTTTTTTCCCACAGTTTGAATGCAGACTCACATCTTGTCTCGTCGCTATGACAACTGAGTAAACAGAGGCTGTGACCTCACACACTTTATTTGCACCCCAGTAAGTTCAGGTAAGGAGTCGGCAGTTGAATTGCCGTATCAATGAAGTAAAGAGATTCTAGATTTTAAATTGGTACTTAAATGCATGTTGATGAAGAACTCACAAGAGGCAAAATATAAATATATATACTGTATATATATATATATATATATATATATATATATATATATATATATATATATATATATATATGAATAAATATATAAATATGAATTACTTATTTGCAACTCAAACTGTTGTCATCGTCAACTTCACCCTCTAACTGACAACTTGCCGATGCATATACAATATGCACAATATTATGCACATACGGGGGAGCATTTTTGTGAGGCACATTAATATTTCAGTGGCTGGCTGAATACAAAAATACACTCATGAAGGTGTTACTGTGGTGCTGCACGAGAGCTGGGAAACGGAAACAGCGCACAAGGTGTGAATATCTGCACAAAATTAATTAATAATTAATGAATACATTCGCTGCCTTCACTGTAAACCATATAAAATACTAAAAGTCAAACCAAAAGGCACCATGATGACATCACACTCAAGGAAGCGTTGACTGAATCAGATAAATATGATTACGTTGAAGTAATTCAAAAACTATCCCTTACCCCTCTTCTCCTCTCTCTCTCTCTCTCTCTCTCTCTCTCTCTATCTCTCACACACACACACACACACACCCAAATGCATGTACATGCACATTGACACACATACACACAGCAATAGGAGATGGAATGACTGACAGGTTGACAGAGTAGCCCAAACTGCACCAAATCAGCCAGCAGGCTGGACTGGCAGCATGGCGGTCAACTGTCACTGTGATGTCTAACAACGATGTCTAACTGTCTAACAAGCACATAGGGCAAAAAAAAATAAAAAAAAAATAAAAAATATCATGGATGTTTACGATCATTTTTGGGGGGAACTCACGTGATTTGCCATGTGTTAGTGTTTGGTAGTGTAAAGTGAATGTTCGTTTGAATAAAAGTGAGTGGATAACACCACAGTGCGTTAATGCGGTTACCTCCTGACAGATTGAATCAATCATCCTAGGTGTCAGGCTTTAAACTAATAATCTAGCATAAACAGCAATCATATGAGTGATGTCTTGTGTGATTGTCTGACAGTATGTGTGTGAAGTAAACAATGTTGTTTACTTCACACACAGAGCTGGGTGATCAATTAGACCCACCGACAGCAAGACAGATACAAATCAAAACAAAATAAAAAATGAACAGCAACCGCACACTGCCTCTCACATTTGTCGCGGATGAGTTGCGGGTGCAGAGAAAGCCACAGACAAAGGGGGGAAAGGACCAACCTTTGGGGGATCCGCATTTCTCCCTCATCCGAGGCAGAGTCTTCCATCACGGTCGCGTCCGTGCGCTCCCCTGTCACCGGGCACGCCTCCATCCTGGCGGGGTTCTGGGAGCGAAGCCCTGGGTGGACGGGGCGCCGCTTTCTCCCCCGCCGCCCCCTCCCCTCCCCTCCCCTCCCCTCCCCTCCCGCCCCCTGCGAGGAACAAAGTTTGGACGGAGAAATAGCCCCGATCTAGGAGGATCGTGCCAGGAGCCTCATAATAATCTTATTTCTAGGGGCCGTGCTGGCGAGTCTGCCTCGCGCCGCCCTCTGATTGGCCGACGCCGCGGTGACGCTGCTGTTGTAAAAAGGCTCGCGAGCAGCGCGGGCGCTGTCCAACCAGGAGGGTGCTGGAGGGCACGTGACCGCCCAGGGGATCGATCTCGTGATTGGCTCGTGGCGGCACTGAGCTTTCACGAGGAAGAGCAGATGCTCCGTGATAAAGAAGAGAATAATAATAATAATGATAATAATAATAATAATAATAATGATAATAATAATGATAATAATAATAATAATAATAATAATAATAATAATGATAATAATAATAATAATAATAATAATAATAATAATGATAATAATAATAATGATAATAATAATAATAATAATAATAATAATAATAATAATAATAATGATAATAATAATAATGATAATAATAATAATAATAATAATAATGATAATAATAATAATAATGATAATAATAATAATGATAATAATAATAATGATAATAATAATAATAATAATAATAATGATAATAATAATAATGATAATAATAATAATAATAATAATGATAATAATAATAATGATAATAATAATAATGATAATAATAATAATAATAATAATAATAATAATAATAATAATAATAATAATAATGATAATAATAATAATAATAATAATAGAATAACAATAGAAGATAAGGAAACCGTAGAATATAATAAAGTATGATATACAAGTATAATATAGTATAATACAATAGAATATAATTGAGAATTGAAAGTCCTTCCAGTCCTTGCATCATCCTAACTATAGTAGACATCATCCTAACTATAATATACATCATCCTAACTATAGTATACGTCATCCTAACTATAGTATACATCATCCTAACTATAGTATACATCATCCTAACTATGTATACATCGTCCTAACTGTAGTATACATCATCCTAACTATAGTATACATCATCCTAACTATAGTATACATCATCCTAACTATAGTATACATCATCCTAACTATAATATACATCATCCTAACTATAGTATACATCATCCTAACTATGGTATACATCACCCTATCCATCGTATACATCACCCTAACTATATTATACGTCGTCCTAACTATAGTATACATCACTCTAACTATAGTATACATCATTTTAACTATAGTATACATCACCCTAATTATAGTATACATCGTCCTAACTATAGTATACATCATCCTAACTATAGTATACATCATCCTAACTGTAGTATACATCATCCTACCTATAGTATACATCACCCTATCTATAGTATACCTCATCCTAACTATAGTATACATCATCCTAATATAGTATACATCATCCTAACTGTAGTATACATCATCCTAACTATAGTAGACATCACCCTAACTATATTGTATGTCGTCCTAACTATAGTATACATCACCCTAACTATAGTATACATCATCCTAACTATAGTATACATCGTCCTAACTATAGTATACATCATCTAAACTATAGTATACGTCTTCCTTACTATAGTATACATCATCCTAATTATAGTATACATCACCCTAACTATAGTATACATCATCCTAACTATGGTATACATCACCCTATCCATAGTATACATCACCCTAACTATATTATACGTCGTCCTAACTATAGTATACATCACTCTAACTATAGTATACATCATTTTAACTATAGTATACATCACCCTAATTATAGAATACATCGTCCTAACTATAGTATACATCATCCTAACTATAGTATACATCATCCTAACTGTAGTATACATCATCCTACCTATAGTATACATCACCCTATCTATAGTATACCTCATCCTAACTATAGTATACATCATCCTAATATAGTATACATCATCCTAACTGTAGTATACATCATCCTAACTATAGTAGACATCACCCTAACTATATTGTATGTCGTCCTAACTATAGTATACATCACCCTAACTATAGTATACATCATCCTAACTATAGTATACATCGTCCTAACTATAGTATACATCATCTAAACTATAGTATACGTCTTCCTTACTATAGTATACATCATCCTAATTATAGTATACATCACCCTAACTATAGTATACATCCTCCTAACTATAGTATACATCACCCTAACTATAGTATACATCATCCTAACTATGTATACATCGTCCTAACTGTAGTATACATCATCCTAACTATAGTATACATCATCCTAACTATGTATACATCGTCCTAACTGTAGTATACATCATCCTAACTATAGTATACATCATCCTAACTATAGTATACATCATCCTAACTATAGTATACATCATCCTAACTATGTATACATCGTCCTAACTGTAGTATACATCGTCCTATCTATAGTATACATCATCCTAACTATAGTATACATCATCCTATCTATAGTATACATCATCCTAACTGTAGTATACATCGTCCTAACTATAGTATACATCATCCTAACTATAGTATACATCATCCTAACTATAGTATACATCATCCTAACTTTAGTATACATCATCCTAACTATAGTATACATCATCCTAACTGTAGTATACATCACCCTATCTATAGTATACATCATCCTAACTGTAGTATACATCATCCTAACTATAGTATACATCATCCTAACTATAGTATACATCATCCTAACTGTAGTATACATCATCCTACTATAGTATACATCACCCTATCTATAGTATACATCATCCTAACTGTAGTATACATCATCCTAACTATAGTATACATCACCCTAACTATAGTATACATCATTCTTACTATAGTATACATCATCCTAACTATGGTATACATCACCCTATCCATAGTATACATCACCCTAACTATATTATACGTCGTCCTAACTATAGTATACATCACTCTAACTATAGTATACATCATTTTAACTATAGTATACATCACCCTAATTATAGTATACATCGTCCTAACTATAGTATACATCATCCTAACTATAGTATACATCATCCTAACTGTAGTATACATCATCCTACCTATAGTATACATCACCCTATCTATAGTATACCTCATCCTAACTATAGTATACATCATCCTAATATAGTATACATCATCCTAACTGTAGTATACATCATCCTAACTATAGTAGACATCACCCTAACTATATTGTATGTTGTCCTAACTATAGTATACATCACCCTAACTATAGTATACATCATCCTAACTATAGTATACATCGTCCTAACTAAAGTATACATCATCTAAACTATAGTATACGTCTTCCTTACTATAGTATACATCATCCTAATTATAGTATACATCACCCTAACTATAGTATACATCATCCTAACTATAGTATACATCACCCTAACTATAGTATACATCATCCTAACTATAGTATACATCATCCTAACTATAGTATACGTCTTCCTTACTATAGTATACATCATCCTAACTATGGTATACATCACCCTATCCATAGTATACATCACCCTAACTATATTATACGTCGTCCTAACTATAGTATACATCACTCTAACTATAGTATACATCATTTTAACTATAGTATACATCACCCTAATTATAGTATACCTCATCCTAACTATAGTATACATCATCCTAATATAGTATACATCATCCTAACTGTAGTATACATCATCCTAACTATAGTAGACATCACCCTAACTATATTGTATGTCGTCCTAACTATAGTATACATCACCCTAACTATAGTATACATCATCCTAACTATAGTATACATCGTCCTATCTATAGTATACATCATCTAAACTATAGTATACGTCTTCCTTACTATAGTATACATCATCCTAATTATAGTATACATCACCCTAACTATAGTATACATCATCCTAACTATAGTATACATCACCCTAACTATAGTATACATCATCCTAACTATTGTATACATCATCCTAACTATAGTATACGTCTTCCTTACTATAGTATACATCATCCTAATTATAGTATACATCACCCTATCTATAGTATACATTATCCTTACTATAGTATACATCATCCTAACGTTAGTATACATCATCCTAACTATAGTAGACATCACCCTAACTATAGTATACATCATCCTTACTATAGTATACATCATCCTAACGTTAGTATACATCATCCTAAGTATAGTATACATCATCCTAACTATAGTATACATCACCCTATCTATAGTATACATTACCCTAACTATAGTATACGTCATCCTAACTCTAGTATACATCATCCTAACTGTATTGTGGGCAGATATGGAAGTTGGACTTAATCACTGAAGTCACTCACACAAAATCTTATCATATGCGCTCTTTGGTCTTCTGCGGGTCCTTGTTAATAAAAAGGTTGAGAATGACAAGTGTATACTTTTGCATTCACATAATGAAGAGGTGCACAGTGTGTATTACAACAGTGTTAAGATGTGTATATTTACCTAAGGTTATTTATTGCCTGGTACTGTCATTTACACCCTCATTATGTAGACCTATATATAGATCTATTCTGCACATTTGCCCGTTGTGGCTGTCATGGTGTGGTGTAAAAAGCTTTTACTTAAAGGTGCAGTGTGTAGAATTTATGGAACGGATTTTGCAGAAATAGAATATAATATTCATAAATATGTTTTTATTTGTGTATAATCCCATGAAAATAAGAAATCTTCATTCTACAGCAGCCCAGAACGGACAAACCAACCACTGGCTCTAGAGAGGGACATTTTTCACGAGTTTCGCCGCCACCGTCTCTTCCGCGGAGGCCGCCATGTTGCACCGCCATGGGGAGGGGTATTCAGTTGGTTGGGATCTGCAGCCTCACCGCTAGATGCCACTACATTCTACACACTGAACCTTTAACTCAGTGAACGCAGAGTGAAAACAACCAAATTGACAGCTGTCCAATATAGATGGTTTGCTGCCACCTGTTGATCTGAAAGCATACACCTTCTCCACGCCTCTTTTGGGGTATGCATTTGACTTGAATTGAAAATACAAATAATGAAAATATAGATTAGAATGAACTGGATTGAGTGGATTGGATTGAGCTTTATTCATCAGTAGGGTAGAGCCATATAGGGAATGGTGTAAAACTGTCATTCTCAACTTATTTCATATCAAGGACCCTCAATTTGATACACATTAGGTCACAACCCCTGTTTAATAAGGTTTTTATCTCTGAGTCCCCAATCTGAGAAGATTTTTATTGTTATATATGCTTTAGTCCAAACCTTCCTCTGTACCTCTCTATACTGTAGTTACGGCGATAACATCAAAACTATCGGACCCCCCCTCGGAACTTATTGAAGGACCCCTCGGGGACCCCCTGGTGTAAAGAATGCCAAAGAAACGTCCCAGCATCTCCAATTTTAAACTTAGATAAGTAAAAGAAAGAACAATTCAATGTATTTTCTTTAGATGTGTTACAGAAGGATGTTGGTAACAAATTATATTATCAATGCCTCGGACCGTAAACAGCCCTGTGCTGCCCTGTTTGTTGATCTGGCCAAGGCATTTGATTTTGTCGAGCATGGACTGCTGTCTGGCAGGCTCAGTGATGCCGGTATCGGTGTCAAGGCTCTAGGGTGGTTCAGGAACTACGATGCAGATGGAACCCAGTGTGTATATACAGAAGGTCACAAGTCAAGCTTCATTGGAGATCTCTAAGGGAGCCCCCCCCCCCCCCCCCCCCCCCAGGTTCAATTTTAGACCCTGCCTTATTCTCCATTTTTATAAATAACAATGGGAAGGACATGCTTACAGCTAAAGTGCATCTTTATGCAGATGACACAATAGTTTACTCAGTTACCCCTCTTCTCTGAATCAGGCTGTTGATGAGCTCCAGACTGCCTTTCAACAGCTGCCCAACAGGCCTCATTGTATGGTCCAAGGTTGGTTCTTAATGCTAAGAAAACCAAATTCATGATTATTTCCAGAGCTCCCTCCCAGGCAGTTGCTCAGGAGGTAGAGCGGGTCATCTAGTAAGCAGAAGGTTGCCGGTTCGATCCCCAGCTCCTCCTGGTAGTGTGCTGATGTGTCCTTGAGCAAGACGCTTAATCCCCTAACTGCTCCCCGGGCACTTCTATATGGCAGCCCACTGCTCCTTGATATGTCAGTTACTAGGATGGGTAAATGCAGGGAAATTGCAAATGTCCCTGTTGTGGGACTAATAAAGGTATATAGAAGAAAAAAAAAGATCTCAGATAATGTTGCCTTACATGTCCTCTAGGAGGGGACTGAAGGTTATAAACTGGGATTTTATTATCGAAATAGGGCGTGCCTTAATTTAGCAGTTAGGGAAAAACACTTGTACAGGCTACGTTCTGAAGTGTTCTGTTCTGTTCCTAAAGTGTAGACTATGGGGGATATTATTTACATGCATGTTGCCTCCTCTACACTTCGCTGCCTAGACTCCGTCTATCACAGTTCTGTATGTTTAATATCCAACTCATTGTCACCTACACATCACTGTGAACTTTATTGTATGATCTGGTCTCCTGGTCTTCATTAGGCCTAAGGAGACAGCAGTTTTGGTAAATGATAAACTCCCTTCATGCCTGTGTAATCTCCTATCACTCACCAACAGCTACTATGACTTTGGCTCCTCTAGAGTCTAGATGGCCGCTCCACCAGGTGGTACCCAGGATTTGCTCAGAATTGGGGAGAGCAGGTTTCACCAATTTTCGCGCCCTGGTCATGGAATAACCTCCAGAACACACCAGAGCTGAATGATTTTGCCGTCCCTGGGGGAGTTCAAAGCTCTGATTTAAAAAAAAAAAAAAGAAAAAGAAAAAACTGTGCAACTGAAGAGTGCAATTGCTATTCCTAAACTGGATTTTGTCTCGTGCATCTTTTTGTTATATTTAAATGCTCCGTCTGCCTGTTTATGGCATGCTCTATTTTATAACTTGTGTAGCCTTGTGGCGGTGTGCTGTCAGATGTTTGATTTTTAATCTCAAGGGTTAAATTAAGGTCAAATAAAATAAATAAATCAATACATAAGAGGTAAGGCCTGCTGGTCCAGCTCGGGCCCCGGTGGGTATGGGTTTGAGAGGGCGGGGAGGCGTTGTGGGTGTAAAGTTTCGGGAGGACGCGCCTCCTCCGTGGGGCGGGCCACGGGAGCTTAACCCGAAGGGCGGGTCGCTCCTTCAGCAAAATCCTTCCACCAGTGAGCGGTGACACATCTCCACCTCGGAGCTGCCTTGCGGGGCTGTCCTTTTGCCGTCCCCCCCCCCCACGCCAATTAAAATGCGTGTGATGGGCAGCCCGCTGTGTGCGGCTGCGCTCCTGGCTCTGGTGGTGATTTCTGTGCTGCTGTCACTTTTGTTGGGTAGTTTGCAACTCGGGGCCAGAAGGAGACTTTCCGCCAGCGGGTCCGCGGACGCGCGGGGATCGGCCCTGCGGCACCAGCTCAACGAGAGACGGAAGGAAATCATCCCGCTGCTGTCACCTTTCGGCCGGGACGGACCTCCCCCGGCAGCGTCCCAGCGGCGGCCGGGCGAGCCCACCTCGGGCGCCGCCGCTCCGCGGGACGAGATCTCGGCCGCGTCCGGGAGAGGCTCCGCGCCGGACGAGATGGGCTGCGGGTCCCTGGCCGGGGTGCGCACGGTGGACGTCCTGGGCTCCGGGTACACCAAGCTGGTCGTCAAGGTCGTGCTGCCCCGCACGGACCAACCTGTGGCGCTCAAGTTTGTCAACGAGCAGGGGAACGACATGGAGAAGTGTCTGCAGGACTTTCAAGACCCCCGCGGCTGCCACGAGCTGGTTTCTTACAAGATCAAGAAAGAAATAGTCCTGCTGCAGAGGCTGAAGCATCCGAACATCATCGAGGTAGGAGATGACCCTCCACCCTCATGCAGTCATGCGTTCATGCGTCCATGCATTCATGCATTCATGCATCCTCCCTCTCTCTCCAAGTTTCTAAATGGTGCAAGAAGTACTCAGTGAAAAATGTCCTGACAAAAGTACTCTTAAGTGCTATGGTTACTTGCTCTTGAATTCCCTTTGAGTCTTTAAAGTAAGTACTTGTATTGTCCAGTGCCCTGATATAACAGCCTAAAATACAGCATAAAGTGCTTATTTTAATCCTTATGCCGATGCATATCCTGATTACAATTTACAAAAAATAAAAAATAAAAAGATGTTGTCATAGTGATAACAAGGATACAAACCTAATGAATCATAGATGAGTAAACATAAATCATTGCTTTGGCTTGCTATATATATATATATATATATATATATATATATATATATCCTGGTTTAAAAAAGACTGTGGAATAAAAGTCCAATACATTTAATATATTGGACTATATACTTAGTATATTAAATATATTTAAGTAAGGACTTAGGTAAGTGTACTTAGGTACAGTAACAAACAACTTTCACTTTCTCACTTTCCACCACTGCTGTTTCCTTTGTGTCCGTGGATCCTCTGGTCACTTTCCTCTTTGCTTGAGTGCTTTACCGGACGCGTAAATTAGATGAGGAGGCCTCGTTGCCTCCGGAGAATCTCCTCATGTAATTCAATTAGATCCATTCAACCCCCTCCTGACCCCTGGATCTGCTTTGGCGGAGAGTGGCAGGAGACAAATATGCCTCTGTCCCGAGAACAATCCGTGCTTCCATCTGAGGCCTCCAACCCTATTAAGTCAGCTTATCACTTCAAATGCGTACAACCTGAACTCAAACATTTCCTTTGGCTGCAGCAGCAGACGTTCTCGGCCTGGCAGAGCACTGTTCTGCCATCACGTCCTTTCAATTTAGCCCACTTATTTGTGTTGAAATCCTGTAGATAAAACACCCGTGGGTCGGTTTAAAAAAGGAAGACCAAGCCATGAGTTTAATGACTTTATAGCGATTTATAGTGTGATCATTGCCTGTGAGTGTTTCACTGTGACTAAGTGGAGAGACGCCCTCACCACAGCTCAGAGGCCACTGCATGGGAGACGCAGGACGAGACGAACGAGGAGAAGAAGGCGCCGGGAAGGAGGGAGGGAGAGTGACGGCCATCCTGGAGCAAGGGAATCCTTTCCAAATGATCCAGCTGCTGCAGAGCCCCTGGGAGGAGAGATTCAGGGTAGGGCCACTCTCTCTCTCTCTCTCTCTCTCCACAGCTCCCTCCCACAGCCCTCACGTTCATTCCTACGGCCTGGGCGCCCGGCCGCTCCTCTCTCCTTCCCTGCACTCTCAATGGCCTTTGGAGAATGTGAAGCCTCTCCCTCTCCTCCGCTCTTCTCAGTGGTCACTTTCGCTCTCTCTCTCTCTCCTTCACACACACACACACACACACACACACACACATGCTTCGCAGACATACAAGCGTGGCTCTTGGCAGGAGCTACTGAGACTCCTCGAGACATCCGAGATTCCCCCGAGGCCTGACATCTGTCCCTCAGCCTGTTTGGTCGGACGGCAGGCGGAATGGAGATGGCACTCGGTTAATGCACCCCAGGCTGAGACTCTCATACCATGCACTTTTTTGCGCGCGCACACACACACACACACACACACACACACACACACATTGCACACATTTGACCAAATAGCAGATGTACCCAGGAAGTGACTATATACACTGAGGGAGTAATATTTGGACGGAGACGGAAGTCGACGGCGTTTGCCGTACTTTCGCCGGTGCCAACTTTAAAAAGCGCGGCCTGCTCAAGTGGCGTCCAACATACAGGAATGTTTTGCCGCATCGTCCCCGGGAAAGATGACATTTCGGTATCGCTTTCAAGCCCCTTTGAGCTACATCTGCGGCAGGCTACAGTGATCCGACGGTGTTGGGTTTCACCCACCTCTGTTTTTACAGTGCTCCGGCCCCGGCAAGTGACGTTCAAAAGAGGCTCGCAGCGTTACCTGATACTCCTGCTGTGTTTGTGGCGCTAAAGAACCATTTTGATGCCGGGATAATACTTTATTTAATTTGGGATCATCTGTCAGTCTGTAACGCCGCACACACAAACTCTATTGAAAGCGGGAACGTAAGGTTTCAATCACCTACCACTGCGTTGGTAATATGACCAGGGTTTTGCCAGAATAATGTATTTTTTTTTTCCACATTTTATTCTTTATTGTTGTGTTTATAGCGTTGTAATTAAGTCCCCCATTATAACCACAACAATCCTCCGTCGATGCTTCTACAATTTCCCTGGCAAAACCATTCCGGTCCTTAATTCTTTGGGGCTCCACCTGTTATTAAATGTCAGATTTGGCGGCTCAGTCTTTTTCTTTTCCCGCCCCCGCTGCGTCGCAGGTGTGTTTGGGCCTGGTTCGGCTGCTCCACTTCCTGTCCCGCTCCCCGCTGGGCTCCGTGGCGCTGCTGGACTTCCAGCCGCGGCAGTTCGTCACCGTGTCGGGGGAGCTGAAGCTGACCGACCTGGACGACGCCAGCGTGGAGGAGCCCGCCTGCCGCGCCGACGCCGACTGCGTCCTGCACTTCCCCCGCAGGAACTTCACACTGCCGTGCTCGGAGACGCTCGGCGTCTGCCAGAGGCTCAACGAGAAGAGGAACCTCTACAACGCCTACAGGTAAGGGAAGACGGATGGATTAACAGATAAAGGGATGATTGCTGAAACATATGTTGACCTGACATGGAAACTGTGGTCGATAGTAACGAGAGGCAGAATTAATGGTTAGACGGGGTGTGATGGATGGGATATGACACCTGAATTAGTGGTTTCGATACGAACGGGGGTTTTTCTTTCCTACTTGTATTTGAAAGATCCGTCCAAACCGCTGACAGGTTTATGGCTTTGACAGGTTGTGTTCTGTGTGAATTACGCGAGGAGGCTCGTCTGCTCTTTTTTTTTTTTTGTTGTCTCAATGAGTTGTTTTCTCCTGGCCCCCAGGTATTTCTTCACCTACCTGCTGCCGCACCAGGCCCCGCCCGGCCTCACACACCTGGTAGACCACATCATGAACACCACAGGTGAGCGCCGGGGAGGCCTAACATGACAGGACGCAGCTATTCAAGATCAGAAAAGCAAATCAGCCCATTATCTCAGTCGTGTGATAACACGCCTTTTGTGTCGGAGCTTCATTAGGAGGGCGCTGCGTCGCGGTTTAAGGAATGTCCATTGTGCTCTTTAAAGTGTTCAAAGTTTTCCAGATAAGAATTAACAAGTAGGGGCATATTGCAACGCTTGCCGTGGTTGGGGTTTTAATCGTGTGCGTGTGCGTGTGCGTGCGTGCGTGTGTGCGTGCGTGCGTTCGTGCGTGCGTGTGTGTGTGTGTGTGTGTGTGTGTGTGTGTGCGTCCAGGGGAGCTGAGAGCTGACATCAACCAGACGATGGAAGCCTTTGAACACGTCCTCCTCCTCTACAAGTCTGGCCTGCACCTGGACAACCTTTCTCCATCAATAATCAGAGGTAAGAGCTCATGGAATGAAGGCCTCCCTTTTTCGTTTTTTTTTTTTTTACATTTTTTTTATTTTTTCATCTTTTTGATAAAGTAGCGTGAGAACTTTCTTTCTTTCTTTCTTTCTTTCTTTCTTTCTTTTTTTCCTTAAAGAGGGAGCAGATGAGAATACTTATATAATTTTTCCCCTATTAGATAGATGGAAACACGGCGTCTGCACAATTAAAAAAAGGTCTTTCCCTTTCTTTGGTCTATTTTGACTTTGAATGTTTGACTGTTTCATTAGTTAGACTGTTTTGACTGTTTCGACTGTTTCGACGGGCACAGCAGAAGCGATGACGCCGCGGTTTGAAGCCTCCTCCTCCTCCCTGGATAGCTGTAAATATTCATGATATATGGCTCCCATTTAGCCCTGCTCCCACTGCTCAGATCAGTCTCAAGATTAATTGAACTTATTCTTTTTTTTTTTTTATTGTTCTTCAAGGACAACCCCTTTCACGCTGTCTTGCCGCGCCTGATTTCCTTTCCTTCCCCATTCTTCGCTTTGGCTCGCTTCTGCTGCAACGCCCCCCCCCCCCCCTCCCTCCCCCTTCCCTTCAGCTTTATGAAATATTAATAACAGAATGACTGGCCGGGTTCCTGCCATGAGACTTTCCAGCCCCCAAATGCCGGACTGTTTGCATAGCAGCACTTTGTGAATTTAATCACAGCCGCGGAGGTTAAGGGGTTGAATACCGAGACGGGCCGAACGAAGCCGTGTTTAACCTTAACAAGGAGCTGCGAGGCCGGCCGCGTTGATAGCTTTTACAAATAGAACCGTGTAAACGTTTTGCATTTTCGCCACATTTAGTCTCGACTGAGTTTTAGGAGTTGAGGGGGGAAGAAAAAAAAAAAAAAAAGCCCGGGGAGCCCGGTGAGCGTCTTTCTGTGTCGTGTTTTTTTTTTTTTATCACTGCCATTTGGAATTCCCTCAGCTGTGAAACTGTTTGTATATGCTCAAGTAACGCCGTTATGACTCAAAGATTGTGCAAGTGAGATTTAATAAGGCGAGGTCCCGCAGAAGGCACAAATACTTTTAATTAACAAAAGCAGTCATTTCGCGAAAACACAACACATTTAACCCACAAATAAACAAGTACAGGAAATGAAATGCATTTGGTCAGCCTTAACTAATTTAACTCATCTTTATTGGTGGTGTGTGTGTGTGTGTGTGTGTGTGTGTGTGTGTGTGTGTGTGTGTGTGTGTGTGTGTGTGTGTGTGTGTGTGTGTGTGTGTGTGTGTGTGTGTGTGTGTGTGTGTGTGTGTGTGTGTGTGTGTGTGTGTTTAAAGGGAAAAAGAGAGAGAATATTTGTGTTGTGTTACTAAGGGCAAACAAACAGAGCGATTTGGCTCATCGGAGAGGTTCCGAGTTTCTTTTTTTTTTTCTCTTTTTTTTTTTTTTTAATTTGGAATTGCTGACAGATGTAGATTCATCAGCAAAGAATGCGGCTTTTTCACACTCGACATGCCTTAAATCCACAGACCGACCGGGGTTGTGAATCCATTCCGTCTCGGTCCGCGGCGATACGACCGCCGCTGTCTGAGCCTCGCTCGGGGGAAAAAAGGGGAAGAGAGCGTCTGAAAGATGTTCTGCGTGTTATTTATAAACTGTAAACGTTTCATTTCTATGTTTACATTGAAGGCAGAACGTGCGGCGTTGCGTCGGGTCCGACATGAATCCGCGCCATACATCTGCGGCTGCCGGGGAGGCTGGAGCGCGTCTCCCCCTTTTAGAGCAAATTGACAAGCCTCATGTTCTTCCCTTAACAATGACCCTCTGTCCCGCTCCATAAACAGCCCCTTGTTTTCCTTTTTTTCCCCAACCTCCTAAGACTGATACTTATGGATATATCCTTCGGAGGTCGTGCTTATCTTAAGAACCTTTTCTCTGTGGACCCCCCCCCACCCACACACACACACACACACACACACACACACACACACACACACACACACACACAACACACATATATAACTAAGCCTGGCGATGCAGGAATGTGCAGCTTTTCTCACGTTGGCAAAGTCACTGATTTACTGACTTCTATGTTCTGGGTGAAAAGTGAGGGAGTGAGTGGATGGTGGTAACTAAACGTGTGTGTGTGTGTGTGTGTGTGTGTGTGTGCGCGCGCCGTGTGTGCGTGCGTCATGCGCGTCTGCTCCTCTCCCAAGGTTCCCTACTAATGTGAAGCAGATGATTTGAGGCCGGATCCAAAATCTGTCAAACTTAGCGAAATATCGCAGACGGTATATCGGCAACTGTTGGGAGCGGGGTTTGAAAGCGGTCTGCATCTCAGTGGAGGAAAAGAATTTCTGACCGAAGGGCGAAATGTGTCGTCTCCGTGTGTTGTTTTTTTTTTTTGTTTTTTTTCCTGTAATGTATCCCATTTGTTGCAGTTACTTCTGTATTCCTGAGGGCGTTCTACTTCTATGGTTCCTCCCTCTTTTGTTTTTTCTTTTTTTTTTGGGCTTTTTTTTTTAACGCAGCCGTGAATCAAAGTTGTTTTTTTGTTTTTTTTTGGTATAGTGCTTATAATTGGAGTTCTTTTTTGTCTGCCGGACGCAGATTACACGGTGATGCGGGGCATGGCGACCTCCGGCAACGTGGAGTACCGCTGCTGGCTCTCCTACAGTCACCAGGGCTGTGTACTGTCAGTGCACAACGCCCAGGAGGCGGCGTTCATCTGCAGCTCGCACTCCCAGTGCACCAGCTTCAGCTTCTCCGGACAGAGGACGTGGACGGGTCGGTGTTGATGTGTTTCGTTTAAACCGCGCATAGCGCATCCCACTTGATTTCATTCTCGCTAATTTAATTTCCCGCATTCTCCACTTGTTTTTGTTGTCATAGCCTTAGGGGGGCTTGTCCTAGTTTCCCCTTTTCCATATCGACTCTCCATAGCTTTCGATCTTTTTGGGAAAACTCTATATTTGAAAACTATGTTATGTGTTTAGTTATTTTGAACCGGCCCAGTCTGTTTTAGTGTATAGATCTCTTGTGTGTTCTTTTAAGCTCTTGCAATCACATTTAATACAATGCAAAAATGCCTGTATTGTAATGTATTGTAGCATGTTCCAAGACTCATTTTCATTTGAGCATTTTTTTTTCCAACATAAAAAACTGGAAAAAAAAAAAAAAAATCCTGCACCCAAGTTACCCAAGTTACCAAACTAGCATTGCTGCCACTTTTTACATTGTCTTCTCCTCCTCCTGGCTCGCAGGTCGCCTCCTGGCCTCTTTCAGAAGCAGCTTCAGCCATCTGGTGCCTGATGGGACGTCAGAGGTGTATTTGAAAAAAGCCAAACCCTCGGTGTGACGCCGGGACCGGGCGGCCTCTGGCTTCCGAGGCCGAGCGGAGTTTTCTAGCGGACTGCGAGGGGAGCCGCGACCGAGCCGTCGACGTGACACGGAGCGAAATGTTGCACATGTAGTTCGTGTAAAGACACGCTGCGCAGAAATGCTGCCACTGGGAACAGGGTGAAGTGAAATGCTGCGATCCGTTTGGCGTCACATGGTGAACCAAAAAGAGGCTGTGTGTGTGTGTTTGTGTGTGTGTGTGTGTGGGTGTGTGTGTGTGTGTGTGTGTGTGGGGGGGGGGGGGGGGGTCTGAGGTGGCATTTGAAGTGAGGCAAGTGAACGTGATGTATTTATAGAGCTTGGTCTCTGTTTCATCTGCCAGCCAGCGCGCTGCCTCTGCCAAAAACTATTTAAAGGGATTTCCCTTCAGGTACAATTAGTGGGGAGGGGGCGGCCTGGGCCTTATAGTACTTTTCTGCAGCTTGTCTTTATTTGGCGTGTGTTGTTTCCCCGGCCCCTGCAGTAGGGATTAAAAAAAAACAAAAAACAAAAAAAAAACCCAAAGAAGCAGTAACGGCATCTTCCAGCCTGACGCAGTTTACTGTTTTAAGGACGGAGATGGGAGAAGAAAACAAGCGCTTATGCAAATCCGCTTTGACGTTAATGTGCTGAGGTAGCTGTTTTTACATGGTTAACCGGGCCGGGGGGAACCGTTCTCCAGTGCAGCAGTGTGCACGGAGAATTCATACCATTCCATACGTGTTTTTTTGTCTTTTTATTTTTTATTTTTTGGTCCATTTCAGACCCGACTCTTGTTTTCTTTTTTTGTAGATTTATTTATGTTTGTATGAAAATCATAAATGTTTTTATTGTGGATTATAGTTTATGAACATCTTGTGGGTGTAACTGTTATTTTCAGTGAAAAACTACCTAAAAGTGATTTTTTTATTTTTTTTTGTACCATTCTTTTTTTTTTCTATGTTGTACAATTTTACAATAATATTGTAAAAACTAAAACTTTTCATTGTCTTTGTTTTGTTATGAATAATTTGTACCTTTTTTTCACCAGCACCAGCTGATTTTGGTGTGCGTGTGCGTGTGCGTGTGCGTGTGTGTGCCAGGAGGTGGACATACGGTACACATGCTTGCTGTTTTGTGTTCGTGTGCCCCCCTCACACAATCTAACTGAATCTGAATGTTCTCCAGGGCCCTGGCGCTCCGCAGAGTTTACACTCTACCAGAGGAATGCCTTGGAAAGCCCCCCTCATGCTGGGCTAATGATGAGCCTTAATTAATACATGTAAATGAGCCTTTACTTACTGGCCCTTTCAGATGGAGAGCGTTGGGGGGGCATTAGTGTGAGACAATGGCCGTCATCATGACAATAACAATCAAATCTCCGGTTAGCACACGAATGGGCTGGCCATCTGTGCGTGCTGAGATAATGCCAGAGCTCACTCAGGCATGCTGTGCAGGGCTCGGGTGGCTGGGCCTTTTTAGGTTTAAAAAAAAAAAAAATTATAATTTTGAGGAATGAGGAAAGGGACCGGTAGCCCTCCTCACTTGTAAACGAGTAAACGCAGAACTCGACGTGTGTCCAAATATTCAAAACCCTCATTCCAACAACCGGACCCTTTCTCAGGAGCTTTGCGGCTCAGCCAGAAAATGAACTGCCGCCCTCATTTAGCCAGCACTTACCTACTTGAAGGGGCACGTCCTATCTCCAAAATAACACTTTTATGGTCGGGTCATTGGGGAGGCCCCTCTGGGTTCGCTCCGCAGGGCTTTTGGCCCCTCGTTGTCTGGGGCAGGGCCGGCCGATTAGAGCCTGATTATCGTGATAAGCGACTGATAAGATTAAACCAAACCGACCGAGCAGGACCGGCTTGAAAAGTGTGAAAAGGGGGGGGGGGGATTGTTAGACGGACAGAATGGCGCCAACAAAAGGGTCTTTTGTTCTGTCCGCGCAGCGGCGGAGGAACGGCTATCACCTTGAAATGATCAAACCAGAACACACACCGCAGGCTTTAAATGCGTTGTATTAATTTACAGCCACGCGATACGACCGCGAGGGCATGGGAAAGCCGTCAGGCAGTTCCATCGAAATGCGGTTCTGTATTTATAGCGAGATAATGTCATATTTCTGCTCAGATAAACGTCGCCATAAAACTCCGCGGGCCCAACGCGACTGCTTGGTGTCGTTACAGATCCGCATTAATTCAGAGTGCACTCGGCGCTGACTTGCCAAAGTATCTACCGGTTAAAACAGTTGACCTATTCAGACTTACGACTGCGGCCGTTTTTCATGTCAGCCCCGAGGTGAAACCATCTGGCATCCTGTAGCCTCTGACTCCGTTAATGGCTGACTTGGCATTGAACGAAGATTTTCTATAAACAAAAAGTTTGAAAGACATTAGCCGGTGCCAAGAGTCGACGAACCGTCTGCCAGATATTTTTTGAATGTAGTATTCATTCCCCCCGGTGCGGGTTATTTACTTTTTTTCTCCGAGCGTTTTGGTCTTACGGTGTTTGTTTTTCAGCTTGCCGGCGTACGTTCGGAGTTTTAATCGGTTCCCTTCGCTCCTCTTCCGTTGATCGGCCGAGAGGGCGCCGCGGGCGTGTCGGTGTCGCACGTTTCTTTTCAAACTTAAGGGAGCTTGGATAACACACTCCTTCTTGCCCGACGTTCACCCATCTTGCTTGTTGCTTGTTCACCCATGTGTCCTCGCCACCCCGACATTCAGACACAGCGCCCCTCTGTTTTTTGGGCTCTTGTAGCTGACAGGCTGGGGGTCGCTGGGGGGGAGGGAGGGACGGATTGTTTTTATACCGGGGTCTCTGCTCCTCGTGCTCTGTTTTTTTAGTTTCCAGTTTCACCCAAATCCTTTCCATAGTTTTTTCTTTTTTTTTTTTTATTCGGGACCTCCATCTGGAAATAATATATGTTCATGAAAACAAGCCATCTGCAATTTGAGGGGGAGGGACACGTGTGCGAGCGTGTGTGTGTGTGTGTGTGTGTGTGTGTGTGTGTGTGTGTGTGTGTGTGTGTGTGTGTGTGTGTGTGTGTGTTCGAAATCCCCATGCTTTGGCTCCGTTTGAGGTATAACACCGAGGTTAGTCATCGGAGATCACTTGACGCCCCTTGCTTTTGAAAAGTTGCGCCTCATTGTGCGTCATTTGGAGAAAACTCAGCCCTTGGCGGCTAAAGAATGTGAACCGAGTCTGAGAAAGACGCTTTAGATGCTTCATTATCTGCCTCCGTTGGTTTTTCTCGCGAGGTGTCCCGATTGTATTTGAGCTGCAGCGTACGGAGCCTCTCTGGGGGCGTCCAGAATAGAGGCTGCACTCTGCTTTGGGCTTAAGTACACCGGGCACCCTCACCTGGACGACCATTCGCGGAGGAATCAGCGGCCATCGACCCGGGCATTGCAAGACGCCGGGCATTGCTTAGGTGGCCGGACCCCGTCCGAACATCAGACTGGCTCTTTAACTAAGTACTTGTCTGTCTGCCTGTTTGTCTGGAGCCGATACAATCCTCCGGAGAGCCATAATGACTTTAGCAGGCCCTAAAGGGGAGTGTGTGCATGTGTGTGTGTGTGTGTGTGTGTGTGTGTGTGTGTGTGTGTGTGTGTGTGTGTGTGTGTGTGTGTGTGTGTGTGTGTGTGTGTGTAATGGAGAGAGTGGGGGGGGGGGGGCGACAGAGAGCAAGGTTTTTTTGTTTTTTTTTGCCTTGAAAGGTGTTTTTTTTTTTTTTTAAGCCCTGAAGTTAACCCCCAGTCAAAAGGGTTACGCTTTGCCACTAAAGCCACAGAGGCATCCCGAGAGGTGCAGCGGCGGCCCGGCGTTGGATCCAATGACATGTCCATGAATACGGCGAACAGTGTCCCAGTGTGCAGCCGCGGGGATTCCTTTCGCCGGCGGACCGAGTGCAGTCGGGCTTCGGAGCGGAGTGCTCAAGCTGTCACATCATACGGGCCCTCGATCCAAAAATAAACATTATATCTTGTGCACACAGCGTTTCATGCAACCCACAGGCCTTTAGTTATCCTTGTTTTTTTTTTTAGACGACTGTGATTGCTAGATGGTACGGTGCGTACTATCACGTGAAATACCTTTACTATACTTTCTGAGGTTTCCCTTTTGGTTATTGCGATCGACCCCCCCCAACCCCAACCCCACCCCCACCCCCCACCGCCTCCGCCCGGCAGAGCGGCCTGGGTCATTTTCCTTTGAACCTCCACCTCTACCACCTCTTCCACCTCCTACCCCCTGCACCCTACCCATAACACTCTATCCATCATACAGCGGCTGTGGAACCATGGTTTCCGCTACCCCCCATCGACTTCTTCCTTTTTTTTCCGTCAGGGCCTCTACGCCTCTATATTAGTTTGCCGGTCATTTTCCCCAGCGTCTTTCACATTGTTCCCCTCCATCCGTGGCTTTAAAAGCCTCCGTCGGCGTGGCTCTCCGGCCGCCCTTCCCTCCGCCTTCCTCGAGCCGTGGGCACAAAAAAGCTCCGTAAATCATCCAGAGTTTCCCCCCGGTTTTTCAACTGGATTGGTGACCCGAGGGAACCGCTGCTGTTGTGCGGACGGCGTAGCGCCCTAACCGTGCATTTGTAGCGAGAGTGTGTGTGCGTGTGTGTCAATGTGAGAGAGAGAGAGAGAGAGAGAGAGAGAGAGAGAGATGAGAGAGAGAGAGAGAGAGAGAGAGAGAGAGAGAGAGAGAGAGAGAGAGAGAGAGAGAGAGAGAGAGAGAGAGAGAGAGAGAGAGAGAGAGAGAGAGAGAGAGAGAGAGAGAGAGAGAGAGAGAGGAACTGACTTGACAGTCTACAGTGTTTGGCGGTGTACTGCTGAAGTTGAAATCAAAGTGACTGCCTTTTGTCGAGCCTCCTGAAATGCCTCAGTCACACCTCGGTCGTTTCTCAGTGGGACCACTGCCTCCAGCCAGGAGAGAGAGAGAGAGAGAGAGAGAGCTCCTTAGCTCCTTTCTCTCTCTCTCTCTCTCTCTCTCTCTCTCTCTCTCTCTCTCTCTCCCCCATGTTCTCCTCAACACTCCTCTCCCCAACAGGCTTCGGCAGATTTGATCGGATTCATCGCTTCAACTTGACTGCTCTGCTTTTTCGCCTATTTTGGGTCTGAGCTCCCCCCGGCGACGGATTTGACGAACCCGCGGCGTGAAAGCGCGTCAAAGTCGTCATTTGCAGTGTTTGTTTGCCGTCATGCTTAAGTCGCCCCCCTTTGACACAATGGGCTGAAGAAGTGCTTTGCGAAGGCTGTTAAAAACCCGGAGAAAGCTGTGAAATGCAACTCTGCCACAAGTCCTCAATTAGAGCTCTGCCCACGCGGCCATAAAACAGTTAGTGGAATCATTGGGAGGCTGTTAGATTTAACACTATTAAGAGTTCATTAGTCGTCACACTTACAAGCGCCGCCGCTGCAGAGGACTCATTACCATGCACCCAGTAAAATCAAAACAAAAAAAAAAAATGCAGCTCTTTAAGCGTCTTATTAATTCCGCTGTTGCTTCCTACAGCGTGACTGGTCGGTCGGTTTTGCTAGAATGCGGCAGGAAGCCGGTAACCGAGGAGTTAAAAGCATGAAGTACGTAGACCAACCTTCGGCCCAGGGTTTCGGGTTTTCCCTGCGAGGGCCGCCGCAAAAAAAGCGTCGCTTTGAAGCGGAGCCCAATCGAAGCTCAGTGGGGCATTTCAAACCGCATCATTATTGATACACGGCTCTTTTTTCTTTATGTCTTTGGTGCAGCCCGCTCAAATCCAGCCGTCCCCTCCACCCCCCAAAAGAAGGCGAAGGTCTAATGACTGATTTTACACCACTTCACGAGTAAACGAGGTGTAATTGGCGGTCTGGTTAGCGTGTTATTGTGGAGTGTATTACCTCATCCCAAGCAATTGCACATCATTATACGCATGTAGAGAGTGAGCGCTGGATGGTCCCGATTCAGCACGGCGGTGGGAGAGGGAGAGGGGTCGGCTGGGTTTTTTTTTGTTTTTTGTTTTTTTTTCCAGGGGTCGGGGCTTTTAAGGCTTTAGATTACGTTTGCCCAGAGCCCCCAAGCTGTTCTGCAAACAAGAGCTGGAGATCAAACATCAAAGCGGGCCTGGGTGCAAGTGGGGGGTGGGGGTGGGGGTGGGGCTGGGGCTGGGGCTGAGCGTGGTTGGAGGGGGGAGAGCGAGAGAGCGTGTGGGGGGGGCAGGGGGGTTCTGTCTGTCAGATACCCTCCTGCCTCTGTGCCTCGACCTTTGGCTGAAAACGAAAAAGGCAGAGTCGCTGCCATTGTTTATTTAGGCCTGGAATCCCACGATAACGCCGGGACACGGGCGCTGACCTCCCCGACGCGGCGACTGGACGAGCAGGAGAAACACGCCGGACTAATCTCACTTCCGTGGAGCGTTTCCTGGCCCCGTAATCTGTCACATCAAGCCACAAAGAGTGAAAAAGTTTATTAAAAGTTATGGGTTTTTTTAGGTGGCGGTTGTTGATAAGCGTGTAATCCAGGTCAGAATGGAGCTGGGCGATCGTGAAGAAAAACAACAAATATCACTATATATTTTTTAACCCTATTCCGAAGTTCCCAAAACGGCATTACTCTAGTGTTATGCAGCCTTGAAGACAACGTCTCACTGTATCAGGATATTACTACAACCCGAATCCCCCATCATACGGCGATGTGGATAGAAAAATGGTTGCACACCCCTCGCACACCCTGCTCGGAGCTTGTAATCACGCTCGGGTAACCATGCGTACAACATTGTGAACGGCCTGACAACCACGTTTCTTTGTGTGCTAGTCATCACCGGCTTTAGCAGGAGTGACGAGGGGGCGGTCATCAATTCCTTTTTTTTTTTTATCCATTTTGCCTGTTATTTTAGTTGTTCTTTTTGGCCATATGCTTACCTTTTTCCCGTTTCATATTTCATCCTTTTATTTCTTCCTAAAGTTTAAGTTATTCCTTTGAGTCAGTGACGTGTCCCTACGTTCTTCAGCTCTCTGTGCGGCTTCCATTCGGATCGTTTTGGTTTTGGTTGGATACGAATCAACTATGCCTTTAATGTGTTTATTCAATATCTTCTAATCTGTTTGCTTGGTTGGTAGCGTATAATTCAATCACTCTGTCTCTGTCTATCTATAGCTATTTGTTTATTGCCAGTAATTGTACTAATGGCCTCTATCTGAGAAACAAGGCTCCCCCGGTGACCCTACAGAATTTGGAAAGGCTGTCAAGCCCCTTGTCAACACCTTCACGGTCGAGGAGGGCGACTCGCTCCACAAACAACAACCTGAGGACAGACAGAGTGGTTGAATGGAGGTGTTACAAGCAAACGACAAAGCAGGGTCAAGGAAGGATCACTGCCATTTGACAACCCAACCAATCCAAATGTGCAGTATTTATCTATTTATAATTGTTTGTTTGTTTGTTTGTTTGTTTGGCTGCTTGTTTGTTTATTTGTTTGTTAGTTGGCTATTTATATTTTTAAATAATTGTTTATTTATTTATTTTTTAGTTTGTTTGTTTATTTTTTTGTAGGTCAGATCGTTGTTTTTTTTTTAATTTAGTAGTTTATTTGTTTTATTTATTTATTTATAAATATTTGTATTTATTTATATTGTTTATTTTTATTTACTATATATATATTATTATTATTTATTAATTTGAATTGTTTATTTATTTATCTATCACATTTACATTTAAGTGTATAGTCTATAATAAGCTGGGATGTGAATGTAAGTGCTTTAAAACAGCTATAGAGCGCCATAAACAGTATATTTTAGTTTGACACTGGTGCCATCTATAGGCCAAAAGACTCCAACCAAGTCTGCAGAAACCAAGTCTCAATGCCAGAGCCTTGGCCAACTTGCCTGGCGACAAAGGTCAGTAGGTTGATCCTCCTTGAAGGTTTAAATGGAGGAGCTGTGTAG
Source organism: Zeus faber (assembly GCF_960531495.2). Taxonomy (NCBI): domain Eukaryota; kingdom Metazoa; phylum Chordata; class Actinopteri; order Zeiformes; family Zeidae; genus Zeus; species Zeus faber. The sequence continues at coordinate 14,233,521 of NC_137198.1, forward strand.
GCCTACATTATAAATGATTGGTTGTTTTTCTACATATCCCAGCCTTAATGGCTGTTATTTTTCTTCTTGAAGTATGGACCTCATTTAAGCCACATTTCATCCTGTTACAAACTATTTTTAAAGAGTGACAAATTGTTAGTCAGCGCTCTCCCTTCCCACAGGGGTCTGGTCTGCAGTGCCCGTAGAGAAATGTGCAGAAATGCTCATTATGAGCCTGTGTCCTACATGAAGTAATCAAAAACCCAAATCCTCTGTAGACAAATTTACTGTCCAATTGCACTGCACCTACTGGTTTGATTGGCACCACCACTGGCCTATAGTCACATGTTTACATCCATCACTGGTCAGGTGGTGCTGAAACAGAGAGAGGGAGATGGAAATAGAGGAAGGGGTGAGATAGAGAGAGGGGGGTGGGAGAGACAGGGGGAGAGGAAACAAGAGCAGTCAGTAAGTAGAAGAAATTAGAAGGGGTGGCGAGGGATCAGAAAGTAAGGGAAAGCCACCGGATCTGGGACTGGCACAGGGAACCACCGGCAACAGGAAACAGAAGCCATAGAAGTCAAGAGTCCAGAGAGGAAGACTGAGGAAGACTGTCCCGATCCTTCTCTCTGTGGCCATGTCCGACTCTGAGGGTCTGCCTATGGGTAAGAAAGAGAGAGGAAGACTGAGAGAAAAACGTGTCCAGGAGAATGAGAGAAATAATGTATGTGCTCCTGCAAGACAGTGTGTATGTGTGTATTCATAAATAAAGTATGAATAGGTATGCCTGTTTGTACGTATATGTGAAAGAGTGTGTGTGTGTGTGTGTTTGTGTGTGCCTGCCTGTGTGTGTGTGTGTGTGTGTGTGTGTGTGTGTGTGTGTGTGTGTGCGTGTGTGTGTGCGCGCGCGCGCCATAAATGCATGTGAATCCCAGGGAGTATCTATCCTGTTTTGGTGAAAGCTCACCGCTGGGACCGCTCATCCAGCAAATATTTCACCCTCTCGACACAGGACCTTATATGGAAACTTGGAGAGATTTCCATCACCAGTTCACTGCCTGGCCTTACAGAAGCTCCGATCGAGAGATAGTGAGGGAGACGCAAGAAAGAAGGAAGTTGCGGGATAGGAGGAAGGTGTGGGAAAGTCACATGAGTCACATAATACGGGGAGTTTATAGCAGGTTGCTCCACTTTTTATCCCCGAAGTAGCAACAGGAGTAAGGTGTAGAAGGAGCTGAATGTGACTTCTGTGGTTTCTAGTGCAATGGATGCACATGGTCTGATGTGTGGGTGTGTGTGTGTGTGTGTGTGTGTGTATGTGTGTGTGTGTGTGTGTGTGGGGGTCTGATGTTTGTGTGTCTGTGTGTGTGTGTATGTGTGCGTGTGCATGCGTGTGTGTGTGTGTGTGTGTGTGTGTGTGTGTGTGTTGTGTATGTGTGTGCACGTGTGCATGCATGTGTGTGTGTGTGTGTGTGTGTGTGTGTGCGTGTGTATGTGTTGACATAACTACAGTATATGACAACACAGCATTAAGTGAGGGGTCATTTCCCACAAGCCGAGCCAAGAGGAGAGAAGCGTGGAGGATTGCCCAGCTGTCAGAGCAGCGGAGACGTGTTTCTCACGTTTACTCACGGTCGCTTCTTCATCACTTTCTTACCTGGTCCCCTACCCAGTCTTTAGTGACTGAATCATTGTTCTGTTCCTTTCCCTTCTCTTATCTATAGTTTCAGTCTTTCCTTTCGTCCTTTTCTCCTACCTTTTTTATCATGGCTTTTTAGGAGTTTTATAATAAATGACCATATGGGATACTGTCACATCGGTGGCATCGGCCAATATAAGTGGAGATCCCTCCATTATTATTCTTTATTTTGGTCCTTCTTCATATAGGCAGCCACCCAGTTAGCCATCCAAAAAGTAGGTACTTTCTAACCAAGACAATTTAGAATTTGCCCTTTACCTGCTGCATTCCCATGCTCCCCCAACAGAGGGCAGCAGGGACACAACAAATGTCACAGGGTGGTGCTAAAAGTATTTGTGTGTGTGTGTGTGTGTGTGTGTGGTGCTGGTGCATAATGCGGGCCCCGATATGCAGATGAGATGTGAAGAGTGCGTCATCTCTCATGCGCTGACGTCAGTGGCTCCATCTGTGGCCTCAATATAAGGGCAGGCCGCTTTGCTGACATCACACTTATTACTCATTTTAGGAGCTGGGAAGCGCAAGTCCCTCTTTTCACACCTCACGTGTCCATGTCACGAAGGCAATCTTTTAAACCAATTCCCTGGGATTTCAACCTAAAACTGCAAAAAATAAAAAAATTAAAAAATTGCAGAATTGCAGCCAGACTACTGTGTATTCCTGTGGCTTCTGTAGCGTTTCTGCGAGACGGTGTGAATTAGAATGAAGAACACTGCAGAAGGACGGATGCTCGGCTGCCTGATTCCCTGTGCAGAGTTTATTTTGGGCTGTATCGATTGAGGGACTGAGTGTCTATGACTTTGGAAATGGCAGGAGAGGAGACGGCCGCCAAAGTCCTTCCCCTAAAGCGTAGAAAAGAAGATGAACAAATAAAAATAAAAATAAATATATATATATATATATATACTCTGTATATGTGTATCATCACACCCAGGAAAAAACGTAAAACCTGTCTATTTCAGTGGTGCACGATGTCCGCTGGTGTAGTCCAGTATTTACATGATGGTGTACACTATACAGAAGATGGGAGGGAGGCGGGGAGAGTTCCTGTTCCTGTTCCTGTTCAGGAAGTGGGGGAAGGGAGAACATGGATGTTTCTGCGACCGAGTCAGATGTGATTAATGTTGTCATCGCTTGAGAGAATGCAGCCCTGCACACTCCGGGATCCCAGGAGACGATTGTGTATATACTGTATGTCCTCCTGTGTGTGTGTGTGTGTGTGTGTATGTGTGTGTTTGTGTGCATGCGTACATTTGACCATACCGCAACACAGAGCTGTGTTTCATGTCGGGGTTATTCAGGGATGGCGGTGAAGGTGGCGGTGAGTTTCAAAGTTCCCGGCACTTTGAAACTAACTTTGAAAGGGTTCTTTATAGCGAGTCTTCTGGTAAAATGACGTACAACATTAATAATTACAGCAAAAATGTTTGAGTGAGAAGGTGCGATTTGAGTTTTCGTTGGCTCCCTTGAGTTCCTTCCCCCGAGCTGTTTTTGCTTCAATAAAATGGACTGTACTATAATATAATATACAGTATGATTGTTTAGTCAAACGGCTGAGTCCATCAAATAAGCACTGTTCTTTTATCCTACACCACTTTTACCCCATTTACCCCATTCTCGTCCAGTTTATGGCGCCTAATCCCCATTTTTATCACTCATAGTTCGAGGGCCAATGGTGGGGAAAGCTGAGATCTGGTTGCCATGAACACCTTAAATAATACTCAAAGCACAACTGAGCTTGTCCTAAAGTTGAAATGTTCTTAATGCGTTAAACGTCTGCATGTTTTGCATGTTTTGCATGTGTTGCATGTTCTGCATGTTTTGCATGTTTTGCATGTTTTGCATGTATTGCATGTTTTGCATATGTTGCATGTTTTGCATGTTTTGCATGTTTGCATAAATACATTAAAACAGTAATCCTCTGTTTTGCAGCGGCGCAGAGAGGGAGTTTTCGACACATTCACTTCAGAGACACCTCAGCCCGAAAAAAAGAAAACGTTGTTAAGATGTCATTTACTCATAACGTCTGTTGAAACGTTAGTTGAGAAGTGTTTGCTCACATTTGGACGACTGGCATAGAATGACAATGCCGGGTTTGGCGCGGCGGTCCCCCCGAATAACCCTGTGAGGGCGTCGGTGTATTTCTGTTTCCTACACAGAGCGGAGTGAAGCAGGGGAGGATGCGAGTGCAGCTTCAGGATTAGAATCTATTTACAGAACAACAGCAGATCCTCCTTTGACACAGGCACGTGCGCGCGCGCGTGCACACACACACACACACACGGACAAACACACTCTCTCTTTTGCTTTTTGTCCTCACTCTCTTCTCTCCCTTTCTGTTCCCTTGTGCCTTGACGGGTCAGAGAGAGGCTGTGTGTGTGTGTGTGTGTGTGTGTGTGTGTGTGTGTGTGTGTGTGTGTGTGTGTGTGTGTGTGTGTGTGTGTGTGTGTGCGTATGTGCGTGCCTGGGTGCGTGTGTGTGTTTCTGTGTTTCTGTGTGTGTGTGTGCGTTTCTGTGTGTGTGTATGTGCGTGCGTGCGTGCGTGCGTGCGTGTGTGTGTGTGTGTGTGTGTGTGTGTGCACGCGGGTCCCTGTTTGAAGACAGCAGCACCAGTAACAGTTTCCAGCACCTTCATTCACCTAGCATCCCACCTGAGCAGGATTGTTCCACTTACACTACTTGCCGTGTTTGGCAGCGTGTGTGTTCATTTAGGTTTCACTGAGGGAGGCTTTGTTCTATATTTGATATATAATGTGGCAAATTATATTTAGGAATTTGGAAATCAAAGAAAATTCATCCCCTTCAACGTGGGCCTGTAAAACCCCTTTGAGACTGTAACCTTTTGAAAGGGACTATGCAAATAAACATGGCTTGGATCAATGTAAACATGTGTTTCAAAGCAGGGGGATTCAGGGCTGGAGTGAGGGAGAAGCGACGGTTAACGCTTTGCGGTGAGGTAGTAACGTTTCGTATTTCTCAAAGAAAAACGTATGCCTGTAAGTCTTGTAGTCTGCCAGTGAAATACATAATCCTATTAGAGACCGTGACTGAGAGCCGGTGCTAAAACACAAGCGATGACCCAGTTTTCCTGAATAATAACGTTATTATTTGCCGTTGGTAGATGGTTGTGAATGTGTCCTTATTATTTCATCAAGGCGTTTTCATTTTAATTATGGTTACTCCTCCCACTACTCAAATCTTGAACCAACATTTAAAAAAAATGGTATTGGCGTTAACAATGGCTTTTCACGTTGTTTTTGGATATTTGCTTCTCATTCTTTTAAACGCTGCGCACTAGAAATTACCACTCAATTGGATCGGTGTGCATCCGTAGAAAGTAGGTCACAACTCCCATGCACATTTCATCACAACAAATGTGCTCAGGTTTAATGGCTCCTCTTTATAGATACTTGTGCTAGCCATCTATCTATGTTACATGCGCGCGCACGCACACACACGCACACACACACACACACACACACACACACACACACACACACACACACACACACACACACACACACACACACACACACACACACACACACACACACACATTCTTGTGCAGGTAGCGAAATCAAGTCAGAGTAAGGTAAGTGAGGTCCCATGTTTCTGGGGCACTTGTATACCAAAATATAGTCAATTCGGAGACCGGTCCTCACACGTAAAACACACGCACGCACGCACGCAGACACACGCACACATACAGTTTGAACAAAGCCTATAGAATATCTAAGTCCTTTTCGAGACAAAAAAGATGGTGACGGAGTTGAATTGATTGCACTCTTTTTTTTATAGTATATAGTCTGCTCACTGCTCTTTGAACAGAATCTTTAAATATGCATGGGAAGTGGTTTGAAGCGGCACTGCTGCAGTTAACTACCTTACTGTACCGTGCTCTCCCTTTCCCCTTTCTGCGGCATGGAATTTCATTCGCTAATAATTCCGTGCATGAGCAGGCAGCGGCTCTAATTCCAGTGTGTAAAAATGGGTTCAATTTGGACTTGACACATATCCCGGTAACCGTGCATTAGGACTGACAGGTTGTTTCGCCAGCAGGTGGGAAATAATGTCTTTTCAAGATTCATCCAGTCAATTTACTTTCTATAACGCTCCAATCTTTCCCTCGCCGCCCGTTCCACTGCTCTTCTGCCCGGAAAGTTAATAACACTAACCTGTCTGTCACCAGCGATATCACTGACACCTGACACTGACACATTCAATCTGGACTAGTTTGTTAATTTTAATGTTTCTCGGACAAAATGGCTAAATTATATATTTGGTAAAAAGAGGAAAATATGAATTGTAACTATCGTTTATAACTATACACAGCATATGAAGATAACGGTGTATAGAATTTTTATCAGGCTGTGTTGCTGTCAGGCTCCTTAAATCCACCTCCTCCCAAAACGACCTTTTCCCACAAGCGGCCGTTTGTCACACCTCCGCACATGCATTTCAAAATATTTTCTTTCTCTAAAATATTTCTCTTTCTCTATTTTCTGACTTGGGGAGTCCCTCTCAGACATCGAAAATCGGGCAGGGAAAAAAAGGTCACGTCAGGCAGACGTCCCGCTCTCAAACGCTCATGAAAATGTGCAGCAATATCTATATTTAGTGCGTTTACAAACCACAAATACCCCAAAAGGTTGGACCAATTCATCGTGTAAACCAGAAAGCTGCCCAATGAGCAGGGTCAGGCTGGCAGATGGCGGCTGGATCATACAGGATTGACCTTGTTTCCTGTTTTTGAGCTCCGGATTTGATTGTGTGTAATCCACTGACCGACTGACAGACTGACTGATCATCTGAGTATAAAGAGTGTGTCAGCAGTTTTGTTTTTTTTCCCTCCCATTTAAAATAAAAAATAAAAAATCGGAAAAACATGCCTGGCTTAAAGTCGACCTTAAAGTGTCTCATGAGAACGAACCATTTACACATTAAAATACGCCTGCATGAGAGCATTACCCCATTAAAAGAAGGTCCTGTACTAAAATAGGACACAGAGCCCTTCCTGGCTTATGAGGCGCGTCAAAAATGATATCGATGTTCTTGTGATGAGGGGTTAAAAAAACCCCACATTTTTATTTGTATTCAATTGCATATGTATGTGTTATGGCAGTTGAGTTCTTCCCAGTTAAACTAATGTGGGGCAACACTTGCATTGATGACAACCAGGTACAAACTCATAATTTTGAAATGTTAAGTAATTCAACATCACTTCCCTCTGCATACATAGATCATAGCTGACATCATGTCATCATAACGTCATGACATCATAACAGTTTATTTTAACTTAACGCATGGATATGTTTGGAGTTAGACCTCAGGGTTTTTTGTATGTGGTTGTAAGGAGAATTGGTTATTCCAGTCTGTGTATTTGTATGTGCTTGTGTTTTTGCATATACATGGAGGGCGAGATAATAATGGGGAGGTGTGTGTCAGAGGATCACAGGAGGTGGAGGGGGTGGAGCATAGTGGTCCCACCAGCTGCCACCCATGGAGCAGTAGGTGGGGTTTAGCAACGTGGGGGTAACCCTCTAGTTTAATCCACCACCCGCCCACCCTCTTTGTGTGATCACGCTCAAGCACTCACACACACACATCACCCACAAGCCCCCCTTGTTGTCGCCAATCTAGACTCGAGTAGCCATAGTCCACAATCTGTGTCCGTGCTATTGCACCAAATAATGTCATGAATGGTGGTCCTTTGGGTGCCGCTGTGGGACGGTACGTGCATGAAACACAATGGATGTTTTGGATGTTTTTGGGGTGTAGCCCGCCCGTGCAGATCGCTGCCGGCCGGCTGCATGCCATTCCTGTCCATATCTGAATCAAAACACTGGATGCCATCCCTTTCACTGTGGGATAAGAAAAACCCTTATTTTGAACGCAGAGCATGAGCAGGGAGACAAAACAAATGCCTCCGTTCATGTTTTCAAGCTATTTAAATGTTTTACATTGCTGAGGGATGCAGTTTTGGGAATCCAGGAGAACAAAATGAATGTAAATAATGTGTAGGGTATTTATATAGATAGATAGATAGATAGATAGATAGATAGATAGATAGATAGATAGATAATTAGATGGATAGATAGATAATTAGATGGATGGATAGATAATTAGATGGATAGATATATGGATGGATGTTTTGTCAGTGCAAATCCTGTGCCTCGTCTGAAGGAGCGCCTTGTTTCGCTGCACCTCTTCCAGGCTGCACCTCCTCCAGGCTGCACCTCCTCCAGGCTGCACCTCCTCCAGGCTGCTTGTTGTAAGGAGCTGGGTGGATCTCTCGGGGGCTCGGCCTTGTTGTGTAATATATGGAGCAGAGTGCAGCCTTTCCCCCGGGGGGTGAAGAGAGGGAACTGTGTGTGCGCGTGGGTGGGTTTGTGTGTGTGTATACACAGATGGGTGTGTGTGTGAGAGAGAGAGACCTCCTGGGGAAACAAGGGTAGTGGCGCTGAGGTCAAACAACAGAGGTTGTCTTGGACCGTGAGCTGAGCACGGGACGCTACAAAACAGGTTTTGCCCCCCCCCCCCCCACCCTCTGGTCCTCGCTGCAGATTCCAAAACATAAACGAATGGGACGACGTCGGGGTTCACGTCAGAGCGTAGCAGGACGTCGTACGCCGTCGACCACAGAGGGCTACAAGCCGACCCGGTGTCCTCGGCTGCACGGCGAACACGCGTCCCTCTTTGTGACGGTGTGGTTTTCCCTCTGGTGATCCGTAAGGGGAGGCGGGGCGTGCTTCTGTGTTTTGAGGCCACGGACTCCGTCCCTTCCAGGCTCACTCGTGTTTCCATGAAAGCCGGAATTATGAATAATGCAAAGAGCTTCCCTCCACAATGGCAGCACAAAAATTAAAAAGCCCTCCCCACCCCCTCCCCTTGCTCTCTCTCAAGATCCACTGACTGACTTCACCTCCCCTTCAACACATCTGTGTGTGAAGCGTCCCCTCTCTCTCTCCTCTCTCTCTCTCTCTCTCTCTCTCTCTCTCTCTCTCTCCCTCCCTCTCTTCCTTCCATCCCCTCCCCCTCGATCCCATTTCTTTCTGGATTTTCCCCAATTCCCGCTTAACTCCCTCGCATCCCCCTCCACCCCTCCGCCCTTCCGCCCCTCCGCCCCTCCGCCCCTCCACCCCTCTCCCTTGTTCTTGTTTTTTGGGGTGATCCCTCTGTCTCTCAGCCGTCTGCGGCGGTGCAGATAAGACGGAGGAGGAGGAGGAGGAGGAGGACGGAGTGATGGAGCTCTTTGGTTTCCTCCGCGATCCCCCCGCTCCCGTCGAGCTCCAGGGCTTCTCTACACCGAGACGTTTGGTTCCTCACGTTCCCTCCGTGTCCCCAAATGACTTCACACCACTGTGCCGCCGTGTGTGTGTGTGTGTGTGTGTGTGTGTGTGTGTGTGTGTGTGTGTGTGTGTGTGTGTGTGTGTGGTGTGTGTGTGTGATCTGAAGTGTCGCTCTGTCGCCCGGTCTCCACCGTTGTGTCGATTCTCCTTCGTTTTTTTGTCCATTTTCTCCTCCACTAATTTCTCTTCTTTTTTTCGTGATCAGCACTTTCCCGCTCCTCCTCCCCCTCCCCTTTTTTCCTCCCCCCTCACCGCACCTCATCTCCTGCCTTCTTTTTGCCATTGACCCTTCCTCTCTCCTCCTCTCTCCCCTCTCCTCTCCTCCGCCTCCCCTATCCCTTCTACCTCCGCCGCTCCCCTCCTCTCCTCCCCCTCCCTCCCCTGCTGTTCTCCTCTCCTCCCCTCTCCCCTCCTCTCCTCACCTATTTCCTGCTCAATTTATTATTATTATTCTTCCCTCCTCTCCTCCATTTTCCTCCCCCATCCCCACATCCTCTCCTCTCCTCTCCTCTCCTCTCCTCTCCTCTCCTCTACCCTCACCTCTTCTCCTCTCCCCTCTCTCCCCTCACCTCCCCCCCCCCCCTCTCCTCTCCTCCCCCTCTACTCTCACCTCCCCTCCTTCCCCCTGCTCGACTGCCCTCTCCCCTCCTATCGCCTCTTCTCTCCTACTCTCCTCTCCTCTCCTCCCCTCCTTTCCCCTCCCCTCTCCTCTCTTCTCCTCCCCCTCCTCCCCAGTCAGTGATAGGGAGGAGGATCTCTGTGGCTCTGAGGCCCAGCCCCCTGCGCTCTGACTCGTCCACACTCTGTGACAGTGAGAGAGAGAGAGAGAGAGAGAGAGAGAGAGAGAGAGAGAGAGAGAGAGAGAGAGCCGGGGAAAAGGCTGGGCTGTCCCGGGCATTATCTAAAGACTCTCTCACACACATATGCACGCGCACACACACACACACACACACACTCACACTCACACACACACACACACGCTGGCTTCCCTGGTCAGAGCCTCTTAGAGCTGTTTTTCTGCTGAAGATCAGTGGGAGCACTGAGTCTAACGACACACAGCTGCAGAGCAGAGGACCAGGGAGAACGGAGGGAGGAGAAGGGAAGAGAAGAAGAGCAACAAAAAGGAAATTTAAAAAAAAACAGCAACTCACCGGCAGCGTTTCCATTCATCCCTGTCTCTCTCTCTCTCTCTCTCTCTCTCTCTCTCTCTCTCTCTCTCTCTCTCTCTCTCTCTCCGGCGGCTGAATGAGTCTCGTCTGCCCTTCATCCTTTCTTCTGAGAGTGCTCTTGAAGTAGTTCATAGCCATAGAGGAGAGTCTTCTTAAGCGAAAGGAAGAAGAAAAAAGGAGGAGAAGAGGAGAGAAGAGACGGGGTTGGAGTTCACATGACATAATCAGAGTGAATGGGTTGCCATGGTGACTCGCACAGGGAGCCTGACCCGTGGAGACTGAATGGAGGGAGCGTCCCGGCCGCCGAGGGAACGCTGAACTGACGGAGGAGGAGGAGGAGGAGGAGAAGGAGGAGGAGGAGGAGGAGGAGGGGAGGGGAGTCACCGGGAACAGAGAGTCGGAAGAGAAGAAACAAGGCAAGAGTGGGATAACGGAGTGGAGGAGCGGAGGAGTGAGAATGGAGGACGGCTTTTCCAGCTACAGCAGCCTGTACGACACCTCGTCCCTGCTGCAGTTCTGCAATGGTAAAATAGAAAACAACAACTTATCCTCCCGCCCTCCCCCCCCCCCCCTCTCTCTCTCTCTTCCTTTCTGCCTCCCCATCACTCTGTTCCTCCGACTGCTGTGCATTGTTTCTCTGAACTTGAACATGTGTGTATGTGTATCTGTATGTGTGTGTGTGTGTGTGTGTGTGTGTGTGTGTGTGTGGTAAATATTTCATTTCTAGATGCTATTTTGTACTTCAGAAATCATCTCTTTTAACTTGAGCCCTGGGATCCTGTGGTGGAAGCAGTGTGAGGTTTCAATGTGACTTCAATGCCGTTTCTGCTCAATTTTCTCCCATTGTTTCGGTGAAACCTGCCAACCACTCTGCTCAACACAGATTAAAGCGATAGACGTAGAGGGGATTTAGCCCCGACGCTTAACCCAATTTCAGACCCCCCCAAAAAAATAAAAACTAAAGCCGCATTCGTCTGACTTGGAACATAAGCTGCAGGATATAAATGTCTGACTTTCTGGTGAAATGTTTCTGATTAGATATAATCATGTTATCCAATCCTATTTATTTATTTTGTTAATGTTTACTTGACATCTCTTAACTCACAGGGAAATGTCCCCCGGAATCTAGGCTAGAGTAATGTCAACTGTCTGTCCGAGCCGAGGCAGAGGTCATTAAAGTTTGTCGGCGTGGTCGGGGAATAGACGTTCTACCTCAGGATACCTTCTATAAAACGTATTTCTGCCCTGTTTTTTTCTGACTGGTCGCAGGTTGCCGGGAGAAAGAGGCAGAGAGAGAGAAAGAGAAAGAGAGGGAGAGAGAGAGGGAGAGAGAGAGGAGAGGGAGAGAGCGAGAGAGAGAGAGAGAGAGAGAGAGAGAAAGAGAGATAGAAGAAGGAGATACAGCTAATTGCCCTAATGTAATTCCAGTCCTGGAGGAGGCTGAGAGCATCATGGAGGCCACACTAATGTTATGGGTGGGGGACTGGGTGAGTCAGGGAGGCAGCCTGATACATCATTCTGTCCATTTGTTCATCCATTACAGCAGGGGCTTCACTACTAGATGTGAGAGATTTATTTAGAAGAAAAAACACACACGTCCGTACATGAAATCAATTAGATGGCGTTCATTTTTTTGCAATATTGTACAATATCTAGCCTCAGCCCTTTCGCCCAGCCCTGAAATAAATAATTCATTGTCTCTAAAATATGAATGAATTAAAAATGCGCCCGTTTCCGTGCGGAACTCTTAAGTGATTTCCAGGTTTGTGTCGGAATAAGAATCCAAACACTGCGTAGTGCAATCACCGTCTGCTTACAGATATGTACTTATAGATACTTTGCCACCAAAACAAAGAGGATTAACATAGAGACAGTGACCTCCCTGTGTAGTAGCTCTGTACTTGACTCCGGGATTTAATGCCGTCTTTGCACTCCGCTGAACCCCCGGCTTAAGGACATTTCATTTAAAGGAACCGTTTGGACGGCAAACGGAATGAAAAATACGATGGAGTAGAAATGATTCCCTTCATTTGATTCAAGTTAAATGGGCCCTTGAATTGTCGATTCCCCTATTCTTTGTAATGCAGATCCTGGATTTATTTCCACACCGTTGTTGTTGTTATTATTGGGGTTCGTGAGCAGAAGGTATTGGAGTGTTGAACCATACGTTGCCATTGTTCGGTAATGAAAAAGTCAATAATTTTCTGTGCATGAAAAAAATGGATTAGCGTGGAAATAAGTAGGAGCAGTTCAGGAGATCGAAGCAGGTAATTGAAAATCAAATAGGCTCGGCTCGCTGCAAACACAGGCTTGTGCTTGAGCTTCTGTTCCTACTCCTGCGAAGAGGGCTCAAAGTGCTGACGGCGTCCCGGGCCGAGGCAAGCGGGCCGGACGCGCCCGAACAGCAGGTCCACCCGACACCCATGCAGGCCTCCCGCTCGAGAACGTCTTCACGGCGGCTTCTCCAGGAAACTGCCCGACGACAACTATAAGCCTACGGTACAAGGTGCAGCTCTTCAGAGCGGCACAATCAGTTTGTTTCGTTTCTTTTCCAAGCGACCGGCGATTTGTTGACACTGGTTTGAAGGTCGACAGGGGAGTCGGGTTCGACCGGGAAAGAGGTTTTATGGCGCTGTTAAGTCGACTGTGGCCGTCGCATGTTCTCGGACACGTTATCACACCGCGGCGGGTCTCCGATTAGTTGACGTCCTTACGACAACATTTTCGAGATTTGAAAGGAAACAACGACAAATGACAAGAGTGGTATCCGTGCACGCGCTTGGTTTTACAACCCGGAGAGCCAGAAAGGTGTCCTTTTTCAAGGCCCTCGGTGCTTGTTTCTGCCGTGACCCGGAGCCGAGCGCAGGCCTGCGTTGTGTCGCAGGCTGGGATTTGTTGTTCGCACTGTCATGTTTCCTCTCCACAAGCCAGCCCATGAAATAAGCTGCTGCGTTGTTGCCAGGGAATTTCCATCATTCACAACCCCGCCCCCCCCCCCCCTCCCACCCCCACACCCACTGGTCACTCTCGCTCTCTCTCTCTCTCTGTCTCTCTCTCTCTCTCTCTCTCTCTCTCTCTCTCCCTTGTTCCATCTCATGTCATTTTTTTCGCCATCTGGGACACACACCCACAAGTTCATGGCAAGAGCGCTCTGCCCACTTCCTTGTTTCAATAGACAGCTGAATTGGGTGAGGGTACGTTAAAACATAATTTGTGTGTGTGTTTGTGTGTGTGTGCGCATGTCGTGTGCGTGAGTGCGCGTGTGTGTGTGCGTATGTGTGTGTGTGCGTGTGTGTGTGTGTGTGTGTGTGTGTGTGTGTGTGTGTGTGTGTGTGACATCATGCTGTTCTGCTTCTGTTGTCCAGCTGAACCCAAATCTACTTTAGGCAGAAAGCAATGATGTCATTCATTCCAGAACCACACACACACACACACACACACACACACACACGCACACGCACACGCACACAGACACACACACACACACACACACACACACACACATACACTCGCTCTCTCTCGCTCTCGTTCTCTCGCTCTCTCGTTCTCTTTCTCTCTGTTTAGCCCGGTCCGTGTGTTGTGGAGCAACCAACCAGACTAATTTTCACAGACTAGGTCAGCTAAACCGCAGAAACACGCACAGACTGCACGCTTTGTCCTGGGGAGATAGTGGCTAGTTCAGGCTAACCGAAAAATTAGCCCAATTACCCGCAGACACACACACACACACGTGCACACACACACACACACACACACACACACACACACACACACACACACACACACACACACACGCACATACACCGCAATCATCAACTCATAAGCACAACCCTTTTGAAAGTCGTTGAAAAAAAGCAAATGTTTTAGTGGGGACTATCTGTGCTGAATTTTATTTCGGATCGCCGGGATTGACTTGACTCCATGTTGAGTGTCTGGTAATTGCACTCGTGGTGTTTTTACGGAAGTCACCACGGCGCTGTAATGTGACACGTTCCGTTTGATTTGAAGTGGCATAAAGTCACGGTGAATCATTTCATGGCATCTTGATAAGCCGGGCGGTAGGTCAGTGCCAATTAACAAATTCACCAACTCCATTAAAAAAAAAAAAAAGCCACAGGTTTCTCGTTCATTTCAATCTCTCTATTTGCCTGATGGGCCAACCAGATGCCCTCTGAGCACACCAGCAATCCCCCTATCGCCGCGCCCCATATTACTACGGATACCCAGATGGCACCCTCGCTCCAGACCTCGCTGGAGCCGACAGTTCAGCAGGAACCAAACCAAGACAGCTGATGGGGAGGGTGTGTGTGTGTGTGTGTGTGTGTATGTGTGTGTGTGTGTGTGTGTGTGTGTGTGGGGTTGAAAAGGAAAGAGCGGGACGGGAAGGAAGGCGAACGAGAACGAAGACCAAGCTGAGAGAGAGAGACAGATGGAGAGCGAATTAGGAGATAAAGATACGTTTGATGGTTGTTTTGATGCAGCCTGTGACTGTGTTTTTTGGGAAGGGGAGGCGCTCTGATGGCACATGATGAAGGTTCTCCTTCCTCCCACTCGCCCCACATCCCCCTCCTCCCGCCCGTGTGACGCCTCTCGAGCATTACCGCTGAAGGCACGTGTAGGGTGGGGGTTTTGGGATTAGGCTTAAGGACAGGCTTGCGTTACCTACCAGTGCAAAACACAGACGCCGCAGGAGGGGTTGAGGTGAATGCAGGTCCAGAATAAGACGGAGCCACATGAAGGAGTCTGAGTTTTTGGGGCAAGAAGTCAGTTCACCCCAGAAAACTGTAAATCCACCACGGCTTCAAACTATTCCAAACTATAGAAAACTATTCCTAACTCCGTCACCCGGGCGTGCAAATGTCTTCAGTCTCGTTCTCCTTGTGCTTCCAAAGACACCCTGTCAGGTTCATTTGCGACCCTAAATTGCTGGTAGTGTGTGTGTGTGTGTGTGACCGTGTGTGTGTGTGTGTGGACTGGTGCCCGCTTCTAGGCGTCCCCTTACTAAATGTGGAAAGGCTCCGGCCATCTGTAACCCTGAAACACCCCTGATGCAGGAACGCAAGAATATGGCTGAGTGAGAAAATGGACGATTGCATCTATACCACAACACCTTTATCTTAACGATTGGGACTTTTTGAGAAATCAGGAGACTTAGAGCATTTCAATGCAATTTCAGGCAATGCTTTTGAGGCCGGACCCGGTGTGCCGGGTGCCGGTGTGTCTACGAGTTAGGATGCAAACCTGCGTTATCCAGTCGCCTCGGGGCAATAAGTGCAACCTCTCTACCCTTTCTCTCTTCTCTCTCTCTCTCTCTCTCTCTCTCTCTCTCTCTCTCTCTCTCTCTCTCACACTCCGTGAGGTTGTTTTCTCCTCGAAACTGCATCTTCTGTCCGTCTGACGTGCGCCGGAGTAGATCCCAACCTGTGTACTAACAGAGTGAAACAGCGAGAGAGGAGTGTTTGTGAGAGCGGGCGCGGAGTGTGTGTGTGTGTGTGACACGTGTGTGCGTGTTGGATCGTAAGAAACCTCTTCCATCGTTTGGGTGAAACGGAGCAGCAGACTAATAAACATCGACACCGGATGAGATATCTCCCTCTCGCCTGCCGCTGCTGATTCATTTAGAAGTTCACATTGATTTCCTATCGGCGCGTCAGTCAAGGCACACGCCGGCCTCCCACTCCCACGCCCGCGGGAATTAATGGTGCGAACGCCTCTTTGAACCTCGCTTTTCGCACTGTCCCCTTCGCCACGTTTTCGCTTTCTCTTTCCGTTTCCCAGAAATCTCCATTTTTTCTCATCCTGCTCTCTGACTCATTTCGCCCCATCTCGCGTGAGGGCTTAAAAGGTCCTTTTCATTCTTCTTTCCTCCACTCCTCCAGCCACTGGGCGGTGCAGGGTGGTGTCGGGTCGAGTCA
>NC_137198.1:14257128-14259628 GCF_960531495.2 Zeus faber
AATTAAGGCGCGGGTGCTCTGGCTGGCTCTGGTCATTCCAGGATGGGGGGACAGGCGACCATTTGTTTCCGCGGTGATGGACGGTGTCACGCCGCTATTGTTTCAGTGTTGGGAGCGGATCCACGACAGTTGCCGAGCAGGTTAAAAAATAAAAAATAAAAAAAATAAAAGCTTTATTTATCTCTGAAGATCGCTCCACTCGCATGTGAATATTCACAAGGACGGCATTTCAGGTGAGGAGAAAGGGTTAATCCCGGCGTCCGCACAGCGTTTCATCTCGACGAAGCGGTGGCTTTGGTTCATTGCAGACCATGAAAGCTTTTCCTTGCTGTTAGAAAATCGTTTTATTATTCATCAGAAACTCGAGGAGCCATATTCTTTACGACGGGTTCATCGCTGGTGGAATCCAAATCGATTCGTTTGTGCACCGGCGGCTCATGTCACACTTCACTACTCCAAAAGGTTTTTATTTATTATTATTATTTGGACTGGATGCGGAGCTGGAAAAAAAAAAACGTGTTTTAATAACGTGCCCCGTCGCTGCAAAGCATATCACATTTTTTTGACGTTATATTGTTAATATGATCGCATAAAGTGGATTTCATCTCACATAATGTTCAGAAAACCCTTTTTGTTTAAAAGCGATGGTTGTTATGACAAAGAGAGTTCTACAAATGGCTGGGGTCTGTGTGTGTGTGTGTGTGTGTGTGTGTGCGCGCGCGCGCTCATCCACATGGGCAATTAGATGAGCTGTCAGATCACTAATTGGTTTATGAACATGCTTTTGCTCCCATTTTTCTGCCAAGCCCAAAGCATCCCATTTGCCTAATGCATTCATTTATTTTACCGCCTCATCACCACCAATGTAAACCATTAGCAATCTCGCAGTCAATCTTTTTTTTTTTTTGGGGTATTTCTTTCTCCAAACAAATAAATCCATGAAATTGTCCTATTTTGTCAGATTCAGCAAAAAACGATGAATACAATTTGTTAAAATATGAATCAAATATGTTATTATTAACAAGATATCTTTGGTATGGTCAAAATTTTAATTTTTCAAATATAAAATATTTAATATTGTTGACTTCAACACAAATACTTTTGGGGTTTCAGTTTCAAGGTTGTTTTTTTTTGCACAACAAAACAGCATGGAAGCAGATATTGCTGGATATGAAATTCTGATAAAAACAGAGAGCCATACCATTGTAAAAAAAAAAAAAAGGAGTAATAAAATCGAGTTAAAAACAAGGAGCATGCAAAATAAAATATGTACAGTATAGTAAAGATATTCTTTGGTGGGGTCTGTTCCAAGACTCGCGGTTTCCACGGGGAGTCACATTAACAATTTATCCACGTTGATGTAAGCTGGATTCACCATATTTCGGTTTAAGACCCCATGTTTGACTACGGCCTATGGAGAATACGCAGACGGTGCCGGATCTAAGAGCGTCAACAGCTTACAACGTTTGCTTGACCTCAGCAGATTGCCCGCGTTCAATATCAGCTCAAATGGCGAAGGGTAAACATTTTTCCCCATTGTTTTGCGAAACGACACTCAGCAGCAGCCGAGTGCCTCCGCGCTGCTTTTAACCCCGGCGCGCTGTCTGGCTCCGACGCAGATTCATCAGCGGGAGCGCACTAATCACCAGATGCCTGCTCTCTAATGCATTATGCAGCACACTCTTATGACCAGACCGCAGGGAAAACATAGCATTGATTTAGATTAATATTTCATCAGGCCACTTTAACATCCAAGTCTAAATGGAGGATTCCCAGTGTGTGTGTGCGTGTGTGTGTGTGTGTGTGTTTGTGTGTGTTCACAGTGCACTAATGTGTGTTAAGCCAGAGGACAAACAGACAAGCAACAAGCACAGGGACGGACAGACACAGTGGGCATTTAAAGTCGCTCATGAATAAAGTGGCTGAAAAAAGAAAAGCCCCCCCCGGGCCTTTTGTGGCGCTCACAGAAAAACATCTCCTCGCAGACAAAGCTTCTGTAGAAACAGGAAAGTCATGGGTTCACAAGGTGGTGATGCAGACGGGGTGGTGGTGGCGGTGGTGGTGCTGGGAATTGTTTGATGGTGCTACCTCTTTTCTAATTGTCCCTGTCTCTCTCTCTCTCTCTCTCTCTCTCTCCGAGGGTTTATTCCCAAGGAGAGGGAGTAAACTTCAGAGACTAAAAGTCATGATTACATGTAATAATGTAGTTATTACATAGTAATAATGAATAAATCATATGTATAATTTAACCCTACATACCCATAATAATAATTTATCCTGTGCATAGTATCACATTTTGTATGTTCTGTATATTTAGTATATATCTGTCTTTGGATTTTATTTTGGGATTTTGGGGCAAATTTTCATTTGTTTATTTAAAATTGTATTTTTACTTAACTTATTCTTTTTTTATTTAATTATTATTTTTATTCTCCATTTTTTCAGGCTGTCAAGCTTTTTTTATGCTAATCATCTGTCGTGAAATGCACCAACCCTCACC
>NC_137198.1:14264628-14274628 GCF_960531495.2 Zeus faber
TGGGCTGATGGGGTGCGAGGGGAGAGTCATTATCTCCGCGGTGTGGTTGTTACCCCCACCCCCCCGTGCACACAATTATTTTCTGCTGTGGAAACCTGCGGACAAGCCATTTACACCGTTAAAGAGCGTTACTCTCAGTCATTAATTAATATTTAGCATTGTGCCACCTCCCGCTCCGCTGCAGGGGGAGATATCATCAGATCCACTAAGACGGACAAATGAGGTGGATTTGGGCAGATCACACGGATTGATGTCATGGCAGGAGATGTACAAATAATCCTATGGATCTATTTGTTTCCTTTTTCTCTGGGAGTTGATTCCCATCCATTCTACTGAGTCCTATTTGGAGATTTTACCGATGGTTGTACTTGACCGTCGGGTCCGTCTTCTTAGCGCTTGATTCTAAGATGAACATCCACGAGAAGTCGAACAAGACACAGAATTTGGGAACTGCAGGGGAAAGGGACCTTACCTTCTATTGACTGTCTATTGGCACTTTCTAAATAATTGGTTGTTTTGAGTGCTGCAAAATGGAAAAACCAGCATTGTTAAGATAGAAAGCTTTTATTTGTACCGCTTTTAAAATTGACATATAAAGGAGCACAGCAAATTCCAGCAGCCACATGTTTCAGTTCAGTCCGCTTACTTTTTCTGTTCATTTAAAGATAATTATCGGCTTACTTTTCCAAATGTATGTCAAAGAAAATCGTAATTTTGGCCAAAAACAAAAAGTTTTCTCTTTTTTAACTTTACTCGAGTCACTCCAGCTAAGTCACTTAAAGTTCTCTGTTTAGAGTTTGTGAAATAAAACTTTGAAACTGGAAACATAAATATACAGTACATAGATAAATAGGTGTTATAAAACAGACAAAATAACATGATCTCATTAAAAGGCAATAAAGGAGATGCAGTTCCGAACTAGAGATCAGATTTCTATGCGTTTCCTCCGCCTGCTGGCGTGCATGTTTCCCATTTTGTATTTTATTCCCCGTCCTCTCTTTCTCCCTGGTTGTCGTGTCTCTGTCTCGTCCAGATTTCTCTACCTCCCTCTCAGGTGAGAGTGTCAAGAAAGCCTTAACTAAACGAAAGCATCAAAGTATTAATGTTGTAAAAAATACTAAGTGTGAACGTCACTCCCACCTACCGAGTCACTATGTTAAACTTGATCAATAATCAATGTTCTTACATTTGCCATTCTTGAATAACCAGTAACGTTTTTTTTTTAAACACCCATTTAACACTTTGGCACGGTGTTTGTTTATTTCACTGTCTGTCGCTGGGATTAGTCAAACTACGGGTTGTTTAAAGTCCAGCAATATTGGCAAACACGCGACTGATTTCCCCGAAGCTCCATGGCCCAATTACCATGGTTTCCCCTGGTGTAACATAGCACTCTGTTCTTATTTTCCCTCTCCCTCTCTTTCTCTCTCACTCACTCCCTCACTCACACACACACACACGCACACGCGCGCACGCACACACGCACATGCACACGCACACACTTACTGAAATATACCAGAAGGGATAACAGGCGACGAACGCAATTGCGGGATTTGAATGGACTTTGTTCCCGTGTGACGGATTAGGTGCGACTGGGCCGAGCGGCCGGCGTACTGCTGATGTGCAGGTTTCCTTTGTGTGCACGTGTGGACTGTCTGCTCTACTAGCACATAATACGTCTGCTCGTGTCCACTCAAACGCCACCGTCATGGATTTAAACATAGAAAACATAGAGGAAGTTCACTGTGTCACAGAAAAAAGACAGAAAAAGTATATCCCTGTGTGGGTGGGAGGGGGAGGGATTGAGAGGGGCATGTTAACCAGTCTTTCTTGGATATGCTTCTTTATGTATTCCTCTATTCCCAATTGTAATTATAAGGTACTTCTAAAAATGTTTTGCTGGAATATTATTAAAAAAAATACCTGGTTTATTGCTTCAAAATTGAGGTTTATTTCAGTGAAGATGCTCAAGAATTAAAGGGAATATGGAAACAATAACAACGATAAGAATTAATCCAACAATAAACAAAATAAAAAAATAAGAAACAGTAAATAATGAATCAGAAATGCTATTCTTCGGAAGCAGTTTTTTTTTTTGTTTTTTTTCAAGTGGTTTAATGGTCCAATTCTTTCTCGCCTTTGCTTCTTTTCTCTCTCCTTCTATCACCCTCCATCTCCCCGCACCCTTGCCCTCAGCACTGTGAGGCGAGCCAACTCCAACGAGCACGTGGGAACCCTCACCAGGAAGGACTCGGGCGACTCCAAGGGCAACCGCACCCGCGCCGGCTCCACGGGCAGCAACTCCAGCGGCAAGAGAGTGGAAAGGTACGGTGCGCGGCAGCGGGAGCCGACGCCGTGGCGACGACCGCCTCCCCGGGTTTAGAGCAGGGGGATAAAAACAAACATAGCGGGAACAGCAGGGGCATTCAATACGAGGTTCTATTTTCAGTAGCTATTATATTTGATTGGATTTATCACGCCCCAGAGGGGGTCATAATCGAGGATCGCGGTGAGGAAGCGGGCGGGCTGAGGGATAAGCAAAGAGGGAGTTTATCTGCATTTGATCACTGTTGACTCAAAGTGTGTGTTTACCTGCTTCCCCTACAGCAAGCAGAGGGACCCGGTGTTCAACGCAGGTAAGACCCGCGGGCCTTTCCGTCGCTGTCAAGAACAGCGCTTCGGCCGCCGTTAGATACCGAAACCGTCCGTGGCGCCCTGTGGTGAGCAGGAGGCCCCAAAGTGAAGGAGCCTCTTCATTAGGAGGCTCAAAAAACAATAAGAAATAAATTAAAGTTGTTTACCTTTCTGTATTTACAAAGAAAATACAGGTTTTGTCTCCAGCTCACGGGGAACCACGGACGGTCTCACCTGTGTGACTGATGTGTTTAAAAATGCACTTCTTCAAACATTCATCCTTGCAAACAATTTAAAAAAAGAAAAAAACAACCAAATCCATTCCCTCATTTCTTCATGCATAACCATTCAACATCATCCTCCGTCTCCTACTCACGCCCCAACCTCCACTCTTTTGTTTGTGATTTGAGCCGTCTTGTGATTTTATTTCATTTGAACGTGGTCGTTTAAAATCTAGTAATTCAAAATTGAAATAGAAAATAGTTGGAAAAAACTATATTGAGATGCAGCTATATTATGAGAGAGAGAGAAGTCAAATCAATTATCCAATGTTTTGTTTTTGTTTTTTTACAATATTTCAGATAAGATATAGGGAAGCCCATTTCCGCCAGGAAAAAATAAAACTAAAACATTTTTAAATTTTAAAATCTAACGAGTATCTCAGAATTATGAT
Organism: Zeus faber; assembly: GCF_960531495.2. Lineage (NCBI taxonomy): Eukaryota > Metazoa > Chordata > Actinopteri > Zeiformes > Zeidae > Zeus > Zeus faber. Next base: position 14,267,936 of record NC_137198.1, read on the forward strand.
TTAGTAAGTCAAAATTATTTGATATTAATTATGAGATTTAATTTTTTAGTTTCTCGATTTTTTTTATGCTTCAATAAAGGTTAGATAAAGTAGCACAATGAATCCCCACCGGGAGTGGCAAAATTCTGGAAATGTGTTTATTCAGATTGCTCATGTGGTGACAAGAGAATATGAAGAAGATTCTTAACATCAATGAGATGAGTATTGATCAGAATTTAAATTATCTCTATATTGGTTTCTGAGAGTAGATGGGAAAATAATTCCCATTTGGTTTGGTAAAGAAGCAAACCGACCATTTAAGCATCAAATTTTATTGAAAGACTCACTTGAAGACACCGCTAGGACTGGGCTTTGTTTATGAAAAGACGATACCAGTACCAATACCAGTACCCTTAAAGTGATACGGATACCAACCGAGTACATCATTCAATACCTTTTTATTCTACTGTACTCATCATGTGAATGGAAGTATTCAATTGCGTAAAATGCCACCACTCCTCCCCACATATTGAAAATGTTTAAATTATTGAAATATTTAATAAATAACTGTACAGAACGGTACAATGAAGTATTTGGGCAGTTTAGCTTGAAACAAATAGCCAGTAGAGGAGGAATGATTACAGCGAGGAAAACCTCTTTCACTGTTCACATGGACACCTGACTGTTGTTTTCAGACAGAAAAATTGTGAACTAATCCTTTATCAGACTGTTGTAGCTGCTGCTGTGGTAGTGAGCCAATCACACGTCGCATTAAGTCAAAGAACGCTTGCTGTGATTGGCTGGCTTGTAGCTGCCGCGGTAGTGAGCCAATCACGCGTTGCATTCAATCGAAGAACGCTTGCTGTGATTGGCTGGCTTGTAGCTGCCGCGGTAGTGAGCCAATCACGCGTCGCATTCAATCGAAGAACGCTTGCTGTGATTGGCTGGCTTGTAGCTGCTGCGGTAGTGAGCCAATCACACGTCGCATTCAATCGAAGAACGCTTGCTGTGATTGGCTGGCAGCAAAACCATATAAATAGTCATTATTTTCTACATCTGGGTACAAAAAGGATCAAATACAGGTATCGTTTGGCTGGAGATTGGTATGAGAAAGATAATGAGTACCAATACCCAGCTCCAGACACCACCCATATGAGAATCGTACAAAATAATGCTCTAACTGTAAATGGAAGGTTGTGACCAAAGCAGTCGTTTAAAAGCACGGTCTCTCTTTATGATCCTGCCCTCACTCGACTCCTCTCGTTGGCAGTAAATGCTGCAGCAAATGGTCTCTAAATACTCCTGAAGCCGCTTGTTATCCGACACCGGGGGCTGACGACGTGCTTCAGGGGGAATTAATGCACCGCTTATTGGACGTTTGAATCAATTATAAACCTATTGCAGCAAAGAGCTTGCGTGGTCAACGTATAAACAACCTCGGGAGCCGTAACTCCTGTCGGGAGGATGCGTAGTGCCTGTCATTGCGCGCGGAGTGGATTGCTTGATTTGCAGTGAAACATTTTTCTTCATGCTGTGTATCAAGTGTTCTACTGTTGGAGTGAACTGATGCTGCAAAAGTGTTTTGGATGGTTTAGTTGTGTGTGTATGAGTGTCAGACAGAGAGGGTTAAATTCTTTGGCCAGTAACAAATACCTAAGGGTTTTTTCTTAATTGCAATTTGAAACGAATCAGCTCCTTGTTCCGGAGCTTTGCATTGCAAAAAAAGTGACCTAAAATTAAAAGTAGGGATATTTTTTTATCATTGATTTACTTCACAAGCTTATGGCAGGGACACAGTGAGACAGGGATATGTACGCCGGGGAATGAAGGCAAACTAGGACGGAGGCAGGAAGTGGGGGGAAAGGCTCCGAACCCTCACTCGGCCCTTCTGTCTCTCTCTGTGACCTCACAAGGGATGCGACGTGTGACCCACTGCAAAGGTAGGATTCCCCTTCCCTGGACGCTCTGCACTCTCGCAGCTCTGTGGGCATCGCACCGCTCAAAAGGCCCCTAGGAGAAGTCCTGGATACTGGACTCTAGAGGATCGCCCTCTAGATGTGTCAATCCAGACCATACGTCAATAGGCCGTCTCGTGTATTTTCCGTATTGACATGCCGGAAAATCCGGGTTTACGACTCGAGGGAAATTGGCACTTTATCGTCACTTTTTTAAGTGACGTCCGTCAGTGCGATGCACAGAGAGCTGCTGTCGACCAGAGGCGGGACTGGGTCGACAGTGTGTGTCTGTGTTAGTTGCCCCCGCCCCTCCCACCCCCCCCACACCCCCCACACTCCAACTAACTACTGCACACGTGCACACACACAATCACATACCTATCTAACCTCCACCAAGGCGCCTGTCAGCGTGTGCAGAGTTTGCAACGGTTGCAGTGTGCTGCTCCGCCGCCACACCAGTCCTCTAACTGCAGACAAAACCGCCACTCTGCCAGATGTGTGTGTGTGTGAGTGGATAAATGCGCGTCTGTGTGTGTGTGTGTGTGTGTGTGTGTGTGTGTGTGTGTGTGTGTGTGTGTGTGTGTGTGCGCGCGCGCGCAGCCTAATTTGCGCTCACTCTGGCATTTAGTCTCGTCACCATAGCCACCATAGTAACAAAACAACACACTCTGGTTCCGCCCGTCGCTTCGAGCGTCCCGAGAACGCTCCGGTCCGGGGTGAAGTGGAGAGGAGATCTGCTCCCGCTGCCTTCATCGCTCCCACTTCCTTCAATGAATTATTTGCATTGTAAACACATTCAAACAGACCCCCCCCCCCTCCTCATCTTTTGTGTTTGTTCCTATAGAGGTTTGTTTGATTGTGTTACTAGGGGTTTCAACACAGTCCGGGACACACAGCCTCTTTCATGTGGTCCCCGCGGCTAATAACTCACAAAGCAGATTAAAAAAAAAAAAAAAAAAAAAATGAGAGAGAGAGAGAGAGAGAATGAAGTAGATTGAAAGCCGCTGTTATTTCACCGCAGAGATATGGTAATTCACTCAGGCATGTTAACTTAATCATGCAGTTATAATCCTCTGAAGCACTTTTTTTCCCATCTAATTTGAACTTTTGACACTGTTATTCTTGAGAACAGCGTCGAGACCAGCGAGGGAAATATTTACACGTCAGACTGTATTTGGTCATGTTAAATGTTAATTTGACACAATGTTCCACTTTTCTTTTTATATTACCCCAATTAAAATGTATTTTTCCTTAATCCTCCAAGTCACATATATTTTTATTATAATAAAAGCATAGCAACAAAGAAGAAATGATCCAATCCACGACTCTAACTTTTGCCAACCTCCTTCCTCTTATCTTTGTGCATCCACCACCACCAACACCTCTCTGGTCCCGTGTGACTGACTCCACCTCTCCTCCTCCACCTCCTCCTCTCCTTCACCTCTCGGCTCTGGGTGTTCTCCCCTCCTCCCCACTGTCCACCGTAGTAACAGTACAGCTGTACCTCAGCTGCTCTTCCAAACGGACCGGAGCCGGTGGCGTCCCCGCGGCCACTGCCGTAGCGGCCGCGGCCCGTTCCGCCCCCGACCGCGGCAAGGCCTGCGTGGCCGGGAAGGGCGCCGCCGCCGCCGCCGCCAGGACGCCGGCGGCCAGAAAACCCCCCAGTCTTAGACTCCAGTTGAGGAAGTCAGGCGGCCTGGCGTCGTACTCGCCCCTCGATGCGCCCAGCTACCGTGGTCCCGTCAAGTCTCCCAGCCACTACTTCCAGATCTGCTACTGAACTTTAGTTTGAGGCGGCGCTGCCCGTTTGCACCGACTGGTTACAGCCAACCGATTTATCAAATGTGTTTTTCACCAAAATAGTGATGAATTCTACATCGAGTGGACGCACAATATATAATTTAAAGTGCATCGACATCTGCTAGGTGGTCTTGAAAGATTTACTTCTGTGTTGGTAAAATGTATGGCAGTAGTTTGATGGAACAAAAACTAAAAAAACACCCTGGACCCGCTGATCTCCTCAATAATGAGGGATTTCACATTGAAATTGGCTTTTTAAGTATTACCTTCAATATCTTCGATACTGCCTAGAAATCCTATCTTAAAAACCTCTTAAAAACCATATTTAGTACTTAAAGAATGAATGTTACCGAGCACCAGGTCCAAATTCAAAGTACCCCTCAACGTAGTATATACTGTGATTCTTATTTCGTAATGAATTTTGACTTCTTAAGCCACAATTTTTTTCGATTTTTTTTTTTCATTCTTTTTATGATTTCTGCATGTTATTTGCTTCAAAACCTTATGATGGCATCTATTTTTTTATGATTTTCTTTTTTGCCTCAGTACTCCTGTTTTCCATAACACTTTCTTTGCTTGTGTCGGCATTTAATATTGTTTAACCCCTACCAATAACCCCAGCATTTGTAAGCGGCGACGCTTTGTAACATTGCAATGTGTTTGCTGTTCATTTTGCGCCTTTTGTTGCCATATGAATGTACTTTAAATGGTTAATAAAGTCAGTTAAAAAGCTGATTAGTTTGTGTTTGCAGATTCTGTGATTTTGCTTGAATTTACAATTTCTACCTTTATTGAAATACCATGTCATAGTACAACTGAAAATAGTATATATCTGCATAACCCCATTTCTCTTTATAATATATTTTATTTTGTCACACGTGAAATATCACTTACATCCTTCACCAAACTCATCATCGTCGTCCTCATTTTACTCTGATCATCATTTCATGCCACTAACAAGTAATAAAACACGCCATCATTGCATTTCAATGACATTCACATAAAACGTATTATTATTATTATTATTATTATTATTATTATTATTATTATTATCATTATATCTTAATGCGAAACAGTTAACATTTGATGGTGGTCTGACTCCGACTTCCCACTAATTGAGCTTCTCTGTTGCTTTTTTCCAGAGGAAGGTTATGTGAAAATGTTTCTGAAGGGCCGTCCCGTCACCATGTTCATGCCCAAAGACGTGGTGGACGGCTACTGCCTGGAGGCCCGAGCCGAGCTGCCCGGAAACAAGCTCAAACTGGACTGGGTGTATCCTCCCTCATGTTTTATCTTTTAATTCATGTTTCAGCAACCGCATGGAGCGAAAGCAGGGATTGTTATAATGTAATATTTATTACGCTGTATCTACAGTATAAGAGCGATAACGTGCTTTCTTGCCACCTGGAACTGCCTGTAGAAACATTTCATCTTTTTTTGGAAAATAAAATGAAATCGTTATGAAGCTTAAGACGATCAAAACACGGGAAGGAAAGTTTGATTTTAGTTTAGTTCACGGTTATCTTTCCCCCCCCCAGAAAGGAAATCCAGATTGGAGGCTGGGAATGTGTTGCTTCTGCTGCTGCTCTTCATTTTTACTGCATAGTGCTGTCGCAGCGCCAAACCTCCCCTTCTCCTCTCTGCAGCCATCGATATTTCATGTTCTCTCTCTTGTTTTCTTGCTTTCTAGATGTGTTGCCTTGAACCGGAAAATAAACAAAAGTATCTCATCTCAGGAGCACGTAGAGCAAAATTGAATCTTCAAAAAAGTGACGAAAAAAGAAAGGAATAATTGTCATGTGTTGTTCAATCTCGCAGAGCCCCGGAGGGAGACCGAGGCTGCGGAGAGAGAGAGAAACGAGAGGAAAATATGTGATTGAATCTTAGAGGAAGACCAGCAGCCAAACTCGACAGCGAGACGCTTGTAGAAACACAGGATTTTACCTTATGCAGAGAAACCTTATCACTGAGGGGGGTAGAGCGGGTCGTCTAGTAAACGGAAGGTTGCCGGTTCGATCCCCTGCTCCTCCTGGCAGCGTGCTGATGTGTCCTTGAGCAAGACACTACTACACTAAACCCCCTAACTGCTTCCCGGGCGCCTCTTTATGGCAGCCCACTGCTCCTTGATATGTCAGTTACTAGGATGGGTAAATCTAGAAAAATTGCAAATTGGGACTGATAAGGGTATACAAAATAAAATACATAAAAAAAATGTAAGATGAAATAATGAAGTTTAATTTGAATTGGATTACACCTTTTGGATACACGGTTTAATAGGATTTATCCAAGCGGTGATAAATGACAGAACAGTGCAAACCTCCGGTCCACGTCTTTAGAGCTGTTTAAAAATATCATTTTCAGGCCTAATCTGTTACTCCGCACTTCACGTTTGGGTTTTCCTGACCGTGTAAATGTCCAGATATGGTTACCGCGGCCGAGACTGTCGATCCAACTTGTACCTGCTGCCGACGGGGGAGACAGTGTACTTTATCGCCTCCGTGGTCGTCCTGTACAACGTGGACGAGCAGCTGCAGAGACACTACACCGGACACACAGACGACATCAAATGGTGAGAAACAAAAACATCACACTCACCGTCGCTGGAGACGTGGATTAATGGATAATGTGTATAGCAGATAGATAGATGGGTAGATAGATAGATAGATAGATAAATGGATAGATAGATAGATAGATAGATAGATAGATAGATAGATAGATAGATAGATAGATAGATAGATAGATAGATAGATAGATAGATAGATAGATAAATGGATAGATAGATAGATACATAGATAGATAGATAGATAGATAGATAGATAGATAGATAGATAGATAAATAGATAGATAGATAAATAGATAGATAGATAGATAGATAGATAGATAGATAGATAGATAGATAAATGGATAGATAGATAGATACATAGATAGATAGATAGATAGATAGATAGATAGATAGATA